>NC_053498.1:54813714-55158714 GCF_905171775.1 Rana temporaria
TACCTTCAACTCTCTACTTTGTCCCCCACTGCCTCCACCCACTAACTCACTCACTGCCCAGGAGATCGCCAATCACTTCAAACAGAAGATTTATACAATTCACAAGGAGATCTCTACTGTTCAGATACCCTCCATGCTATGCACCTCATGCCCACAGGTACAATCATTACTTCCCTCTTTCAACCCCACCACTATATAAATTCTTTATTTAATTTTTTTTTTGTTATTCTTATACAAGGACAGTTAAACATCGCCATTGAACAGTATAAATCTCTACAACAATTCTGTTCTTCTTAAACAAAAATACCTTTTCTTTACATTGACTTTTAATCATTTCTAACACGTAATAAGAAAACTAAAAGAAAAATTATCCTCTCCTCTTTGCTGCCCCCTTTACACTAGTCTATTATAATAATCTATCCTTGTTAAGATTCCGATAGCCTGGGCCCTCCCCCGGTTATCTCCCCCTACCTACTTCTATGCTTTAAGCCATAGAAAAAGAACAAAGAAAAGAAAAGAAAAAAAGACAGGGATTTAGAACAGAAAAAAAAAAAACTTCCCTATACCACCTCCACCAGATCTTATACCTCCCTTCTTGATATCTGGTTGCCAGGGATGCCTTGTGTGTGAACCTAAATATTTTGTTCTTCTGGGTCTTGGAAAAAGTAACTCCCAGATCTCTCTCCCATGCCTGTATAAAACCTAAATCTTGCGGAGCTTTTAGTTCGTTCACCAAAGCATAGAGCAGAGACAGCGAATGTCTCATCGAGTCCCCTTTTAAACATAGCTTCTCAAATTTGGTAAGTGTCGCTATCTCCGTCCCCTGCCTCGAAAAAAAAGCACTTAACTGCCTTCTCCTAAATGGATCTAATTCCTCTAGAAATTTACACTCGATCTCCTTGCGCGATATTACGCGATTATCCTTCAAAAAATGTGTCAGTCTGGTTTTACCCCGTCGTTTTAAACTCATGAAACCCTGATCTTTTAGGCCAGGCTCAAAAGCCGAGTTACCCAGGTATCATCGGGCTTGTTTCAACCCCACCACTATAGACGAGGTTGCTAAATTACTTGCTAATGTCCATCTTACCACCTGCCCTCTGGATCCTGTTCCCTCGCAAATGCTACGTTCACCCTCTGGCTCTATTCTACACTCTCTAACCCACATCTTCAATCTCTCCCTCTCTTCCGGCATCTTCCCTAACTCTTTGAAACATGCACTCGTCAGTCCCATACTTAAAAAGCCCACACTGGACCCATCCAATCTTGACAACCTACGCCCTATCTCCTTGCTCCCCTTTTTATCCAAACTCCTTGAATGTCTAGTCTACAACCGACTGAGCATCCACCTTTCCGATAATAACCTTCTCCTTTCGTTCTCAACATTCCACAGAAACTGCTCCCCTAAAACTAACAAACTATATACTAACAGCCAAAACCAAGGGACACCATTCTGTACTCCTACTCCTGGACCCCTCTGCTGCCTTTGTAACAGTTGATCACCCACTCCTCCTCAATAAAAATCCACACCTTTGGTCTCTGTGACCATACTCTTCGCTGGTTCTCTACCTACTTACCCAACCGCACCTTTAGCGTTACTTACAATTCTACTTCCTCCTCTCCCTTTCTCTGTTGGGGTCCCCCAAGGTTCTGTTCTTGGACCCCTCCTATTTTCAATCTACACCTCCTCCCTGGGTCAGCTTATAGCCTCCCACGGCTTCCAATACCATCTCCCCGCTGACGACACTCAAATCTATTTCTCTGCCCCTCAACTCGCCCCTTCATTCTCCTCACATATCACTAATTTACTATCAGATATATCAGTTTGGATGTCACACCACTTCCTCAAACTTTCCAAAACCAAACTTATCATTTTTCCTCCCCCACTTGCCTCTTCCCCTGATCTCTCTGTCAAAATTGATGGCACAACCATAAGCCCATCCCCTGTCAGGGTACTAGCTCCATCTCTGAAAGATTCCCGCACATGCCCAGTAGAATGACATTTCGGCGCATGCCTGTGCGTGGTTTGCGCGCACGCATGCGCGGTACGGCAGCGCGCCGTGTGCGTGGAAGCGCGCACGTGCACGTATGCGGCAACCCTGGGGCCAATTAGAGGCCGGACATTCCTATTTAAACCAGCAGCCTTCCCTGAACAGGTTGCTGGTTTGTCTTCAGCTCCTATGTGTTTACCTGTTGCCGTACCTGCCTGTTTTGACCCGGAATTCCTGACGACTCTCCTCTCACCTGGAACCTCTGACCCTTTGGCTAACGTTACCTGGATTGCTGTTGTCTTCTGCCCCTTGACCTTGGCTTGCTCTCATGGACTCCCTCTGAACTCTCCTGCCCTTGACCCTCGGCTTGTGACTCGGATTTGCCCTCATCTCCTGTGGACCCTACCAGACTCGGCTACCAGTTCCTGCCTGACCAACGCTTGTCTCCAGTCTTCTGCACCTGCCCTGCTTCTGTCAGCTGCACCAAGTCTTCCTGCCAGCTCCCGGCACCGGTGCCTCCTTGTGCCGTCCCTCCTCTGTCCCAACTCCAGGGAGTGGTCTGCACAGGGTCGCAAAGGTGAGCCGCCCTCAGCATCTCGGCCTCGGTGAGTACAGGTTCTGACAGTACAAACCAGCCAGATGTCTGAGACCGACAGGGCGCGCTCACCCTTTGAGACGCTGTGCCAACAGGTCTCCGCCTTAACAGAGGCAGTCCAGAAGCTTCAGGAAGGCTACCTCCAGATTGATGGCCGCCTCCAACAACTGGCCGGTTCCCCAGGTCCATCCACTGCGGCCCTAGCCTCTTCACCCGGACCTTCTGCTGCCCAAGCTCCTGCAAGCCCTGCCATGATGGGGAGTAATCCCGAACCCCGGGTCTCCATGCCCGAGCGATTCTCAGGCGACCGCCGGAAATATCGGGCTTTCAAGAATGCCTGTTCCCTTTACCTGGCCTTGCAACCTAGAACTTTTGCGACCGAAGCTGTTAAGGTTGGATTCGTAATCTCTCTCCTTTCTGAGGAGCCTCAAGCATGGGCACACTCCTTAATGGAACAATGCAGTCCAATACTTGACTCTATGGACACCTTCTTCACCCACATGGGGAAATTATACGACGACCCCCTACGTGCAGCCACCACAGAGGGTACTCTGCACAGCTTAAATCAAGGGAGACGGCCGGTGGAAGACTACACCGCCGAATTTAGAAAGTGGTCTGCTGACACAGGCTGGAATGAGTTGGCCCTCAGGTACCAATACCGCCAGGGCCTCTCTGAGAACCTAAAGGATGAGCTTGCAAGGTCGGCACCCCCTGCCTCTCTGGAGGATTTAATCCAAACCGCCACTCAGCTGGATAGGCGCCTTCGAGAACGTCGTTCGGAGAGGTTCCAGTCCAACCGGCCTAACTGGGTTCCACCAAGATATGCTCCAGTACCTCCGCCTCACCCAGCTCCACCAAACGCCTCATTACCCGACCCAGAGCCGATGCAGCTTGGTATAGTACGGGCCCCTCTGACTCCAGAAGAAAGACTCCGGAGGCATCAATCTAACCTCTGTCTGTACTGCGGAGCCGCCGGACACTTTTTGCGCACTTGCCCAGTAAGGCCTTGTAAGTCGAAACCTTCATCTGCTATCAATTTCCCTGTTACCAGTTTGCCTCAGACTTATGTTATCCTCTTTCTTTCCCTACAGCTCCCAGAAGGGGCAACACGTCTGCCGGCGATAATTGATTCCGGGGCCTGCAGCTGCTTCTTGGACTCATCCTTGGCCCAAAAGCTGCGTATCCCCTGCCGTACCAAGGATTTTCAGCTGCAAGTTCATCTGGCTGATGGCTCTCTTCCCCGTTCCGGATTGATTACCCAGGAAACCCTTCCTCTTTGTGCCATCTCAGATTCTGGGCACCGGGAGTTCCTCTGTTTGGACTTGATCCCGTCCCCCATGTTCCCTATCATTCTGGGTCTCCCTTGGCTACAAGTTCATCTGCCCTGCATTGATTGGCTCAAGAAAGAAGTCAGCTTCCCTTCCACCTACTGTTCCCAGCACTGTCTCGCACCCGCTCCAGTCGCCTGCTCCACGCTAGCTACTCCACCTGAAGACCTACAGCATGTTCCTCCAGCCTACCTAGACTTCAAGGATGTCTTTGACAAAAAACAAGCCGATTGTCTCCCACCACATCGGTCATATGACTGCCCCATTGACCTCTTGCCCGGATCTGAAATTCCCTTTGGGCGCATATTTCCCTTGTCAGAGACTGAGTTGAAGACCCTCAAGATCTATATTGAAGAAAATTTAAGTAAGAAGTTCATCCGTCCCTCCTTCTCGCCAGCGGGGGCGGGGATCTTCTTTGTCGAGAAAAAAGATGGATCGCTTAGACCCTGCATTGATTATAGGGAGTTAAACAAAATTACCATCAAGAACCGGTACCCGCTGCCTCTAATCCCCGAGCTCTTTCAAAGGTTCCGATCAGCTCAGGTTTTTTCTAAATTGGACCTCCGGGGCGCCTACAATTTGGTCCGAATAAGGGCAGGAGATGAGTGGAAGACTGCGTTCAGGTCCAGATTCGGGCACTTCGAGTATCTGGTCATGCCCTTTGGGCTCTGTAATGCGCCCGCCACCTTCCAGCATCTAGTCAATGACATTTTTCGACAATTTTTAGATGACTTCCTCGTAGTCTACTTGGACGATATTCTCATCTTTTCAGCCACAAAAGAATTACATCGGCAACATGTCAGGCAGGTTCTCACCATCTTGAGACAACACCGGCTTTATCTCAAATCAGAAAAATGCGAGTTCGAAAAGACATCAGTGCAATTTTTAGGATTTATCATTTCTGTGCATGGGGTAGCCATGGATCCCCAGAAAATCAGTGCTATTCAGGAGTGGGCACCTCCAACAGACAAAAAGGGCGTTCAGCGCTTCATTGGCTTCGCCAATTTTTATAGACGATTCATCATCGGTTTTTCATCAATTGTTTCTCCCATCACCAAGTTGACCCGCCAGGGGCACCGCTTCCAGTGGCCACAAGAGGCTCAGGAGGCCTTTATCAAACTCAAAACGGCCTTTACCTCGGCACCTGTACTTTGTCATCCGGATTCTACGTTACCTTTTGTTCTAGAAGTGGACGCCTCGGAATCTGCTACAGGCGCTATCCTTTCCCAGAGACAGGGACCGAAGTCGCTTCTTCACCCAGTAGCCTACGCCTCTCGGAAACTAAGTCCTGAGCGCAATTACGACGTAGGCGATAGAGAACTACTGGCCATAAAATTTGCACTGGAGGAGTGGAGGTACCTGCTGGAGGGGGCAGCGCATCCCATTATCATTTTCACTGACCACAGGAACCTGGAATACTTACGGTCTGCAAAACGCCTTAGGCCCAGACAAGCCCGTTGGGCTCTTTTTTTTGCTCGCTTCAATTTCCATATTACCTATCGTCCTGGCGCAAAAAATGGAAAAGCTGATGCCCTCTCCAGGATGTTTCCAGAGACGCCCGATACTTCCGAGCCCAGCACGATCCTGTCACCTCAAAATGTTTTGCTTCTCCCTCAAACAGATTTGTTGACTGCTCTAAAGACCGCATGCCAACGGTGCCCTGATCATGAGGTTTCCTCCTTGGAGAAAAAGGACGACCTGCTGTGGTCTCGTGGGAAGATTTTCGTTCCAACAGAGGCAAGACAGTTAATCCTCAGCACCTTCCATGATCGTAAATTGGCTGGCCATTTTGGTACCCGTAAAACTTCCGAACTGATCTCTCGCTCCTTCTGGTGGCCTAAATGGAGGTCCGACTGCAAGGATTATGTCTCTTCCTGCATTCGCTGCCAGCGGAGTAAGGGGCCAAACACGAAGACCTGGGGGCTGCTGAAACCCCTTCCTATCCCAGAACGGCCCTGGATTGACATCTCCATGGACTTTATTGTCGATTTGCCTCCTACGATGCTTTTGCTCAGTCTCCCAAGACGATTGGTTCTCCTTGTTAGCTACAGCCGAGTTCGCTTACAATAATTCCATACATTCTTCCACAAACCAAACCCCGTTCTGGGCTAACTTCGGTTTCCACCCTTCCTTTTTGCCAGACTCCATCCCGGAAACATCTGTGCCAGTGGTCCAGGAACGTGTGACCTGCATCCAGCAAAACTTTCAGAAGTTACAGGAAAGCATGCAGCAAGCTCAGCAGGACTATAAGAGGTTCCATGACAAGGGGAGGAAGGATTGCCCTGTCTTCAAAGTGGGTGAGAAGGTCTGGCTATCCGCCATCAACCTCAAGTTACCTATTCCCTCTCGGAAGCTGGGTCCAAGGTTCATCGGGCCATTTGAGATCAGGCGAGAAATCAACCCAGTAGCTTTTGAGTTGGCTTTACCCAGGTCCTACAAGATCCACCCTGTGTTTCACGCCTCTCTGCTTAAGCCCGTTGTGTCTGACCCCTTCAACGGTAGAGAAGAACTGCCACCTCCACCAGTGGAGATTGAGGGTGAAAAAGAATTTGAGGTGGAGGCTATCTTGAGCTGCAGGAAAAGAGGAAGGCAGTTGCAATACCTTATAAAGTGGAAGGGATATCCCCCTGAAGATAACTCTTGGGAGCCTTCCCGGAATCTCCATGCCCCTCGCCTGATTCGGGCCTTTCACCTGGAACACCCGGAGTTAATGACCAGTTTGGGCGTCCGGAGTCCGCCCCTTGGGGGGGGCACTGTCAGGGTACTAGCTCCATCTCTGAAAGATTCCCGCACATGCCCAGTAGAATGACATTTCGGCGCATGCCTGTGCGTGGTTTGCGCGCACGCATGCGCGGTACGGCAGCGCGCCGTGTGCGTGGAAGCGCGCACGTGCACGTATGCGGCAACCCTGGGGCCAATCAGAGGCCGGACATTCCTATTTAAACCAGCAGCCTTCCCTGAACAGGTTGCTGGTTTGTCTTCAGCTCCTATGTGTTTACCTGTTGCCGTACCTGCCTGTTTTGACCCGGAATTCCTGACGACTCTCCTCTCACCTGGAACCTCTGACCCTTTGGCTAACGTTACCTGGATTGCTGTTGTCTTCTGCCCCTTGACCTTGGCTTGCTCTCATGGACTCCCTCTGAACTCTCCTGCCCTTGACCCTCGGCTTGTGACTCGGATTTGCCCTCATCTCCTGTGGACCCTACCAGACTCAGCTACCAGTTCCTGCCTGACCAACGCTTGTTTCCAGTCTTCTGCACCTGCCCTGCTTCTGTCAGCTGCACCAAGTCTTCCTGCCAGCTCCCGGCACCGGTGCCTCCTTGTGCCGTCCCTCCTCTGTCCCAACTCCAGGGAGTGGTCTGCACAGGGTCGCAAAGGTGAGCCGCCCTCAGCATCTCGGTCTCGGTGAGTACAGGTTCTGACATCCCCACATGCCAAGGTCCTAGGAGTAGTCCTGGACTCTGAACTGTCCTTCAAGCCCCACGTCCAATCACTGTCCAAATCTTGCCGCCTCAACCTCCGCAACATCTCCAAAATACGCCCCTTTCTAACCAATGACACAAAGCTCTAAATTCACTCCCTGGTCATCTCTCACCTCGATTACTGCTACTCCCTCCTCATTGGCTTACCTCTGCATACTCTATCCCCCCTTTAGTCCATCATGAATGCTGCTGCCAGACTCATCCACCTTACCAACTGCTCTGTCTCTGCTGCTCCTCTCTGTCAATCCCTCCACTGGCTTCCGCTCAACCAACTAATTCAATTCAAAATACTAACTACTACCTACAAAGCCATCCACAACTCTGCCCCAGCTACATCACTGACCTAGTCTCTAAATACCAACCTAATCGTTCTCTTCGTTCTTCTCAAGACCTCCTGCTCTCTAGCTCTCTCATCACCTTCTCCCATGCTCGTCTCCAGGACTTTTCCAGAGCCTCTCCAAACCTATGGAACTCCTTAGAAAAAGTTTTGTGTGTTACCGGCGCCAAGATAATATCAATATTCTTATTAAGTCTTGCTGCAATAAAAGTGCAACTTCAAAGGTTGGATTTAGATTTGTGTATTTGTAAAGTAAATTGTGCTAACTTATATTTATATAAACATTTTACAACGACTGATCCTGTGAACTTGTTACTCAAAAAAACAAAAAGTATGTGCATGTGTCTTTGCGGCGGCATAGCATAGCGTATTTACACTAAGTTAGTTAGGCAAGTACTGTATTCACAAAGTACTTGCCTGCTAAGTTACGGCGGCGTAGCGTAAATGTGGCCGGCGTAAGCGCGCCTAATTCAAATTAGGCTGAGGGGGCGTGTTTTATGTTAATATGAGTTGACCTGACGTGATTGACGTTTTTTAGGAAGAGCGCATGTGCCGTCCGTGTCCATATCCCAGTGTGCATTGTGGCAAAGTATGCCGCAAGGACGTATTGGTTTCAACGCGGACGTAAATTACGTCCAGCCCTATTCACGGACGACTTACGCAAACAGCGTAAAATGTTCAAATTTCAACGCGGGAACGAAGGCCATACTTAACATTACTAGTCCAGCTATTTGATGGAATAACTTTACGCCTGAAAATGCCTTACGTAAACGGCGTATCTTTACTGCGACGGGCAAGCGTACGTTCGTGAATAGGCGTATCTAGTGATTTACATATTCTACGCCAAACTCAATGGAAGCGCCACCTAGCAGCCAGCCTAAATATTGCACCCTAAGATACGACGGCGCAAGCCATCGTATCTTAGATAGGTTTAAGTGTATCTCTGTTTGAGAATACACTTAAACTTAGGACGGTGCAGATTCCGAGTTAGGTCAATGTATCTACTGATACGCCGGCCTAACTCTATATGAATCTAGCTATTAGTGTGCAATAAATACCAATACAGTGCCCTATGCCAAACTATAACATATGAATTTCTCAATCCATCAACAAAAATTTGAAATAAATCCAAAAAGATTTCAAATATGCTACTATTACAATCCACAGATTGAATGTGCCCCAAGAAAGCAAGAAATATATATATATATATATATATATATATATATATATATATATATATATATACATATATATATATATATATATATATATATATATATATATATATATATATATATATATATATAATTTATTTGTATATGTGTTAAGAAAGTCCTTAATAGATAATTTCTTGCAGTGATGCCCAGCTATGTCCCCACCTTCACTGCAAATAGTGCCTACACTGTCACCAGATAAAATGGCCACTCACCAGATAGACCCAGAAATCTGCCTTTGGTTCATATGGATAACCACTCCCTCTCTCAGGTTTATCAGCAATCACTCCCAATGCTTTGGCTGTAGTCTCGTTCTATATCCGCTCATGTAACATATAAAAGACTATCATGGTGTAGTATATCAAATAATTTATTATGATTAAAACATATATAGTTATTCCACTCACATGTAAAAGTGCCTGGGAGCTGGCACTGAGCTAATCCAGCCGTAAATAGGAGTATACAAATGTACTAGTATGTCCTGGTCCGCCCGTGTGATGCCTCACTTTGTCGCTTGCGTTCCTAGCCTCGTTATACTCAGACTGGACATGATGAGCTGGCAATGGTCCTGCAGCCTCTATGCATTTCGCAACTTAATGCGCCATCAGGAAGCACTTCCTGATGATACTGGTGTAGGCCTCAGGAACCAACAGTTGAGAAAATAGTGTCAAAAGTGTCAGATGAAAGTCCTGACAAAAAAAAAATAAAAAAAAATAGCAGATCGCTGCCATCACTAGTAAAAAAAAATATAAGAAGAATAGAAGAATACGTATTGGCCTAAACTGAGAAAAATGTATTAAAAAAAAAAAATGGGTTTATTATAGCAATAAGTAAAACATATTTAGGCAGATTCACAAAGACTTACAAAGGCGTATCAGTAGATACGCCGTCGTAAGTCCGAATCCGTGCCGTCGTATCTTTAAGCGTATGCTCAAATTGAGATACGTATCTTAGCTGCATATTTACGCTGGCCGCTAGGGGCGTGTATGTCGATTTACGCCGAGAATATGTAAATGAGCAAGATACGCCTATTCACAAACGTACGTACGCCCGTCGCAGTAAGCTACGCCGTTTACGTAAGGCGTTTTGTGGGCGTAAAGATAAACCACCAAAAAGATGGCGCAGCCAATGTTAAGTATGAACGTCGGAACAGCCGTCAAATTTCACGCCGTTTACGTCGTTTGCATAAGCCGATTCAGAATAAAGCTGGGTTACGTTCACGTCGTAAGCATTGACTATTTGCAACGTGATTTTGAGCATGCGCACTGGGATACGTCCACGGACGGCGCATGCGCCATTCGTTAGGCACTTCATTTACGTGAGGTCACGAGTCATTACCATACAACACGCCCAATACAGCCTATTCTAAATTACGAGCGCTTCTACGCCCGCACAAACTTATGCCAGTGTTTCTGAATCTGGCTAATTGTTTTTTTCCAAAATTGTCGCTCTTTTTTTTGTTTATACCGCAAAAAATAAAAACCGTAGAGATGATCATATACCACCAAAAGAAAGCTCTATTTGTGGGAAGAAAAGGATGTCAATTTTGTTTGGGAGCCACGTCGCACGACCGGGCAATTGTCATTCAAAGTGTGACAGTGCTGAAAGCTGAAAATTGGCCTGGGAAGGAAGGGGGTGAAAATGTCCGGTATTGAAGTGGTTAAAGAAAAAAAAATGTAATGCTATTCTAAATAAACAATGCTTAAAATACAAAACAAATTCTGAAATTCGAAAAACAAATTGGTCCATTGACGCAATATTGGGGTCAATTTGTTTTTGGAATTTGTTTTGTATCCTGTGCATTTCTTTTTTTTAAATTCGGAAAGCAAAATAGCTGGTTGTTAGGGATGCCAGCAGCCACCCACTCCTTAACAACCATGACTCATCTGCTGTCAATGGGATTCCTCGCTGACAGCAGAATGTAAACAAATCAAATCTACAAAGTTTTGGCATAGGGTTCCCCTTAAAATCTATACCAGACTCATATCCGAGCATGCAGCCTGGCAGGGCAGGAAAGGGGGATAAGCTAGTGGCCCCCCTCCTGAACTACACCAGGCCACATGCCCTCAACATGGGGGGTGCTTTGGGGTGGGGGCTCTGTCCCACTACCCCAAAGCACCTTGTCCCAATGTTGATGGGGACAAGGGAATCTTCCCCACAATCCTGGGCAGTGGTTGTAGGGGTCTGCAGGAAGGCGACTTATTGGAATCTTAAAGCCCCCTTTAACAAGGGGGCCCCCAGATCCCGACCCGTTCCCCTATGTAAATGAGTATAGGGTACATAGTACCTCTACTTTTTCACTAAAAAAGTATAAAAAGTAAATAAAAGTCCTTTATTAAAAAATCTAAATGTAGATCCATCGTCAATCACGCCCCGCCTGAAGCCACCGCCGACCAAAAAAAAGAAGAAAAAACAAACCTCCAGTTTCGTTGAAGGCTACCGTCATCTGCTAGCTCCGCCATCTGACAGTTCTTAAATAGTTATGGGCAGGGCTACCCGGCGCATCACCGGGGTGGCCCCACCCTCTTGTGACATCATTGGCCTGGGCATGCTGGTTTGATGATGCCACAAGGGGGCAAGGGTAAACCGAAGATGATTTAAGACATGTCATGTGGGGGGGGCACATGAACAGGCTCTGGCAATATGGCCACTTGACCGTGTAGGTCCGTGCCAGGGCTGCTGACATCGGCCCGTTCCGGCTTGAATAGCAAGCTTTTTCCTTTCCTCACTGAAGTGTTTCTGTGGGTCCTGTGGCACCAGGGAATATCTGATTGACTCTAGGGGGATCAGGAAGGAATTATTTCCCCTGCTGGAGCAAATTGGATCATGCTTTGCTAGGGTTTTTTTCTTTCTTCTAGATCAACTGGGGGTATAGGATTGTGTATATGGGATTGTATGATTTCCCCCCCCTTTTATTGGTTGAAATAGACGGACTTGTGTCTTTTTTCAACATATGTAACCTTAAATGGCCAGTGGAGCCAGCCGCAGAACTCGCTGCTGACCGCTGCTGAATACCCGATCCTCCGAGGCAGTTTCCAAGATGGCCGCCGCAACTCAGTCACAGACGCAGCCACAAGGTAGGCCAGGCCCTGCAGCAAGAGAGGATAAATGACCGTGCCGGGGGCTGCCAGGGTCTGCCCCCCTCGAGACTGATAATCCGGCTCCCAGGGACTCCCCTGCCCTCACGTTGTCACTGATTGAACGAACCCTAGATGATTTTATAGACTCCCCATCATTATTGATCCCTAGCACTGAGTTACCCTCTTCAGTGCCATAAGACCTCTCCTGGCTGACATGGGGGTTCATTCGCTGCTCCCAAAAGGATTGGCTAGAACAGTTGCCCAGTTGACAATCATGGACTGAGCACCCCATAGAGGTGGTGGAAACGAAATTGCAAGCCACTATAGCCTGCACAAATCAGCAAATGCATTCAAGGCCTTTAAGACTGCCTGAATGGCGCCCTCACTAAAATAATGACCTGGAGAACCGGTCTAGGCACTACAATTTCCGCATCAGAGGGGTTCCAGAGTCAGTGAATAATTCTAAATCCGTGGTATGCTCTTTTCTTTAGAGCTTATTTACGGATCTCCCAGGTCACCGCCTTCAGCTGGACAGGGCTCATAGAGCTCTCCAAGCACCATGGCCTGATGGCCTACCTTGCGATATAATCGTTAAACCACATTATTGTGCAGTAAAGGAAATGGTGATGAAGGCCTCCAGGGACACTGAAAATGTAGCTATCCTAGGGCACAAAATACAGAAATTACAATGTAAATTCTATGAGGCATAATGAGTCTTTTGAACGGTTCATTTTTTTCCACAATTCTTCAGAAAACTTGGAAAGAAAATTAATTTAAATTTTTTACACAAGTTGTCAATTTATAAGATATAACAGCATGTACATAGGAAAAATTACACCTCAAAATACATTCTGCTACTCTACTGAGTATGGGAATACAATGGTTTGATGGGTGGTGACAAGTCCTCTTTATTGGGGGGGAAATCAGTGTGTTTGGTGTGTACTGTAAGCAGTATCGAGCTGTTACTACAATCTCCTCCTCACACACAATCAGTGCGTGAGTAGGAGAACCCGGTAACAGCTTGTTACCGCGGTTTGTTGACATTCTGTGAACCGACTGATTGGCTCTTTAGCACGGCTGTGTCCAATTTTTATTGGCTCTTTACCACGATCAGGGCTGGGCTGTGTCAAGGTGACAGACCTTGTCCCTGATCACAGGGGCACGCACGAGCACCGTTCATGGGGACAGTGCATGTGGCCGGCTGTGATTGGACACAGCCGGTCACGTGGTATAGAGCCGATTTTTATTGGCTCTTTACACTGATCTGAAATGGGCTGTGTCTCGAGGGACATGCCTCATCACCGATCGCCCCCGAGGGCCCACAGAGTGGCAAGAAGCAGATGACGTCATATGACGCCCGCCCAGGATGACAGAGGGTCATATAACAATATGGTATGGTATGGAAGTGGTAAATATCAATTATGAGGATTCTCTGCAGAGCCCCTTTGGTTTAAAAAAAAAATATTTCACTTATACTCACCCTCCCTCCTCCCCCTTCCCACTAAAACTCCCCCCTCCCCAAAACAAGAGAAAGAGGAAAAAAACGTAACTTTCCTCCCCTCCCTCTCCCATCTTCTACACTTTTGACATTTACCACTTATGGACCACCTGCCGTCAATATACGTCAGCTGTCTGAAGAGGAATGCCATTGTTCTGGCAGCATATAGCTGCCATAACTCTGGTATCCTCTTCTTCAGTGGGTGGTTCGCTTTCAGATAAAAGTGGTCTCTGAGGCAGATTTGTCGCAAGATCACTTTTATCGGGGGCAGGAGAGGTGCCCCCTCCGGTAGTCTCCACCTCTTACTGGAGCCGTTGGTAGCAGCAGAGACAATTGCGTGTCCTCTCCTGTTTGGCTTGCTGCCGACTGAGGGAAAGATGTGATAAAGGACGCTCCCAATACGATCGCTGAAAGTGCAGAGTGATCTATGTGTAGCATTACCCCCATTGGAGCTGCTGGATTTTTGGGCGGCATGTTACCTCGTGGCTCCTCCGAATTCTCTAGGGGTGAGTGATGAGTATGTGCATAAACAGAAGTAAAGGAATGTCCACGACAGGTTCTCTTTTGCTGTGCTCTTTATTACCCAGCCGGGTAAAAACAATAAACTTGCAGTGAGGAAAGTAAAGTTGAAAGGAGAAAGGATAGCATATTCAGCTGTAATGATAGGAAACAGTCCTGCTCCCAAACGTAACACTTCTCTTCACCACTCCCTTCCCGCCGGAGTGGGTTCAGTGCCCCTCTCACTGACCTAGCAGCCAGAGTATCACTCCGACAATTATAGGAATAAGTCTCTGCCACAGACCCTCCTTGGTGAACTTGAATTTGGGAGAAAGTCTCTGCCACAGACCCCTCTCAAAGAGCCTCAGAAGATACCTCTACCACAGGTCCCCTCTGGGTAAAATTCTTGGAGCTATGCCTCCTTGGTTGAGTTACGTCTGGATCTCCTTCAACTTGTCGCCCAGGTACCGACTAACAGGTGATCAGTCCCCCAGTTTCCAGCTACCTGTGATCCCCAGTGGTTTCGTCCTGCTCTGGGCCAACATGGTCCCCGGAACCAGGAACACCGCGTGGCATGCACGCCCTAAAGGTGGGTGCCACACTGGACGAAGAAAAGCCCGAAAAACAATAGCGTCTGTCCCATAAATACCTCTCCCCAGCATGCACAGTGAGGACAAACCCTCCTGATTGGCTTCTGGGAAGAGCGCCCAAACCTTAACTCCACTGCTGCTACCTGCAGTACCGGGGCTGGAACACTACCCAAATACTGCAGAATGACCCACAGCACAGCCAAGCTGAGACAGAGGCCCTATTCTCACACCTAACAATCAGGATCAGAGTCTAACTATACTCTGATCTATACTACCAGTACTATAAAGTACATAGGCGCTACATATGCAAGTAATATGTATACGTTTGTAACCTTGTTTAACCACTTAAGGACCACCGCACGACGATATACGTCAACAGATTGGCATGGGTGGGCACATGGGCGTACATGTACGTCCCTGCCTTCCCGTGGGTGGGGGGTCCGATAGGCCCCCCCGATGCCAGCGGCAGTCCGTTTCGCTTCAGGAGCGATCTGGGATGAGGGGGCGGCCATTGGTTTCTGGCCACCCCCTCATGATCGCTCCTGGCGAATGAAATGCTTCCCCTGCCTGTGAACTGTAAACACAGGCAGGAGGAAGTGATGTCACGCTCCTCGAGGCGGTCTTTTTGACCGGAGCTCGAGGAGAGAAGACATCTACAGTAAGTTGCACTACACTGACACCAGTACACATAGGCACACAAATCACCCCCCAGTCACACCTAGATCACCCCCCCCCCCCGATCAAATTTAGAGCCCAAAATGGCAAAGCGAATGTACACTAGTAAAGAGGCCTATGAGTTTCTGAGCATGACAGATAGTGAAGAGGAGGTCACGCATCTGTCAGATTCTGGCTCAGAATACAACCCTGTAGAAGACAGCGGCTCCATGTCAGATAGCTCTGACGACGAAGAAGAAGAGGTCCCTGCTAAGGCGTACCCGACCCCATTCTGCTGCTGTTGAGGTGCAAGAACGGCAGGACCCTCGTATGGAGCAGAGAGCCAGTACTAGCATCGCTATTCCTTCTGGTGAACTGGCAAGCACCAGCGGCCTAGTACACCCTGGTCGTTCATCCAGCATTGCAGTATCACGTGGTGACATGGCGAGTCCCATAAGTGCAGTTCAAGTTGGCGAGGTGGCAAGCACAAGTAGTGTCCCGCTGCAACCAAGAAGAGGACAAAGAGGCCCATCGTGCCCATAGTACCCTTCCTGATGCATTCGCAAATCCTAATTGGGTCCCCACCACTTCTGCTGCACCCGTACTTCCCCCATTCACTGGCCAACCCGGTATTCAGGTGGAAACAGCTGATTTTACGTCACTTGATTTTTATTCGCTGTATTTCACGAAAGATCTCTATAGCTCTATTGTGGACCCGACTAATGTGTATGCCGGTAATTTCATCACCGCTAATCCCCCAGTCCGCCCTTGCCAGACAATGGAAACCACTTACCGTTTCCAAATTTAAGACCTTTTTGGGCCTTTGCCTCAACATGGGCATACATAAATTTCCGAAGTTGTGGATCGAGGGCAGTCATTTTAGCAGTAGACCTCCTCTGTAAATCTAAAGTGGTAACCTGTAAAGGCTTTTAAAAATTTAAAAAATGTAGTTTGTCGCCACCGCGCGTTTGTGTGCAATTTTAAAGCATGTCGTGTTTGGTATCCATGTACTCGGCCTAAGATCATTTTTTTTATTTCATCAAACATTTGGGCAATATAGTGTGTTTTAGTGCATTAAAATAAAAAGAAAGTGTATTTTTCCCCAAAAAATGCGTTTGAAAAATCACTGCGCAAATACTGTGTGAAAAAAAAATGCAACACCCACCATTTTAATCTGTAGGGCCTTTGCTTTAAAAACTAAATGTTTGGGGGTTCAACTTAATTTTCTTACACAATTTTTTTTTTTTCATGTAATCAAAAAGTGTCAGAAAGGGCTTTGTCTTCAAGTGGTTAGAAGAGTGGGTGATGTGTGACATAAGCTTCTAATGCCCTGTACACACGATTGGTTCGTCTGATGAAAACGGACCGATTTCCCGTTTTCATCGGACGAACCGATCGTGTGTGGGCCCCATCAGTTTTTTCCCCATCCGTGAAAAAAAATATAACGTGTTTTAAAATTTTCTTATGGTTAAAAAAACGATCGTCTGTGGGGAAATCCATCGGTCAAAAATACACGCATGCTCAGAATCAAGTCGACGCATGCTCGGAAGCATTGAACTTTATTTTTCTCAGCACAGCGTAGTGTTTTACGTCACCGCGTTGGACACGATCGGATTTTTAACCGATGGTGTGTAGGCAAGACTGATGAAAGTCAGCTTCATCGGATATCTGATGAAAAAATCCATCGGCCCGTTTTCACCAGACGAACCGATCGTGTGTACAGGGCATAAATGTTGTGCATAAAATGCCAGGACGGTTTAAACCCCCCCCCCCCAAATGACCCCATTTTGGAAAGTAGACACCCCAAGCTTATTGCTAAGAGGCATGTCAAGTCCATGGAATATTTTATATTTTGACACAAGCTGCGACAAAGTTGTCACTAAATGAAATATTGCTCACACATGCCATGGGCATATGTGAAATTACACCCCAAAATATATTCTGTTGCTTCTCCTGAGTACAGGGATACCATATGTGTGAGACTTTTTGGGAGCCTAGCCGTGTATGGGACCCCAAAAACCAAGAACTGCCCAGATGGCACAAAACCCCCCCAAATGACCCCATTTTGGAAAGTATACTCCAAGCTATTTGCTGAGAGGTATGGTGAGTATTTTGCAGATCTCGCTTTTTGTCACAAAGTTTTGAAAATTGAAAAAAGAAAAAAAAATGTCCTTCCTTTCTTCATTTTCAAAAACAAATGAGAGCTGTAAAATACTCATCATGCCTCTCAGCAAATAGCTTGGGGTGTCCACTTTCCAAAATGGGGTCATCTGGGGGGGTTTTGTGCTATTTTGACATTTTATGGCCTTCGAAACTGTGATAGGTAGTGAGGAGTGAAATAAAAAATGTATGCCCTTAGAAATTTTGAAGGCGATGCTTGGTTTTTGGGGGGTCCCGTACGTGGCTAGGCTCCCAAAAAGTCCCACACATGTGGTATCCCCGTACTCAGGAGAAGCGGAAGAATGTATTTTGGGGTGTAATTTCACATATGCCCATGACATGTGTGAGCAATATATCATTTAGTGACAACTTTGTGCAAAAAAACATTTTGTAATTTTCCCGCAACTTGTGGCAAAATATAAAATATTCCATGGACTCAACATGCCTCTAAGCAAATAGCTTGGGGTGTCTACTTTCCAAAATGGGGTCATTTGGTTTTTTTTTTGTGCTATTTTGGCATTTTATGGCCTTCGAAACTGTGATAGGTAGTGAGGAGTGAAATCAAAAATTTGCGCCCTTAGAGAAATCCTGAAGGCGGTGCTTGGTTTTTGGGGCCCCATACGCGGCTAGGCTCCCAAAAAGTCCCACACATGTGGTATCCCCGTACTCAGGAGAAGCAGCAAAATGTATCTTGGGGTGCAATTCCACATATAACCATGGCATGTGCGAGCAATATATCATTTAGTGACAACTTTCTGTAAAAAAAAAAAATTGTTGTCATTATTCAATCACTTGGGACAAAAAAAAAATATATTCAATGGGCTCAACATGCCTCTCAGCAATTTTCTTGGGGTGTCTACTTTCCAAAATGGGGTCATATGGGGAGGTTTGTACTGCCCTGCCATTTTAGCACCTCAGGAAATGAGATAAATTAAAAACTGTGTAAATTCCAGAAAATGTACCCTAGTTTGTAGACGCCTATAACTTTTGCGAAAACCAATAAATATACGCTTACTGACATTTGTTTTACTAAAGACATGTGGCTGAATACATTTTGGCCTAAACGTATGACTAAAATTGAGTTTATTAGATTTCTCTTATAACAAAAAGTAGAAAATATATTTTTTTTTCGAAATTTTCTGTCTTTTTCCGTTTATATCGCAAAAAATAAAAATCGCAGAGGCAATTAAATGCCATCAAAAGAAAGCTCTATTTGTGGGAAGAAAGGGACGCAAATTTTGTTTCGGTACAACATTGCATGACCGCGCAATTACCAGTTAAACAGCGCAGTGCCAAATTGTAAAAACACCTCGGGTCCTTAACCTGCATAATGGTCCGGGTCTTAAGTGGTTAAACGTGTATTAACGAATTGCTTCACGTTATACATGTGCACAAATGTTTCAAAAAGGTATATACAGTATATAGTTTATAATTGCTCGAAACAAATATGTCATAAAAAGTTCAAAACGGCTCCAGAAATCTTAGTGGATGATTCTGCTCCAAATACCATGTGAAAAATAAAATCCCTGTTCTAGATGGAATTCGTGCCTTTTTTTTTTTTATTCTTTATTTCAATGTTTTTTTCTTTCACAAAGATATTCTTGCCTTTTCACCAAAAGTGACAACAAAATGCGCTCACCAGATGGTTCTGTCCAGCAAGTGACCATAAGGGCCCTTTCACACGGGGCGGATCAGTAATGATCCGCCTCTGTGTGTCCGTAAAGCTCAGCGGGGATCGTCCGTAAAATCCCCGCTGAGCCGTCGGCTGACAGGGCGGTCCGCGCACACTGTGCAGGGACCGCCCTGTCTTTCCTCTGCTCTCCCCTATGGGGGGGATCGGATAAACACGGATCGTATGTCCGTGTTCATCCGATCCGCCAGACGGAAGAAAAATAGGATTTTCTTCCGTCCAAAAAATCTGAGCTTTGCGGAGGCGGGTGATTACGGGTGTCAGCATCACATAGGGACCAATGTATGTCCTGTTTTCATCCACAACGGATGGATGAAAATGCGGGACTAAGAATATGCATGCATCATACATGCTAGGGGGAGTACAACTGGGGGGATCTGTAGTGGAGAAGGATCTGGGGGTTTTAGTTGATCATAAGCTCAATAATGGCATGCAATGCCAAGCTGCGGTTTCCAAAGCGAGCAAAGTCCTTTCTTGTGTTAAGAGAGGTATGGACTCCAGAGAGAGAGATATCATTTTGCCCCTGTACAAATCATTAGTAAGACCTCATCTGGAATATGCAGTTTAGTTTTGGGCTCCAGTTCTCAAAAAGGATATCGGAGAACTGGAGAAAGTGCAGAGAAGGGCAACCAAACTGATAAGAGGCATGGAGGAGCTCAGCTATGAGGAAAGATTAGAGGAACTGAATTTATTCACTCTTGAGAAGAGGAGAATAAGGGGGGATATGATCAACATGTACAAATATATAAGAGGTCCATACAGTGAACTTGGTGTTGAGTTATTCACTTTACGGTCAACACTGAGGACAAGGGAGCACTCTTTACGTCTAGAGGAAAAGAGATTTCATCTCCAAATACGGAAAGGTTTTTTCACAGTAAGAGCTGTGAAAATGTGGAATAAACTCCCTCCAGACGTGGTTCTGGCCAGCTCAGTAGATTGCTTTAACCTCCTGGGCGGTGTTCCCGAGTCTGACTCGGGGTGAGATTTTTGGGCTAGGATCGGTAACCCCGAGTCAGACTCGGGCTCGCCTCGCTGGATGTACAGGGAGTTTTACTTACCTTGTCCCTGGATCCAGCGATGCCACCGCGCTGTGTGAGTGAGCAGGACCTCGCTCGATTCACACAGTGCCTCCGTGTGACGCCGATCTCCGTTCCCTGCGACGTTACGACGCACGGGGACGGAGAACGGCGCCAAATTCAAAAAAGTAAACAAACACTATACATACAGTATACTGTAATCTTATAGATTACAGTACTGTATGTAAAAAAAACACACCCCCCTTGTCCCTAGTGGTCTGTCCTGTGTCATGCATGTCATTTTATATAATAAAAACGTTTCTTTCTCCCTGCAAACTGTAGATTGTCCATAGCAACCAAAAGTGTCCCTTTATGTCAAAAATAGTTTTAGATCAGCTAAAAAACAGCGATAATAAATTATATTCACTTGCAGAATTGTGCGATAGCGATTTGTGGGGAAATTCGTCATAAAAAAAAAAAATAATGACAGCAACAATTCTGCAACTGAGCAAATTTCAGTGATTTTGATTTGATTACATTATTGAATAATTTTTATTATAATTATATTATTATTTGTTATAATTATTTATAATTATGTATTATATTATAATTTATAATTTTGTTTTTAAAAAAATGTCATACCCGGGATGCCTATTAGAAGCTTGTTTGGTCAGATTTAAGTGAGTTATTTCTAAAAATGACAGACCTACAATATAAAACGCCAAATTTCCTTGCAAATAATGGTACCGCTTTCAGCATGTTTTTTCTGAAAGAATCATACCGCCAGGGAGGTTAAGAAAGGCCTGGATACTTTCCTAAATGTACAGAATATAACTGAGTACTAAGATTTGTAGGTAAAGTTGATCCGGGGAAAATCCGATTGCCTCTCGGGGGATCAGGAAGGAATTTTTTTCCCCTGCTGTAGCAAATTGGATCTCATGCTCTGCTGGGGTTTTTTGCCTTCCTCTGGATCAACTGTGGGTATGGAGTTGGGTGTATGGGATTGTACTGTGTTTGTTTTTTTGTGATTGAACTGGATGGACTGAAAAAAAAAGGGATTACCAAAATAAACACAGATTGTTTACAGGACCTTTTCTTATGAAAGTAGAACGCATCAATCCCAATACCATCTACATTCTGAACATAAAAACTATACAAATGAGGATCTATAAAAAACTTTCCAATACAATCGAGTATACGCTTGTGTAGCGTTCACCCCCGAAGGAGCCGCTGATAATTAATGGGATGGCAGATTTACCTCATGGCTCTCTCCGAATGTCTAGGGATGAAGGATAACAGCAGCAACAAAGAAATGTCCACAAAGAAATGTCTTTATGTGTTCTTTATTACCCAGCCGGATAAAAACAGTGAACAGGTGATGAAAGGGATAGAGATGGAAAAAGGAGAACAGCAGATTCAGGCGTAGTATGTGGAACAGTCCTGCTCCTATGCGTAACACTTTTCTTACCACTCCTATTTGAGTGGGCTTAACCCGGACAGGCCTCTCTCACTGACCTAGCAGCCAAAGTATCGCTCAAACCTTTTTAGGATGAAGTCTCTGCCACAGACCCTCCCGGATGAATGTCAGAGAGACGCCTCTGCCACAGGCCCTCTCTGATTGCAAATACGGAGGTAACCCTCCTAGGTAAAGTTATGCCTGAATCTTCTTCTTAACGTCGCCCAGGTACCGACTGAAAGAGGAGTCAATCCTTAAGTGTCCGGTCACCTCGATCCCCGCCCGGTGGTTCGTCAGAATCCTATTGGACTGCCAGCCTCTCATTGGCGCTCCTCAGATGGACTCCCCACCGAACAGCTACACTCACTTGGGATCTTCAAAAGTGGGAACCCAGTCGACCACTGGGTCCCCATCCTGCGTAAATGCTCCGGACCAACTTAGGCCCGAAACCAGGAACACTGCATAGCACGCACACTCCGGCCAGGTAGGTCATAACGCCGGAGCACCGTGATGTGGCCAGCCTGAAGGTGGGTGCCACACCAGAAGAACACCAAAAAAAAACCCGCCTCAATGGCGTCTGTTCCATAAGTACCCTCTCCCAGCATGCCTAGCGAGGCCCCAGCCTCCTGGTTGGCTGCTGGGAGAGAACACCCACATCTCAACTCCACTGCTGCCACCTACCGCACTGGGGTGAGAAAACACCCTAGCACAACAGAATGAGCCCACAGCACAGTCAAGCTGAAACAGAGACCCAAATTGTATGATTGTAATTGGAATCAGAGTCTCTTACACTCTGATTATACTCTAAATTTCAATAGCACCGGTACTTGAAAGTAACCCGGCGCTACACTTGTAAAACACAAATACCCCATGTGTAACCTTATCAAGATAGTAAATAGCACAGGGGGACATCTGGTGGACACATTTGAGTATGCAAGAACTATGCCCTAAAAAGAGAAAACCAAACAATTTGATCAGAACGAACAGTTACGTGTTGTGCCAAGAAAAATTTTACTAAAAGATTCTACAGGAGAACCATAAGCCCTATCGGGTTATGAATGTGTGTGATCATACATACGAATAGAAATTACAAAGTCAAATATTAGCCAATATTAGCCAAATGCATGCAGACATGTGCTTTAAAATAGGTACATTACTAGGACTAAAATCCATTGATCTCTCTACTAATAATCCGTGAGAAAACAATTCAGGTCTATGCCTATGTTGAGGCCAGCTGGCGCAAGAGAGCCTATTTCAAAAATCCACCTGGTTTCGGCTTGCGACACCCGCATTTTCATATCACCCCCTCTCCAGTGTGGTAAATTCTTGTCAATCCCATAGAATTTTAAAAGGGCTGTATTTTGGTAATGGTGAGTCATGAAGTGATTGGAGACACTATGGGGGTCATTTACTATATCGCAGCAGCGCAAATTAGCGCTAATTGCCGCAAATTCACGCTAATTAGCGCTATTCGCGACAATTAAACAGTATTCACTATAGTGCTGGAGAGAAAATGCCCCCAAAATCGAATTTGCTATAGCTCCCAGAATCCAAATAGCGCCCAAACACTTACTCTGCTAAGAGGCTGGAGAATTTAACATGGAAATAATGTATAGACTTAGAGCATAATATAATTGCCTAAATGGTACTGAAATATTTAAAGATAATCTGCTTTTAAACTGAAATATCTTTAACTGCTTGCCGACCAGCCGCCGCAGTTCTACGGTGGCAGGTCGGCTCTGCTGGGCGAAAGCACGTAGCTATACGACACCTCGCCCGGCAGCCAATAGGGGCACGCGCGACTCCCGTGCCCGGCGGGCGCGATCGCCCCCGGGCACACCCGATCGCTCGTTACAGAGCGAGGACCGGGAGCTGTGTGTGTAAACACACAGCTCCCGGTCCTGTCAGGGAGAGAAACGCTGATCTTCTGTTCATACACTGCCAGTGGCATTTTTATAGTAATCCAATGCATTTTTATAGCACTGATCGCTATGAAAATGACAATGGTCCCAAAAATGTGTCTAAAGTGTCCGAAGTGTCCGCCATAATGTCGCAGTACCGAAAAAAAATCGCTGATCACCGCCATTACTAGTAAAAAAAAATAACCCCTATTTTGTAAACGCTATAACTTTTGCGCAAACCAATCAAACGCTTATTGCGATTTTTTTTTTCAAAAAAATATGTAGAAGAATACGTATCAGCCTAAACTGAGGAAAAAAATATATTTTTTATATATTTTTGGGGGATATTTATTAAGGCAAAAAGTAAGAAATACAATTTTTTTTCAAAATTGTCGCTCTATTTTTGGTTATAGCGCAAAAACTAAAAACCGCAGAGGTGATCAAATACCACCAAAAGAAAGCTCTATTTGTGGGGAAAAAAGGACGCCAATTTTGTTTGAGAGCCACGTCGCACCACTGCGCAATTGTCAGTTAAAGTGACGCAGTGCCGAATCGCAAAAAGTGCTCTGGTCTTTGACCAGCAATATGGTACGGGGATTAAGTGGTTAAAAGTCTGAGAAGTGAAAAATTCCCCTGTTTTGGACAACTAGGTGCCAACACAACTGAGCATGCTCAGACCTGTAAATAGCTCAAATTTTAACTCAAGTGTCTTTTTTAACAAGAGTTATAGTAAATGCCGAAATGAGAGCTAATTAGAGAGCATTTTTTGGAGCCATTATAGTCCAATGCAAGTTTTAACCATTGATTCTAGAGGTACAATTGTAACTTTCACAAATAAATCCTTTTAATGTTGAGATGAAATGTATTTTTCTCTGCAACATTTTTGCTACTACATAAAATATTTTGTTTTTAAGAATGCTAGAATGTGGAATGTTTTGGCAAAATATATTTCTCTTCCTGTAAAGTTGCTAAGTGTTTGTATACCCTCATGGCATACTTGCACCTACAGGTAAGTCTGCATTAAGGCTTACCTGTAGGTGCTTGCAATATCTCCTTAACCCACATGGTTAAGAAGATATTTGCAGAAAAGCGGGCGCTGATGTCTACCGCGCGCATCGCAGGCGCAATAAGCACGGCAGCTCTTGAATGGGAGCCTGCCGGAAATGTGCGCATACGCGAGGATCGTGCCGCTACGCACGCATGCTCGAAAGTGACGTCATCGCCGCTCCGGCCAGTCACAGCGCCGGAGCGGAGAATCTGCGATACCCGGAAGTCACTCCGGGTATCATGGCGGCGATGGAGGACGTGTCCGAGGACCGCTACGGGGGCTTTGATCTAAGGTAAGTATTTGATAATGAGCTAGTATACTAGTCATACTATCTCATTATGCCTGTGCCTTGCAGGGTTTTTTTTTCAGGGGTATATAACTGCTTTAAGACAGTGATCTGACTTTGGAGGCAACTTCCATTGAAATCAATGGGTACAAGGTGCCTAGAAGTCACCTTGAAATAGTTCAGGAACCTTTTCTAAAGTCGGGGCGACTTCAGTAATGTACATTAAGACGCTCTCATTCACTTCCATGTAATTTCTCATGTCGCGTGACTTGGGGCGACACAAGTTGCCCCCCAGGTCGCTGTAGTGTGAACCGGCTCTAAGGCCCTGTACACATGATCGGTTCATCCGATGAAAACGGTCTGATGGATTTCTTCATCAGATATCCGATGAACATGACTTTCATCAGTCTTGCCTACACACCATCAGTTAAAAATCCCATCGTGTCAGAACGCGGTGACGTAAAACACAACGACGTGCTGAGAAAAATGAAGTTCAATGCTTCCGAGCATGCGTCGACTTGATTCTGAACATGCGTGTATTTTTGACCAATGTATTTCCCCACAGACGATCATTTTTTTCTATCGTTTTTTTAACCATCAGATAATTTTAAAACAGGTTCTATTTTTTTACACCAATGGGAAAAAAACGATGGGGCCCACACACGATCGGTTCGTCCGATGAAAACGAGCCGATCGTGTGTACAGGGCATTACTCTCCATCTCACAACAATCTTTACCTTTACAAAGCACAGACAATACCATTGCTAATGGAAATTTCAAATGAGTCACAATTTTTGGGGCTTTTTTTTATTTCTAAATAATCATAATTTGAGCCCCAAAAATTTGATGTGTGTACCAACATCAGAAATCAAAATGTAATTCCCAAAAATGTGAGGGTAATATTCTACACTCACAATGAACCACCAAATATCACAGAATAAATCAAGAAGAAAAACTCTTGAGTAATGTAATTTCATCACCTGTTTGTACAAAGAAATTACAGTAAGTATTTATGTGTTTGAGGTTCTCACATGTGGCAGCTTTGTGGCTTAGAGGTTAGAACTTCCGCTTAGCATCCCTGGGTTCAAAACACAAACATGCTGCTTCATGTAGAGAACTTGTCTCATCTCCCAGGTCCTATAACTATGTCTAAATGTAGTATTTATGTGTAGGAGGGTTTCACCACCATTGTAAATCCTGACAGATACACAATTTAGCCAAAAGTATTGGGACGCCTGCCTTTAAACACACATGAACTTTAATGGCAGCCCAGTCTTAGTCCGTAGGGTTAAAATTTGATTTGGCCCACCCTTTGCAGCTAGAACAGCTTCTGGGAATGGTGGGAAGGCTGTCCACATTGGACATTGGACATTTCAAATGGTAGGGTTTACACTGCACAGGTACATATACTTAGAAAACTTCTGCTTTGTTTATGTGCATGCAAATGGACTTGGATCTTTGGCCTGGAGTTGGAGATTTGATGCACATAGCCAAGGGCTAACACAGTTGCAAATATTTTTCTGTGTTGGTCTGAGAAGTTTTTTGCTGTGATTTGTGAGGGAGAAGGAATGATATTGTGCAGATTGACAAACTCCCAACTAGGGTTATTTGCTGAAATTCTTGTGCATTTTTTCAATCGAAAATTGTGTATATTGTTCCCGTCTGACCATGCAAACATTGTTTGGGAGCATCTGCTGACCTTCTACTCTTTGATCTCATTGCTTAAAGTGGATGTATACCCACTCCCTTCTTTTTTAAAGTAATGCCATAGTGCTCACCTATAAGGATATACATGCCTCCTGCATGTATCCTTACTTTTCAAATATCTCCCCCTTCTTTGTTTGGAGCCCCATAAAATTGTGGGTTCAGTGGGCGGGCCTGATGTATGGCGCTCGGTGGGTGGAGTTATGACATCTCCAGGTTCTCCGCCCACCTCTACACTCGCGCCTGGCCGGAGTGAAAAGTGCGCGCACAGGAGAAGAAGAGCGCGCTCATGGCCGCTGTCAATTCATGTGTCACTGTCCAGTGACAGTCGGGCATGATGGCGCAGCGAGGACAGCTGTGAGCACGGATCCCCCTGAATGTCTTTTCCACGGAAAGCCAGGGGAGGGAGAGAAGGAGAAGCGGCTGAGCTAAAGCCATGCAGGGAGATCGGTGCTCACGGCTGTACCGATCACCTCTGTGTTCTCCTCCACCAACTCCCCTCACCTTCTTCTCTGTCCCCCCTTCTCTCCTTATCCGCCCAATGTGCTTCCTCCTACGCCCCTCCTCTGCTCTCCTGCGGGCTGGAGGGGGTTAATCTGTCACTGAGCGGAAGAAAGGACCGGTATATATGTCATTTACCGGTCCTTTCCTTTTCTGAATGGGACATAGAGAGAGCGTTCGTTACCGAACGCTCTCGCTATGTCTTGTGATAACTGAGCAGAGTAACCTGTGGGTTACTCTGCTTCAGTTTATGAATGGAGGGGAGACGAGGTCTTCTCTCCATTCATCTTCAGTGTGAGAAAGGGAGCGAGAAAGCTCGGACTAAATACATCTCCCCTAATCACTTGTCTATGTATATTCTGATGGCTGTTCACTGGAGCATTTCCTCATCACACTGAACTGTGGATCACCCCATATTTTGAAAACATTTAGTCAAAACACAGGAAAAACTGGAGGGGAGCGGAGAGGAGGATGTGAATTGTGCACTTTTTACACAAGCTGTGCATGTCTGCAAGCTAGTGCACGAGATATGTAAATAACCTGTCACTCAAGCAAGGACTTTGGTTTTTATCTGGAAGTCTGTTTTATTTCACTAAATAAAAGGAGGAGTGCTCAGCGCTGGATTAACTCTGTGTGGCAAGACTGGGCACAGATGATAGGAAATCTTATTCTCTACATTGTGACATAAAAAATATATATATTTGTTGGGGGTTTACATCCACTTTAATAGTGTACACAGAAATGCAGCTTCCAGCAGAACATGGTAACCAATGTATGTGTGGATTGTGGGGGTGGGTGTTTTGAATAAGTGTCTTTAAAAATAATGCTTTGTAATAATGACTAAAAGGGGTTGTAAAGGTTGGTTTTTTATTTTCTAAATAGGTTCCTTTAAGCTAGTGCATTGATGGTTCACTTACCTTTTCTTCGATTTCCCTTCTAAATGTTTTTTTGTATTTGTTTCCTTTGTCTGAATGTCTCACTTCCTGTTCCTCCTCAGTACGCTGTTCAGTAAGCTGTTCTGGCTGACTAAACATGGCTCGGATGATAGTGGCAAGTTTACTGAGGAGAAACAGGAAGTGAGGAATTTAGACAAAGAAATTTTTTTTTAGAAGGGAAATGGAAGGAAAAGGTAAGTGAACCAACAATGCACTAGCTTAAAGGAACCTATTTAGAAAATAAAAAAACAAACCTTTACAACCCCTTTTAGTCATTATTACAAAGCATTATTTTTAAG
Source organism: Rana temporaria (assembly GCF_905171775.1). Classification (NCBI taxonomy): domain Eukaryota; kingdom Metazoa; phylum Chordata; class Amphibia; order Anura; family Ranidae; genus Rana; species Rana temporaria. The sequence goes on from NC_053498.1 coordinate 54,841,975, forward strand.
GACACTTATTTAAAGACACTCATTTAATAAAAATTGCATAAATCTATTCCCTATTTTGTAGACGCTATAACTTTTGTGCAAACCAATCGATGTACGCTTATTGCGATTTTATTTTTATTTATTTTTTACCAAAAATATGTAGAAGAATACATATAGGCCTAAACTGAGGGGAAAATATTTTTTTGATATATTTTTTGGGGATATGTATTATAGCAAAAAGTAAAAAAAACTGTTTTTTTTTTCAAAATTGTCGCTGTTTTTTTGTTTATAGCGCAAAAAATAAAAACCGCAGAGGTGATCAAATACCACCAAAAGAAAGCTCTATTTGTGGAAAAAAAAAGGACGTCAATTTTTGTTTGGGAGCCACCTCGCACGACCGCGCAATTGTCAGTTAAAGCGACACAGTCCTGAATCGCAAAAAAAATGGCTCGGTCATTGGGCAGCCAAATGCTTCGGGGGTGAAATGGTTAACATGGTTTCCTATGGTACTAGTTCACATCTATGCGTTTTGCGGTCAGTGCGTTTTGGTACTGGTCGTGGACTTTTTTCACGTGATTTGCTGGTAAAATATATTTCAATGGAACCGCGCCAGAAATGCAACTGTTGCGTTTGATGTGATTTTTGATATATTTTGCAGTTATTTTAACACTGTATATAGCTGGTTGCTAAACGGGGGGCCGGGATACCAGCTGCATGTGGACTGGTACGGTTCAGGAGGAAGGGGGCGCTCGCTCGTCCCCACCCCCTTTCCTGACCGGCTGGGCCACGTGCTCGGATAAGGGTCTGGTATGGATATTGGGGGGACCCCCACGCCGTTTTTTCGGCATAGGGGTTCCCCTTAAAATCCATACCAGATCCAAGAGCCTGGTATGCCCCTGGAGGGGGAATACATGCCGTTTTTTTTTTTATTGAAAATTTGGCATGGAGTTTCCCCTCAAGATTCATACCAAGCACAGTGCCTGGCATTGGCGGGGATCCCCAGAGTTTATTGAAAGTTGGACGTATGCCGGCTTCAAGTTGCATGGCAAAGTCGGATCCAAAGTAGGACGGCCGTCATGTCGCACCAGTGTGAATCCAGCCTTAATACGACTTCAGAAAAAAAGTAGTGCAGGAATATGTCAAACAAAACAGTGTTGCGCTTCCTAAATACAAAATAACTCCCCATAAGTCCTTAAATGAGAATAAGTGATTAACTTGCAATATAGCAAGATACTCAGTGCACAATTAAATATTCGTGTTCTCTAACTGGGAATAGTGAACCAAAAATGAAAAATACATGTTCACTGAATGGGAATAGTGAACAATAAACAAAACAATAAAGTCCACACACTAAAAAGGAATTAAGTCCAAATGCACAAGTATAGTCCTCAGAATCTTCTGCATATAAACGCACAACACACCACTAGTGCCTGAATGTTGAAAATGCAAGTGCTCTCCTCCACCTCTATATCCTAGCAGCTCACATCACGTTCTGACCCCTGTTTCACCAGAAGGTCAGAAAAAGCAGGTTCCCTCTCAGAGATATAAACGGATCAACTAGTTATGGAGCTCCTATTTCCTTCCGTGCTGTGTCCGGCTGATTAGATGGATACCAGCCAATACAGATTCCCTCAATGGGGTCCGGTGCATATAGGAATAGAAAATGCAAAATCTAGTGCTCTCTGAATATCAAAACGGTTTATTTGCTCATTAAAACTTTAAAACGTTGCTCACAAACATAGCACTTAAGCAGTGCGGGCTCAGGATGCATAGAAATGACAAGATGCTTGCGGGATGACCTAGCGACTGCGACTCCTTCCCCCCCTATACGCGTTACGTCGAATGACTTCTTCAGTAAGGGAATTGCAGGAATATGAATGGTAGTCATTCAAAGTCATGTGATTTTGCAGTCCAAAATTGTGGGACAAGTCGTATAAGTGTGAAAGGGGGCTTAAAATTAGCACTTTTGATTTTTCATGTTCGTGTGCCATAGACTTAACGGTGTATGCACAAATTTTTCACCTGTTTGCAAGTTCTGGTGCAAACTGAATTTGTGTTGGGTTCGTCCCTACCCAATAGCCAATGGCACATGATCATGGTTGGTACCATAATATTAATGCCTCAAATGCAAAACATTGTATAGAATAAAAATAATCAAACATTAGCAATAGTATTTTCTATGTAGCAGTGTGCTCAGCTCCATAGCGTAGTGGTATGCCCTGCTACCTTCAAAGATTCATACCATGGGTTTGAATCCCACCAATAGTATCACCTCCAAAAAATGTACATTGAACTCAGCAGCATAATTAGCGAATGCACATCAGTTTTTTTTATGCCATAATTTTAACTCTTAAAATGCATGCAATGGTATGTAATTCTTCAATAACATTATGGTGTTGAATTCCAAAAATCCAGCTATTCAAAAATCAAAGAAAAAAAATGGCGTAAGGTCCCCCACAGTGCATACCAGGCCCTTTGGATCTGGTATGGAACTCTATGCCAAAATGTAAAAAAAAAAAAAAAATGGCGTTTCCCCCCCCCCCCCCCCCCTCCATACCAGACCCTTATCCGAGCACGCAACCTGGCAGGTCGCAAGAAAAGAGGGGGGCAAAAAGATTTCTGGAGCCGTTTTGAACTTTTTATGACATATTTGTTTTTATCAATTATAAACTATATACAGTATATACACACCTTTTTGAAACATTTGTGCACATGTATTAAGTGAAGCAATTGGCTAATACACGTTTAACCACTTGAGTACTGGGCACTTTCGTCCCCTTCCTACCCAAGCCCTTTTTCAACTTTCAGCGCTGTCACATTTTGAATGACAATTGCGTGGTCATGCTACACTTTACCCAAATTACATTTTTATCATTTTTTTCCCCACAAATAGAGCTTTCTTTTGGTGGTATTTGATCACCTCTGCGGTATTTATTTATTGCGCTATAAACAAAAGAAAAGGGACAAGTTTGAAAAAAAAAACACAATATTTTTTACTTTTTGCTATAATAAATATCCATTTTTTTTTTTAAACAAATTTTTTCTCAGTTTAGGCCGATACGTATTATTCAAAAAAAATCGCAATAAGCATATATTGATTGGTTTGTGCAAAAATTATAGGGTCTACAAAATAGGGGACAGATTTATAGCATTTTTATTATTTATTTATTTTTACTAGTAATGGCGGCGATCAGCGATTTTTATCGTGACTGCGATATTGCGGCGGACACATCAGACACTTTTGACACATTTTTGGGACCATTCACAAATTTGACTGGCAGGGAAGGGGTTAACACCTAGGGCGTGATCAAGGGGTTAATGTATTCCCTAGGGAGTGATTCTTGCTGTGGGGGGGGGGGGAGTGACTGGGGGAGGTGACCGATGGTTGTCCCTATGTACAAGGTACACACCATCTGTCCCCTCTCCCTGACAGGACGTGGATCTGTGTGTTTACACACACAGATCCACGGTCTTGCTCAGTTACTGGGCAATCGCGGGTTCCCCAGTGACGCAGCAGGCGCCCCCTAGTGGATTAAAAGGGCGCAACGTCATATGACGTCCACCCAGAACAATAGGGTCTGCTCCCACTCTCATTTGATGGCGGGCGGTGGAGAAGAGGTTAAACAAGGTTACAAATGTATACATATTATTTGCATAGATCACTCTGCACTTTCAGCGATTGTATTAAGAGCGCCCTTTATCACATCATCATACCTCATTCGTTTTTCACTACTTTCAGGTGCAGCAACCCTTCTCTTTTTAGTTTCACTATTGGCGCCAGTATCCATTTATATATTATTCATTATTTTCTAGAGTGTTAGAAAAAATATATATATAATGTTTGGGGATTCTAAGTAATTTTCAAGCAAAAAAAAGATTTTAACATGTAAAACACAGAGTCTGAAAAATAGGCCCGGTACTTAAATGGTTAAAATATCCTACAGCATTTCTGCCTCCACATGCCTAGCTTAACTATGAGTGGGCTGATATGTTGTTGATAAAAGTAAAACTAATTCATTGTAACCATGTTTGGCAGAAGCGGTTTTCTGTCTATTTAACGATGACATAATTTCCTCCATTTTCATAATTTCATTTACTGCTCTGATCTATTGGCCCACAGTAGGGATAGATGGGGATGTCCAATCTCGGCCTCGATCCCTCAAGGCCGTGGATGTGGGCCTATGCAGTTAGCGGTACATGGTGGAGGAGGCCCAAGGCTTGAGGACTGCGGCGAAGGTCTGTCTCTGGTCTCCAATCTTGCCCATGGGGTGCGCTGCGGTGACTGAGGAGGTGACTCCCGGTGCTAGCAGAACAGGACTTCCGGTCAGCGGGAGTCCCGGAAACATGACAGGGGACAGAGCACCGGGGGACGGAGCTCACACGTTCGCCATGTTCAGAAGCTGCGCATGCAGCACCATCTTTTTATTCTACTGATCACGTGCTTTCAGAAAATATATGGTTTGGGGGGTATTTCACAATTTCTGAAAGCTATAAAAAGCAAAGGAAAAAGTGAAAAAATGGTCTGGCCACCTGGAGCACAGGGCCTGGCAGCGAAAGGGTTAAAACAATTCTGTACAGAAGAGTGGGCCAAAATTGCTCCACCGCAATGTGAAAGACTCATTGCCAGTTATCGCAAGCGCTTGATTGCAGTTGTTGCCACCAAGGGTTTAGGTTTAGGGGGCAAATTACTTTTTCACATAAAGCCAGGCAGGTTTGGACAACTTTTTTTGATGTAATAAATGAAACTATCAAATAAAAACTGCATTTTGTATTTACTCTGGTTATCTTTGTGTAATAATAAAATGTGTTTGATGAGTCATTTAAGTGTGACAAATATGCAAAAAAAATGTAATAAGATCAGAAAGGGGGCAAATACTTTACAGCATTGTATATTGCTTTATAAATGCAATGTTCCAGTGACCTGTCTGCCACACTAGGCTATATTCATTAGCATTATACATTACACAAAAATAAGTCTAAATTTAGCAACCAGTCAATTACAGAGAAGTTGAATGTAAAAAAAAAAGGAGATAGAAACCACCTTAAAGATCATATAATAGATCCCTATCATGACCTTTGTCTAAATATGTTAGACGATTGGTACATTTTTGTTTCCACCTACTTCCATTTTGTTGCAAATAATCTTCATAATTTAGTTTGGCCCCTGCATCCTGCCCTTCAGTGGAATAATTGGTAGTAACATTGTCAAGGTGATCATCTGAATGGTCAGTAATGGTATTTCCTGCAGATCAAATTTAGATATGTTAGATCATTCAAAAAAGTGCAAAGAACAATAGAGATCTGCAAACGGGGCAACCTCCCAGGGGCATGAATGAAATGGTCACATATATATACAGTGGGGATCGAAAGTTTGGGCACCCCAGGTAAAAATTTGTATTAATGTGCATAACAAAGCCAAGGAAAGATGGAAAAATCCCCAAAAGGCATCAAATTACAGATTAGACATTCTTATAATATGTAAAAAAAAAAAAATATTTTATTTCCATCATTTACACTTTCAAAATTACAGAAAACAAAAAACTGGCGTCTGCAAAAGTTTGGGCACCCTGCAGAGTTAATATCTTGTACTGCTCCCTTTGGCAAGTATCACAGCTTGTAAATGCTTTTTGTAGCCAGCCAAGAGTCTTTCAATTCTTGTTTGAGGTATCTTTGCCCATTCTTCCTTACAAAAGTCTTCCAGTTCTTTGAGATTTCTGGGCTGTCTGTCACGCACTGCTCTTTTAAGGTCTATCCATAGATTTTCAATTATGTTGAGGTCAGGAGATTGTGAAGGCCATGGCAAAACCTTCAGTTTACGCCTCTTGATGTAATCCCCCGTGGATTTTGAGGTGTGTTTAGGATCATTGTCCATTTGTAGAAGCCATCCTCTCTTTAACTTCAGCTTTTTCACAGATGGCGTCAAGTTACCATCCAAAATTTGCTGAAATTTTATTGAATCCATTTTTCCTTCTACTCGTGAAATGTTCCCTGTGCCACTGGCTGCAATACAACCCCAAAGCATGATTGATCCACCCCCATGCTTAACAGTTGGACAGAGGTTCTTTTCATTAAATTCTGTGCCCTTTCTTCTCCAAACGTACCTTTGCTCATTCCGGCCAAAAAGTTCTATTTTAACCTCATCGGTCCACAGAACTTGTTTCCAAAATGCATCAGGCTTGTCTATATGTTCATTTGCAAAGTTCAAACGCTGATTTTTGTGGTGAGGACGTAGAAGAGGTTTTCTTCTGATGACTTTTCCATGAAGACCATAGTTGTACAAGTATCTTATTATAGTGGAATAGTGTACCGCAACTCCAGTGTCTGCCAGATCTTTCTGGAGGGATCGTGCAGTCAAACGTGGGTTTTAAATTGCTTTTCTCAAAACCCTGTTCTGTCTGATATTTTTCTTGGTCTTCCAGATCTTGCTTTAACTTCCACTGTTTCTGATGACTGCCATTTCTTAATTACATTCCGAACAGAGGATATTGACATCTAAAAACGCTTTGCTATCTTCTTATAGCCTTCTCCAGCTTTGTGAGCGTAAACTATTTCAAAGTTTCAGTTTTCTAGACAACTGCTTAGAAGAACCCATGGTGCTGATTATTGGGGCAAGGTCAGATTAGTCTGGGCATTTAAAACCTTTGAGATTGACATCACCTGGTCTTCCCAGACGATGATTGATAACAATCCATGACACTGGCAGGTCTCAGCTTTGCAAAGGGGGCAGTGCATGATATAAATTCTGCAGGGTGCCCAAACTTTTGCAGACGCCATTTTTTTGTTTTCTGTAATTTTGAAAGTGTAAATGATGGAAATAAAATCTAACTTTTTTTGACATATTATAAGAATGTCTAATCTGTAATTTGATGCCTTTTGGAGATTTTCCATCTTTCCTTGGCTTCGTTATGCACATTAATACAAATGTTTACCTGGGGTGCCCAAACTTTCGATCAGCACTGTAGATATTAAGCCCAGAAATCCTAACTGAAAAACCTAATTACATCTGCTTGCACCTGCCACTTTGACAGTAGCAAGTAGTAATATATTTTGCCAAGTTCCACCAGAGACCGCATGATATGTTTTCACTTATGGCAGGGGCAGTACATGACATTGCAATATCCTTTTTATGGAAAACAAACGGCAACACAATAAACATTACATTTTAGTACCATATATTAGAGATGACACTTTCTAATGGTCTAAAAGGAAGGACACAAGAGTAACCATAATGCCGCGTACACACGACCGTTTTTTGGGTTCTAAAAAATGAAATTTTTAGGGGTCTAGAAAAAACTTTTTTTTTTCAACCCGATCATTAAAACGGCCTTGCCTACACACGATCGTGAACCAAAAAAATGCTCTAGCAAAGCGCGGTGACGTAAAACACGTACGACGGCACTATAAAGGGGAAGTTCCATTCAGATGACGCCACCCTTTGGGCTGCTTCAGCTGATTTTGTGTTAGTAGAAGATGATTTGCGCTTTTCTGTCTGTTACAGCGTGATGAAAGTGCTTACTCCATTACGAACGGTAGTTTTACCAGAACAAGCGCTCCCGTCTCATAACTTGCTTCTGAGCATGCGCGGATTTTTCACGCCGTTAAAGCCCACACACGACCATTTTTACAACCTTAAAAACGACAATGTTAAAAAAGGTGTGAAAAAATAGAGCATGTTCGAAAAAAAAATTGCCGCCCCTCTGAAGCCTACACACGATCGTTTTTAATGTCATAAAAAAAAAAAAAACATAATTTTTTAGAACCCGAAAAACGATCGCATGTACGCGGCATAAGACTAAAGCAGTGATGGTGCATCCATGCTGGGCGCTCGCTGTTCACTCAGCGTTGTGCTAGCAAAGCAAAGGAATCCGCTTTGCTAACACTGAAGCCAATCAGTTGCGGCAATTGATGGGTACACTGGCAGCATTTGGGGCACAGTAGCAGCAATTGATGGTCACACTGGCAGCATTTGGGGCACAGTAGCAGCAATTGATGGGCACACTGGCAAAAATTGGGGCAACGCAACAGCAATTGATGGGCACACCAGCAGCATTTGATGGGGCATAGTAGCGGTAATTGATGGGCACAGTTGCAGCAATTTATGGGCACAGTGGCTGCATTTGATGGGCACAGTGGCTGCATTTGATGGGCACAGTGGCTGCATTTGATGGGCACAGTGGCTGCATTTGATGGGCACAGTGGCTGCGTTTGATGGGCACAGTGGCTGCGTTTGATGAGCACAGTGGCTGCGTTTGATGGGCACAGTGGCTGCGCTTGATGGGCACAGTGGCTGCGCTTGATGGGCACAGTGGCTGCGTTTGATGGCACAGTGGCGGTAATTGATGGGCACAGTAGCTGCGTCTGATGGCACAGTAGCTGCATTTGATGGGGACAGTGGCTGCAATTGATGTGGTTTTTTTTTCAGTTTGTTTGCGCCCCCCCCCCCCCCCCCAGAAAATTTGGAGCACCAGCAGCCACTGGACTGAAGACTATACTTTTTTTTACTGATACACCCAGTCTAAAATCAGGAATTTTCAAGTTCTACACATGGGTTTACTATTGATGGATGTAGTTACTCTGTTTAGAGAGTACTTCATCATACACTATCTTCTGGTCAAAAAAACACCCAAATATACACTGTCTCTGTTTTCCATTATGGTTTCTATGTTATGCCACTGACAGCTGTTTTTTGTTCAAGTCAGAAATTTAAGAGGGTTACCATGTGCACTTACCTGAAACACATCTTAAGACAGTGCAATTGGAATAGTCTCCTTTAATGTTTTTCAGTCTCTCAAAATCTAATTCCTGGAGTCTCAATACAAGTGTCTGCTTATGTTTGGTACAGGTTTCTGGAACCTAAAATAAATGTAGAGTATATTATAAAGTAATGAAATATGACGTTCTTTGCTTCTATTTGTCCACAATAAGGTAGTAATGCACGGCACAAGTTTGTAACACAGATAATTCTGGCCAGTACTGTATATGTTGGAGTAAAAGATGCAGTACGCAATCTCTAGAATTTGATAAATTGATATTAAAAACGTATGTAACATAAGCACATTTCAATAATATTGTCACATGGAATAAGCAAATATGCTTTAAAACAAGCTCATGGCTGACTTTTTTAACTGAAGGTGTTGTGGCATAATTCATCCTCAAAATGAAAGTGCTTTTAGTTTAATTCTAGCAGTTCAGTTCTTTTTTTCCCTCCTCCCAAAAATGACTGAGCAGTCTTCCAGCCCTCTAATCTCTAATATGATGAAATCACAGAGCATACGCTAAGAGTGCTAAGACCAGACCTGATTGCTTACTAACTGGCATCAAGATGTATATCTCTGAATACCAAAAGCAATGGTTTGCTATATCCAGGTCTCCCTCAACAAAAGTGTTGTGCACAGTTTTCATTTTATTTTTTCCTTCTATCACTAATGTGCCTTAACCACTTAAGACCCGGACCAAAATGCAGCTAAAGGACCCGGCCAGGTTTTGCGATTCGGCACTGCGTCGCTTTAACAGACAACTGCACGGTCGTGCAACGTGGCTCCCAAACAAAATTGGCGTCCTTTTTTCCCCACAAATTTCTTTTGGTGGTTTTTGATCACCTCTGCGGTTTTTATTTTTTGCATTATAAACAAAAATAGAGCGACAATTTAGAAAAAAATTCAATATTTTTTACTTTTTGCTATAATAAATATCCCCCAAAAATATATATATAAAAAATAAATTTTTTCCTCAGTTTAGGCCGATACGTATTCTTCTACCTATTTTTGGTAAAAAAAAAATCGCAATAAGCGTTTATCGGTTGATTTGCGCAAAATTAATAGCGTTTACAAAATAGGGGATAGTTTTATTGCATTTTTATTAATTTTTTTTTTTTTTACTACTAATGGCGGCGATCAACGATTTTTTTTTTCGTGACTGCGACATTATGGCAGACACTTCGGACAATTTTGACAAATTTTTGGCACCATTGTCATTTTCACAGCAAAAAATGTATTTAAAATGCATTGTTTTACTGTGAAAATGGCAGTTGCAGTTTGGGAGTTAACCACAGGGGGGCGCTGATGGGGTTATGTGTGACCTCATGTGTGTTTACAACTGTAGGGGGGTGTGGCTGTAGGTCTGACGTCATCGATTGTGTCCCCCTATAAAAGGAATCACACGATCGATGACGCCGCCACAGTGAAGAACGGGGAAGCCGTGTTTACACACGGCTCTCCCAGTTCTTCAGCTCCGGGGACCGATCGCAGGACTCCAGCGGCGATCGGGTCCGCGGGTCACGGAGCTTCGGACAGGGTCGCGGGCGCGCGCCCGTGACCCACGGCTGGGCACTAGCACAGGACGTACCTGTATGCCATGATTAAGCACTAGCTCAGTGCGAAACGCGTCGGCTGTTCCCCTGTTCCTTTGCTGTGACCTTGTGAAGTGATGCATTTGCTGTTCGTTTGAATAAAAAGACAACCTTTTTGGTTATTCGAGTGGGGCTATCCATTTCCTCTCATCGTATCTCATGCATGGTCAGTGCATTGCCAGCACCCACGGTATCCTGAGTCAGTCTACTCCACATAGCGACCCACCTGGAGCGGTGATCCTCTTTTTTCTGTATGTGCATGTGCCCAGCCGTGCCATTCTGCCGACGTAAATGTGCAGGAGGCGGTCCTTAAGTGGTTAAAGAGTTGTATCTCCGTTCTTTTTTTTTATTCTATATTTTGTTTTTTAATCAATTTTATACAAACAAACATACTTCAATTGCATATGTATACGTATCACATATATAACATATCACAAATCGATTCTGCAATAACAGAGCATTTCGGTTCCAAAATTTTTCCTTTTCTAGATATACTGACGGTATAGATAATCTTCATCGTCCTTCCTATTTATCAAACCGGCACAACAAAAAACAAAACAAAAACAGAGAAAAAAAATATTCCTCTATTCTGCCTCCGCCAGTGCACAGCCATATTCTCTAGAGCAGACATACGCTGACCATGTTGACCATTTTTTATTAAACTTCTCTTCTCTGCCTTGAATAGTAGCACTACCTCTTTCCATAGTATATATTTCAGCTATTTTTTTAAGCCACTGCGAGACAGAGGGAGATGATTCCCGCTTCCAGAGAGCTGATACACATGACTTGGCTGCATTCAGAAGGTGAACGGTCATCAAATTACTATATTTACGCCTAGAAAGCTCTGAAAGATGGAGAAAGTATCTGGCTGGTTCAGAACCCAGGTCCTGACCTGTCAGCTGTCTTATCATAACTCGGACCTTGGCCCAGAATGCTTGCAGTTTTTGACACAGCCAAAAAATATGGAGCATATTGCCCTCTGCCACACCACAACGCCAGCACATATTCTTCCTTTCCGGATAAATTTTATGCAACAATGATTGGACTCTATACCAACGTGTGAGAATTTTATAACACAGCTTTTGGTACTTAGTAGCCGTTGAGGAGTGATGAGTAAAATGTAAAATATATCTCCGCTGCTCTTCAGACAATGTAATGTCTAAATCTCTTTCCCATTTCTGAAGGAATCCCGGGGCATAACCCTGACGATTGTACTAACAGTTTATACATCTCAGATACCCCATGTGCTGAGGGAGCATTTACCAAGCATACATTTTCCACAGGCGTATTCGGACGATCTGACCACTCCTTACGAAGAAGGGAACTGAGAAAGTGAGTAAGTTGCTGCATCCGCCATGGATCCAGTGGTGGATTAAACATCAATTATATTTCCGCCTTAGTCTTCAGCCTATATTCTTCAAGATAATCACCTAGACGAAATGTACCCTGTCTCACTGTTTATCTGAAAGGGCTATCTGTATATCCAGGGGGAAATGCTGGGTTTCCCAATATTGGATACATCTGGGATATTTCTCCTTCTTCCTTTGAGAAAAAATGGCTTTTGTTGTATTACTCGCAGAGTTGCCCCTATCAAAGGATGGTTCCTCAATGTGCCAAGTGCATTTGGCCTTAACCATGGCACACATTGAAGTGGAATCTTGGTGCACGATTGTTCAATTGCTACCCATGTTTTATATCCCTCATCTCTGCACCACGCCATAACCCTGGCAAAGTGTACTGTCTGATAGTATCGGTTTGGATCTGGGAATGCCATACCACCCTGGGTTTTAGGCCTGGCCAGAAGATTGTAGGATAGACGTGGGTGCTTTTTTGTCCAGATAAATCTGATAAAAATACTACGCAGTGATTTCAGAAATGGCCCTGGAATAACTATCGGTAAAGTCTGAAACAGATACAATAGCCTGGGCAGAATGTTCATTTTAACAATCGCATTTCTACCCATCCATGTATAGGGCCCCTTATTCCATCTCTCGAGGTCTGCAGACAAATCCTGCATTATCGGTGGAAAGTTAGCTGCGAATATTTTGTCTACTGAGGGAGTCAGTTTGACCCCCAGATATGTCAAATAAGATGAAGCCCATGGAAAAGAGAATGAAGCTTGAAGAGCTTTAACCCGCGCAGGAGACAGGGTAATATTAAAGCGGGGGTTCACCCTATATAAAAAATGTTTTATTTTTTTTTCCTCTAGCATTAAATTCGGCATAGTAGCGCGAGCTACAGTATGCCTGTCTATTTTTTTTATCCCCGTACTCACTGTGCAATTGTATATTGAAGATTCCGGGGAATGGGCGTTCCTATGGAGAGGGAAGGTGATTGACGGCCGGCCCTGGCACGTCACGCTTCTCCGGAAATAGCCGAAATAGGCTTGGCTCTTCACGGCACCTGCGCATAGCCTGTGCGCAGGCGCCGTGAAGAGCCGAGACCTACTCCGGCTGTCTTCGGGGAGCGTGACGTGCCAGAGCCGGCCGTCAATCATCCTCCCTCTCCATAGGCACGCCCATTCCCCGCGGGAGTCGGAATCTTCAATATACAATTGCACAGTGAGTACGGGGATACAAAAATACAGACAGGCATACTGTAGCTCGCGCTACTATGCCAAATTTAATGCTAGACTGTTGTTAAGGAGGGTGAACCACCGCTTTAAGCAGTTCCGATTTTTGAATATTAATTTTGAAATCTGACAGAGCAGAATATCGATTAAACTCTTTTAATAGGTTTGACAATGTGGTCTCTGGAGATTAAATAAAAAAAAGTATATCATCTGCAAAAGCCGCAGCTTTATGATCAGTCTTGCCTACTGAAAAACCCTGAATATCCATGCTTCCTCGGACGTATCGCAGAAATGGTTCTAAAGTTAATATAAAAATCAACGGAGATAGCGGACACCAGGGCTTTTTTTCAGGGGGAACTTGGGGGAACTCAGTTCCACCACCTTTGGCTCAGACCCTTTGGTGCCTGCTCACCACAATCACTTGTAAACAGAGAAGTCTGGTTTCTGTGTTTACAAGTTACAGCTCTTCACTCTGTGTGTAACCCCATGAACTCTGCATTCTGTATGTAATGTAATCCTGGTATTTAATGCCCCTTTAAGACCCTTCTACTGTTTGTGAAATCTGAATGGGGTCGTGGTTGAGTTCCTGCACCTATTTTCTGAGAAAAAAAGCTCTGGCGGACACCCTTGTCTTGTACCATTCCTCAGATTGAAGTATGAGGAGGTTACCTCATTGATTCTAACAGCTGCAGATTGAGCTGAGTATATAGCCTCTATCCATTTACTAAACCCCTCCCCCACCCCCATATGGATTAACGTCTCCTTTAGGAATGTCCAATCCACCCTGTCAAAGGCCTTTTCTGCGTCAGAGGATAACAAACACAATGGTATTTTATGCAGATGAGCTAAATGAAGGATATTTAAGGCTCTAGTAGTGTTATCCTTTGCCTCTGCCGACGTAAATGTGCAGGAGGCGGTCCTTAAGTGGTTAAAGAGTTGTATCTCCGTTCTTAATAGTTACATAGTTAGTCAGGTTGAACAAAAAAACACAAGTCCATCCAGTTCAACCATAAAAAAAATAATATATATATTATCATACAATCCCATTTACCCAACTCTATACCCACAGTTGATCCAGAGGAATGCAAAAAACCCCAGCAGAGCATGACCCAGTTTGCTACAGCAGGGGAAAAAATTCCTTCCTGATCTCCCGAGAGGCAATCGGATTTTCCCTGGATCAACTTTATCTATAAATGTTAGTACCCAGTTATATTATGTACATCTAGGAAAGAATCGAGGCCTTTCATAAAGCAATCTTCTCCTCTTTCTGTGCTTTGGCAGCACTGATCATGTGTTTGTTCTCCTCCTTTTGTCTATTTTTTTTCTCAAATAACTTTTTTATTGAAAAAAGGTAAGATTGCATACAGGAACATATGACACAGCATAAGAAGGGATACGAAGATAAGGCACACATCTGCCTGCATTACAGGTACTCAAGTAGTAAGTAACGTAAGCCGTCTACAGGTTTCTAAGGCAATAGTAATACAAAGCTGAGGTCGAGAGTGCCATATCATATCAATACATATAAGTGCATTGCAAAACATTAAACATGGAGGGAGTCACAGGGGTGCTCCCAATAGGTAGGAGAAGGAAAGGGGGGGAGAGAAAGGGAATAAGAGGAGGGGTAGAGAGGGAAGAAGAGGGAAGGGTCACAGAGTTAGCTCGTTTACCAGATCATGGCGGGTCCTCCCGAAGGCGCCAAGGCCCCCAGACTACGTTGTGGGCTTCCAATCTGTCCTGTATCCTGGCAGTCATCCTCTCCATCAGCTCCACATCATTGATTCTAGCATGCAAAGCCTCTGGGTCAGGGGGAGAGCGTTTTTTCCAGTGTAGTGCTATGAGGCAGCGGGCAGCCGTGAGGATATGGCGCGTTAGCTTTCTACAGGGCAAAGGGGTCCTCAGGGGAGATAGGCTCAAGAGGAAGAATTTGGGGGACATAGGGACCTGTGTGTCTAGGAGACGGCCCAGCAGTTCTTTTGTCTATTTGTATACTCTTCTCTGTCAGCTACAACTGTTTCCTTGAATCTTCTATGTGCAAATTTTTTTCCTTTACTATCCTACTTACCTCTTTAGTGAGCCAGATTGTTTTTTTCTTCCGTTTATTCTTACTAACTTGCCTGACATATAATGTAGTTGCCTCCAGGATGGTAGACTTTAGTAGTGCCACTGATTACTTACTCTTCCAAAATTTCTATTTATTTTTTGGAAATTTCCCAATTTCCGCAAAATTTTTAATTTTTTTTGTTTACAAACGTTTTTTATTGTGGAACAAGGTCAAAGTATATAAAAATTACAATGTAGGTACATGTATGCATACAAAACTTAACTGTGAACATTGTACAGAAAAAAAAAACAGGAAGGTGTTAGTTAGTAGACATGTATTCTAAATCAGAAAGGTGGCATCCCAGAGAATCCATTTTTTTTGGAAGAGGGGCATAGAATCATATAATGTATGGTGAATTCTCTCAGAAAGTTTGATGTTCGTCATGCGGTTGACGATTTGGGGCCAAGGTACCGACGTGGAGCGCTAATTAAATGCTATAGCCCAATGAATGGAGCTAAGGAATGTATGGATAAGCCTTGTGCTGGATGTAGGGATATCTTGTATCGGGGAGAACAGAAGACATATCTGGGGTGTGAGAGGAATCTTTTTTCCGGAGATTTTGTCTATAACAATACTGGCCTTGTGCCAAGTGTTCTTTAGATGTGGACAGTCCCAAAAAGTATGCAATAATGTTCCCTGAGTGGGACAGCCCCTGAAGCAGAGTGGAGATAGAGTGGGATAAAATGTATTAAGTTTGGCTGGGGTAAGATACCACCTATAGAGCAATTTAATAGCTGATTCTCTGATTGAAGTTGTTTTGGTACATCTATGGAGATTTATAAAGATAGTGTCCCATTGTTCGAGAATAAAAGAGGTATTTAAGTCCGATTCCCATTGTAACATGGGGTGTGACTTCTCAGGCATGTTTGTTTCGTTCAAGTTTTTGTATATTCTGGAGATTAAACCACCATCGCAAGGGGAGGAGATACAAGCTTGTTCAAATTGTGTGAAAGGGGGGTGGAGTGAGTAATATTTCTGGAAGAATAGTTTTATTTTTGTATAGTTCTCTAATTCATCAGGAGAAAGATCGTATTTCATTTGTAGGTTGGGGAAATTAGTTCATATGAGAGAGCGATTTTAAATGCGTTAAGTTACGTGATTTCCAAGCTGTCAGTAGGTTTTGATCTTGGGCATTATTTAGAGGGGAAAAACGAGGGTCACCTAGATAAGATGCCAGGGGGGGAGTGTTGGAAGACAGCTTGAATTTTGGGGCTTGTCTGTTCCATAGTTGGAGAGTGTGGGGGCGACGATAAGGTTTAAAGGTCTAATTTTTTGTGGTGGGATGGTTTTGGACCAAATAAATCCTTGTAGATTAAAACCGGAGCCAAGAGATTTGAAGTGGGGTAGCATACCATTGGGCTAATTGGGTGAATCTGGCTGATAAGTAATAGAGCCATATGTTTGGGATGCCCAGACCTCCCTTTAATTGAGGCCTAAACATAAGAGAGAAACCAAATCTGGATTTCTTGTTTTGCCAAATGAATTTGTTAGTCTCTCTTTGCAGTGTATCTAATGTTTTCTTGGGTAGAATAAGAGGCAGAGCTCTAAACAAGAATAAAAGTTTAGGTAAAATCATCATCTTTACCGCAACTATTCTACCCGAGAATGAAATCTGGTATGAAGACCAAAGTTTCAGTAGATTTTTAATGTTGTTAAATAAAGGAGGGTAATTTGCTTGATATAATGTGTTGTACAAAGGTGTAATCTGGATACCCAAGTATCTAAACGAATCCACATGCCAATTGAATGGGAAATAATCTTTAAGTGAGGATATTAGGGCTGGGGAGATATTAATTGGTAGAGCTGAGAATTTAGATAGATTTACCCCCAGACCTGTCAGGTCGTAGAAGATGCCAAGAGTTTTGGTTAGATTAGGTAGAGAGATAAGAGGGTCAGTTATAAACAGAAGAACATCATCTGCATAAAGACTCAGCTTGTATTCCTTGGATCCCTTAAAATATCCTTTAATGTCAGTTATTTCTGATAGCACATGCAAGGGGTTCTATGGCAAGGGCGAAAAGCAGGGGGGAGAGGGGGCATCCTTGTCTAGTGCCTTTAGTCAGGGGGAAAAAGTCGGAGTTGTTGCCTGGGAGTTTGATACGTGTTTGCGGATTGTGATAGAGAGCTTTAAAGCCATGCAGGAATTCATTAATGATGCCATATTTGGGGAGTAGAGTGTCAAGGTATGACCAGCTCACACTGTCAAAAGCTTTGTGTATGTCGAGACTGAGTAGTAGTGTGGATTTGGAGTGTATGTTGGAGTCTTAAATGATATTTGCAGTCAGTCGTATATTGTCTGTTATTTGTCTGTTTGGGATGAAGCCTGTTTGATCAGGGTCCACTAATGGGGGATAACTGCCGATAACCTGTCTGCCAGTATACGGCCAAATATTTTCAGGTCATTGTCAATAACTGATATTGGGCGATAGTTTTGGGGGATGGAGTGGTCTTTATTAGGTTTGGGAAGAAGTGACATGTTAGCCAAAAGCATCTCAGATGGGAAATGGCCCCCCTTCAGGATATTATTATATAATTTCGTAAGGTGTGGAGTAATGATGGGGGCAAATTTTTTATAATAAGATGTAGAATAGCCGTCGGGGGCCTGGGGCTGTGGATGTCTTTAATGTTCCAATAATTCTGTTAACTTCCATATCTGTACAGGGGGTATTGAGGGATTCACTTTGTTCTTTAGTAAGAGTGGGCAATGTAATGCCGTTAAGCCAGTCCAATGAGGACTGTTTAGGTGAAGATTGTGGCGATGATAGAAGGTTTTTATAGAAATCAGAGAACAGTTTCATGACCTCTTTGGGATGGGACACCATATTTCCAGAGGAGTCCCTTAATTTGTAGGTGTGGGGTGGTTTTGTAGAATGATTTAATTTTCTGGCGAACATGGTGGAATAAGAGTTGCTGTTGAGTAGGAATCTGGCCCTTGACCATCTGAGAGCCCTCTCGGTGTCTGATGTCAATAAAGTGTCTAAGGTAGTGCGTTTCTCTTGGATTTGTTTAAAAAGGTCATTAGATGGGTTTTGGCTGTTTCAGATTCTTCGTAAGGGATCTAATATCTAAGTTTGGATTTGTTTTTAATAGAGGCGATATTTATCAGATGACCTCTCATTACCGCTTTATGTGCCATCCATATAGTTGAAGGAGACAGATCTGGTGTTACATTATGAGTAAAGTATTGTTCAAGGTGAGAAAGAATTTGTTGATTGCTTGACGGGTCTGTGAGTAAGGAATCGTTTATTCGCCAAGAGTGTGTTGTTTTAGCTAGACCTATGTGAGAGGTGTTAACAAATGTGTAATTTTTTAATCTGAAACTTGTGTTTGTACATGATTTTTCAGTTCTTGTTTTAACCACTTGACCACTGGGCACTTAAACCCCCTTCCTAACCAGACCAATTTTCAGCTTTCGGTGCTCTCACAATTTGAATGACAATTACTCAGTCATACAACATTGTGCCCATCTGAAATTTTTGTCCTTTTTTTCCCACAAATAGAGCTTTCTTTTGGTGGTATTTGATCACCTCTGGGTTTTTTATTTTTTGCGCTATAAAAGAAAAAACACTGAAAATTCTGTAAAAATGTAAAAAAATATCTTGTTTCTGTCATATTAGCAGGTATTGCGGAGTATGGGGGGTATTGCAGAGTATGGGGGGTATTGGTGTTATTGCAGAGTATTGCGCAGGGAGGGAGGGATGGCTGGATCTGTGACTGCATTTGTTCTATGGACATTACCCATGATTAAGTCACATGGCAAGTTACAATACGCGTGGGGGAGGAGCCTGCCATACAAGACCTGTCGGAAGTTCCCGAGTGAGGATCTCTACAATTCGTTACTGAGCGGCTTTCACAAAGAGGGGGAAAATCGTGAGTGTATCAGCGCACAGCGCCTCTGATTCTGCTTTGGAGCTTTGCAGCATTACACTATTGTGTGTTTCTTTCTCTCCCTCATATATTTCACATCCTGCCGTGATTTGTGTGGAGTGGATCTGAAGTAACTGCATTGCATATTATTCAACAAGGCTGTGTGGTATCATCACACTGAGGCGGGTCTGAATCCATTTGTAGTGCTCAATAGCCATCCTAGGCTGTGTTGGTTTGATTGCACTGACATTCACTTTCTGCTGATTAAACACGCACTGTTAACCCTTCAGAGCAATATCCATTCAACTATAGGGACGGTTATTGGAAACCTTATGCAGTCGATGCTATTTTGATTTTATCACATTTGTTTGCGGTGATAACAATACCGAGTTCACTCATCAGTATTAGCAATTTTTGTTTGTTTTTTATCACATTTAGCATCTGATCTTTTGTAGTAGATATCACATTAATTAGTTGTTTTTAGCGCATATGTACATTATTTACATTGTTTATGGTTTGGTCACCTTTTTTCACATACTGCAGCTTTTTACATTTGATTATTAATTGTGTGGTGTAATTTTGGATCTAGTAGCACTGTAGTTTATATATTATTAAATTTGTCACAGATCCAGCCCACAGCAGCTGCTGCTGCTTCTGTTCTCCCCCCCTCTCCTCTCACACTGTACCGATCGGTACAGAGAGGAGAGGGAGGAACCGGCGTCATCACATGACGCCGGTTTGTTTACAAGTGATCGCTCCGTCATTTGACGGAGCGATCACGTAGTAAACGGCCGCTATCATTACATTACAATGACTCCCTTGTTGCATTAGGATACAGTTCTGATATACATATGCATGTTCCGTTTGTTCTGATCAATTTGGCACAGTTTGCAATATATTTCATTGTAAATCTATGTTCATTTGTGTACATACATGCATATATGTTGTCTGGTTATGTTTCCCCTATCCCTCTTCCCTCCTTCTGTGTATCCCCATTACACTCCTTCCTTTATGGTTCTTTCTCCCTATTCAATGTTAGAAATCTCTTTGAGCAATTCCCATAATATGGACATAAAGGGCCAGATTCAGAAAAGGGATACGACGGCGTATCTCCTGATACGCTGTTGTATCTCTGTTTCTATCTATGCGACTGATTCATAGAATCAGTTACGCATAGATATCCATAAGATCCGACAGGTGTAATTGATTTACACTGTCGGATCTTAGGATGCAGTACCGCGGCCGCCGCTGGGGGGAGTTCGCGTCGTAAACCAGCGTCGGGTATGCAAATTAGGAGTTACGGCGATCCACGATGGATTTTCGCGTTCGCTACGTCGCCACTAGTCTAGTTTCCTGTTGCAAAGTTAGTCGTCGTTTTGGGTGCCCTAACTTTAGTCAGCAATCGTATTGCTGTCTAAAGTATGGCCGTCGTTCCCGCGTCGAAATTTAAAATATAACGTCGTTTGCGTAACACGTCCGGGAATACGGAAGTACACTACGCGCGTCGCCGTTCGAAAAAATGATGTCACGGCGCGCAAAGCACGACGGGAATTGCAAAACTGAGCATGCGCAGTAGGTCCGGCGCGGGAGCGCGCCTAATTTAAATGGCACACGCCCATTTGAATTGGCCCGCCTTGCGCCGAAGGCTGCCAGCGTAATTTTCATCGCAAGTGCTTTGTGAATCAGGCACTTGCGATGAAAACTTGCGGCGGTGTAACGTATCTACGATACGTTACGCCGCGCTCACCTACGTGAATCTGGCCCATAGACCCTACATTATTTTAGTTTTACGCCATGATACATAATAGCATTCAGCACTGGAATAGAAACAACAATCAACAGGCATTTGATTGTAAACATACCCTGTTCCTCTTCAAAACTCTTAATGGGGTGGTTACCCTGCATGGCGTGTTGCCATTATAAGGAACTGCAGGAGTCCCGCCCGTACGTCCGGACGAAGCTACATGAATCCACCTTGCGAAACGCATTGACGTCACCAGCGTCACATGACACCTCCTCTGTACTGTGTCCCAGAAGCAAGCCTGCGACGGGCATGAGAAACGAGAAGGGACCCAACTCTATTCATCTTTGTGACTTGCTCACAGTCCATCGAAGGGACAACTCCAGCACCTCGAACACATTGGTTGTCCTTTCAGTCTTATCCTCTATTGTGGAATACTTTTCCATTTGTTGCTTTATTACGGATCATGATGATTTCCACATTCTACAATTGAACTTGGTGCTCTTCATATGTGACATTTTCCCCACATTCCATCAGGATTGATGAATTATTAGAGGTCCCCCTCCACACAGTGTGCTTCTCTTTATGCCCATAGTCTGTCCCTTCCCTTTCCCCTCCATTTCCCATTCCTCCATCTCCCCCTCCCCTTTTTCCTCCCCTTTTCCCCCACTGTTTAGGGCTCGAGTCTTCCGGGGACCTGTATGTGGATGCATATGTCCTACTATATGATTATCAGGTAAATTTACCACCTTTTGTCGTGACATATCCACCCACATAGATATTCCTGGCGTCCGGACGATTGTTTCATTGTTTGTTAGTGTTGTCTGTTTTTGTCTCATGCCGTATGTATTTGGAGTTAGTGACTACCTTGGTTACATGTTGATACTTATGTTCCCAAGTGTTTTATGTCCAATTACCAGTATTGTTTTTTTTTATTCCATTTGGGGAGTTTTAAGATATTGTCTTGACCATTAATAAACATATTTTTTTTTTCTACTATCTTATCTAGTGTACTCTGTGTCACTCATTTGGTCCTCCGGTCCCTTGCTGGCTAGTAGGGGTACCTATTTTTTGTTTATATGCAGTATTCTTTGACTAGAGTGACACTACCCACATTGGGTACACACTATTTATGAGTAAGCACTATTGTGCTTACCACTTGCTTACTGGGCACATATACCCCCTTCCTGCCCAGGCAAAATTTCAGCTTTCAGCACACAGAGGGGGGTCTTCTGCCCTGTCTTAAGGCTAACCCCCCCCCCTCCAGATGGCTCCATGGTCAGGAGGAAAAGCATTGTTCTGTGTTTGGCTGTTTGTGTACTTTGATTGCTCCCTGGGGCTTCTGTCTGATTACACATAGCAGTCCTCCTATTCAAGCTGTCGGACCAATCCCTGCTAACCCTGTTTCAAGTCCTCATTTGCATGGCTAAGAGGACCTAATTGAGAACTACAATGTACTTTACAATTGATCAATAGGAAAGCGGTTGTTGGGGGCGGGGTGTTCAAACTGCTGTATAAAAGGGTGTTGTGCGAATCCAATAAAAGGGTTTCCTGTTTGAACTTACATACAGCCTGCCTGGTGTTTGTTCTGATGGAATTCGAACGGCACATAGCTGTAGTTCGAATCCCGGAGCCTTGGATGACCGAACCAGTTACTGGGACACTCCAAACCACCACAGTCAAATGGCGGCGCGGGCACTTCCGGTTTCCCCGCAGAAACTTCCGGTGTATGCCAGAGAGTAGGGAGGTACTATAAAAAGCCGCCCTAGCAGAAATACTCTACCTATCCCATGTAACAAACTGCATGTAGTACTGGCTAGTATACAGCAGTTAAGATGGCGGCTTGAGCACTTCCGGTACAACCAAGATGGCGGTGGAACCACTTCCGGTTCGCGATTTTCATTCAATTACCAGCACAGAGTATAAATACAGTTACAATAACACCATCCACCAGCTTTCCTGATGATGCAGATTTGTGAAACGCGTAGAAGCCAGGTGGACAACGCATAGAGGGAGTGTACTTTGACCTGTGGGACCACAGTGTAGCAGGAGTCGGGCACGCACCCCAAAGACAAGCTGGTGAGCGGCTGTCTAAACCCGATACTGCCAAAGACACCAGGTGCTGGTTTGAAGCACCTTCCTTGTGAGTAGTTTGATTTTACGAATTTTAAATAAATAAAACCTTTTTTACGTACTGCACCATGATGAGCCCCTTGTTTTTTGAGGCACTAAGGAAAATCTTATGAGAGGAAGAAGGAGGACAAACCTATCGATTAAAACGTAAAAAGTTTTTTGGCCTATTACCAGCTGGGGTCTGGTGAGTGTGCATTTCAGCAGTTGGTGGTGGTAGCACTTATTTCTGTCGGGTGGAAAAGATAGCTGCACCCTTATATGCATGAGACATAACACCAGGATCAATCATCATAATTATCCCCTTATTGGACTCTGACTGTGAAGTTGTGTGCATTATGCTATGAATGCTCATGAACTTTGATACATATATATATATTTTTTGCACAGATGTTATGATTTTGCACTTTATATTTATTTATATCTGTTTGCTGGTTAAATAGTTGCACACAGCACTACGCACATTTTATATGCCCAAGACAATTGGATATTGATATTTATTTATTCGCATGCTTGAGAGATTTTGATATTCACTTATTTATCTAATATTTTGTTTGTTGGCACAGTAGTTGCACTTAGCACTACACAGTTGTACATGCTCATGCGAGCTGGATATTGCTATTTATTTATTTATTTGTTTAGTTATTTATTGTGTTCTATCACGTACATCACTGCACTGGATTCAGCACTTTATTGGATAAGTTATTTAAATAATTTTTTCAACCAAGTTTAAGGGGTTAACTATCTTAAATTATTTTGTGTCATCGCGTATTTAGACCAGCGCAGTAACAATATTCACCCGCTTCTACACTTAAACCTCTTTGAAGGTTTACACAGTACTGCAGCAGGTCAATATAATTTACTTTTTTGCGCCGGTGACAACCACTACATTTTTAATGACTAGCTATGCAGCCTGCAGGAGAACCACGCTGAAAGACTTACTTGAGAGCCGTTGAGGAACCGGTGGGACAAAGAACAAGGCCACCCTGATCAGTGAGCTAGCCGAGATGGATCAGAGGGATGGTGATGCAGGACCCCGGTCAGTTGAAGACTTGTTTCAGCAACGAGTTCGAGAGTGGTTGTCATTATATGGTGCTAACCCATCAGAGACCGCCATACAGAATGCCATTAGAGACATCCAGCTGCAGGATGAGCGACGAGAAAGAACGAGAGCGACAAGAGAGAGAACGAGAGTGGCAACATGAGCAGAGAATGGCAGAAATACGACAATCGGTGACAACGCCTAAAGAAGCAGCACCAAATGAAAGGAGAAGAGAGGTACAGATACCAGTCAAAATGGAAGAGGAATTCAGAAGGAGGTTGCGAGAGAAGCAGATACAGCACAGAGGACCAGTATCAGAGGAGGTCCTGCTGGGATGGTCGGATTTAATCCGTTGCCAACTCTGGAAGAAAGTGCTAGCTCTTGAGCAGCAACACCAGGGAAAAGTTCTCCCCTCCATCCATGTAAGGTACTGGTCACAGTATGAAATAAAAATGCTGTTATTGGGGGAACAACCAAAGCAGGAGTGGGCAGCTGAGTTAAGCAGGCTGATCTGGGCAGAGATGCGGTTGGACGAGAGCTACAGAGCCCTCCGGTGGTATGTAGCCCAAGAGTGCCCGTGGTCAGCGGATGACAGTTCCACGGAAAGCTATGACTATGATGGCCTGGGATTGTTTTATTGGAGGCTGTCCGAGGACCCTGACTTTGGGAGTGGCGTTTGGAGGAAATAATGGAACACAGAGAGCGAAGACTGAATGTCTCGGAAGTGCACTGGGCACAGGAAGATTTGGAGTTTCTGGCCGTTCAGGAATGGGAGCTGGAGATCGCCTACAGACGGCTGCTAGACTCTGCTCAGCAGCCGGGTGGAGACCCCTTTGCCTGGGACTATCAGGAAATATCAGCTGACAACTCTGAAATCCTGGCTGATGAATCGGCAGTGGAAAATCTGAAGATTGCCATCCCTAAATTTGAAGCGGATGATGTGGAGTTCCAGGGGGCTAGGGTAGTTGGCTTATCTCCCCAGCCACAGATTACAGAATGTATGGACTGTTTAGAGGATGTTATGGATTATGCATCACCAGCTCAGGTACTGGCAACAGGGCAGAGTGCTACCAATCTCTGCCCAGCACCGGAAACAACTGTGGGGTTCCAGGGAGCCGGGGCAGTTGACCCCTCTCTCCAGCAACAAGCTGAGGTGGTAAAGCTTTTACTCCCAGCTGAATCACTGGCAACATAGCAGAGTGCCACGGGCCTCTGCTCTCAACTAACAGAAGAGGGAGTTCCTGTGGTAATGGACGGGACTTCGGTCTTCACTGACGCAACCCCAGAAAATGGTGCGGAACTGAGACAGGAGGATGTCAGCCTTGCTTTGCAAGCACCGGGGGATTTTCAGCTACTACAAGTGGATGGGACTTCAGTCTCCACTTGTATACTCCAGGGATGCTGGTCAGTTGTCCCAGATCCCCAACAACATGATGGACTGAGCCCAGTCACCCTGTCTTCTCTCCAGCGGCTAAAAGGACTCCAGGGAGAAGGGCCAGTCCAGGCCTCTCCCCAGCGGCGGGCATGTTCTCTGAGAGAGGCAGAGGTTGGCTGGGTGAGTAATGCTCTGTTTGGGACAATTTATGTGGGGTACTGTGTGGATACCGGCATTGGGGGACTGGAACTATTGACTAACTTCAGAGTCAACCCGTCTGGGGGTCTCCTCCTGTGTTAGTCTCCTGCCGAAAGGGGAGATATGTGACAGACCTAGCTGCGACAGAGGCTTTTGGAGAGGACTGAATGCACACAGGACTGAATTGCCTTCTGATTATGGGCCAGGGCCTCAAAATAGGAAGGTGGATCGGTTATCCCAGCAGACAGACCTGGAACCTTAGAACTACTTTTCCAACATCCTCGAGTTGACCCGTTCGGAGTCCCACTGTGGCTGTTGGACTGTTTCTCAGGGGGAGTATTGTCATGGACCTTGGAATGCTGAAGTGTTTGAATCTGTTACACAGTGGGGGGTCTTCTGCCCTGTCTTAAGGCTAACCCCCCCCTCCAGATGGCTCCATGGTCTGGAGGAAAAGCATTGTTCTGTGTTTGGCTGTTTGTGTACTTTGATTGCCCCCTGGGGCTTTTGTCTCATTACACATAGCAGTCCTCCTATTCAAGCTATCGGACCAATTCCTGCTGACAAGTTTTGCTTTTAAAAGTTTTCTAGTCCACACGTGTTTGTGCTTAGTGTTTATCACATTCTATATAAAGTTCAGTGCAGGGAAGAAAAAGTGCTCATAAAGGTGGTATTCCCAGGTGGGGTATGTTCCAGACAGAGGACAAATCCTGAGCATAGTGATAACACACCACAATCCAGTGGCGGAACTTTTAGGGGTCGCTGCAGTCGCACTTGCGACTGGGCCCTTCCGTTATACTGCTGTGGGGGGGCCCCCAAGACCCTGCATCTCCCCCTGCACCTCTGGCTGGCTGTTTAGAGTGCAGTGGGGAGAAGTGGGAGGAGGCGATTAGCAGCTCTATGGTGCCTGTGTGGGGTGGCGGGATCTTCCTGGGGCTTATAGTTCTCTCTCATGTCAGTGTATACAGTGGGGAGGGGAGGAGCCTCTAAACCGGGCAAGTATCAGTTTAGCTTTCACTCTGCTTGTACACTGTTGCTGATACGTTCCCGGGTGAGAGGCCCCTCCCCTCTCCACTGTATACATTCAGAGATAGAACTACAAGCCCCAAGGAGATCCCTCTGCTTGTGGACACCATAGAGCTGCTAATCGCCGCTAATGTACACACTAATGTAAGACGGGGGCCTCTGGGGACACTAATGTAAGAAGGGGGCTCTCTGGGGACACTAATGTAAGGAAGGGGCCCTCTGGGGACACTGATGTAAGAGGGGACCCTAATGTAAGAGGGGGGCTCTCTGGGGACCCTGATGCAAGGAGGCGCTCTCTGGGGACACTAATGTAAGAGAAGAAGCTCTTTGGGACACTAATGTAAGGGGGGCTCTCTGGGTATCTTGGTGTAAGGGGAGGCTCTCTGGGAACCCTGATGTAAGTGGGGGATCCGCATTTAGATATGTAACAATATATATACACACACACGCGTATATTATATACATGTGTATGCCCACCCAAATGTATGACTTTCATTACTTCGCTGCGATGGGCTCTAGCCCGAGTTCTTTTGTAGACCCAGCAACAACCCTGGTGGGGGCCCTTCATGGTTTCTTGTACCGGGCTCTGAAGATTCTAGTTACGCCCTTGCCACAATCGCCAGATTATATTGACCCCTTGTTTTCACAAGTGAGTCAGTGTAGCCCTCTGTAACATCCACTCCTCGGTAAGTGCTGCTCTGCTTCTCTTCAGATGATTTTCCCTCTGTTTCCTTCTGGGAACAGATCTCCAGGATACTTTCAGCATGTGACATGCATTAACCGGTTAATGACCGACTCCTGTACATATACGTTGGCAGAATTGCACGGACAGGCAAAGCGATGTATATTTACGTCACTTTGAATTTGCCGCCGTGTGCGCGCATGCCGCTGGCTCCGTGACCGTGCCCGCGGGACCTGCGGACACGATGTCCGCCGGTTGTCTCGCGACCGGGTCACAGAGCTGCAGAACGGGAAGATGTTCGTGTAAACGAGCATCTTCCCGTTCTGCCTAGTGACACTGTCACTGATCGTATGCTCCCTCTCAATGGGAGCAGCGATCAGTGACGTGTCACTCATAGCTACGCCCCCTAACAGTTAGAATCACTCCCTAGGACACACTTAACCCCTTCCATGTCCCCTAGTGGTTAACCGCTTCACTGCCAGTCACATTTACACAGTAATCAATGCATTTTTATAGCACTGATCGCTGTGTACATGTGAATGGTCCCAAAATAGCGCCAAAAGTGTCCAATGTGTCCTTCATAATGTTGCAGTAACAATAAAAAATCGCTGATCGCCATCATTACTAGTAAAAAAAAATATTATTAAAAATGCAATAAAACTATCCCTTATCTTGTAGAAGCTATAACTTTTGTGCAAACCAATCAATAAACGCTTATTGCGATTTTTTTACCCAAAAATATGTAGAAGAATCCGTATCGGCCTAAACTGAGGATTTTTTTGGGGGGGGGGGGATATTTATAAAAAATATGCATTTTGACGCTCTATTTTTGTTTATAGCGCAAAAAAAAAAAACCACAGAGGTGATCAAATACCACCAAAAGAAAGCTCTATTTGTGGGAAAAAAGGACGCCAATTTTGTTTGGGAGCCACGTCGCACGACCATGCAATTGTCAGTTAAAGTGATGCAGTGCTGAATCGCAAAAAGTGGCCTGGTCATTTGGAAGCCAAATAGTCCGGGACTGAAGTGGTTAAGGAAGAAAGAAGGGCTCCAAATTGTGAAAATACCATTTATTGTCAATAAATAAATAAATTGCAATCACAGCGTGAAAAACAATGGGGGTTATTTACTAAAGGCAAATCCACTTGAAATTGCACTGAAAGTGCACTTGGAAGTGCAGTCGCTGTAGATCCGAGGGGGACATGCAAGGAGAATAAAAAAAACGGCATTTTAGCTTTACATGATTGGATGATAAAATCAGCAGAGCTTCCCTTCATTTCAGATCTACCCATCAGATTTACAGCGACTGCACTTCCAAGTGCAATTTCAAGTGCACTTTGCACTGGTAGTGCAAAGTGGATTTGCCTTTAGTAAATACCGTATTTATCGGGGTATTGCGCGCACCTGTGTATAGCGCGAACCCCTAATGTGCCCTTGAAATTCCTGAAAATTTTTTTTTTATTACTTACCGTTTTGGTGTCTTGCCCGGCGTCCGGTCCGGCGTCCGTCTGCGGCCTTCGTGGTGTCCTCCCCGCTTCTCCCGCGCTGGTCTCTGAGCTAATCGCCGCTTCCTGCGCTGTGTTTGAACGCTGCCACCGACATATACCGAGGGCAGTACACTCGGGCACGCACGGCTCCTCTCTGCTTCTCTCGCATAACCGCGAGGGGAACCGAGCATGGCCGATTATACCCGAGTGTACTGCACTCGGTATATGTCGGCGGCGCAGTTCAAACTCAGCGCGGGAAGTGGGTATTGGCGTATATCGCGCACCCACGATTTTGCCCTGGTTTTAAGGGCAAAAAAGTGCACGGTAAACGCCGATAAATACGGTAACCCCCTTTGACTCATCCAAGATGGTTGCTAAAGTTAACCACTAAGAACCTGAATGTGACATCACTGGACGTTACCGTCCAACATGTCTCATCATCATTAACCACTTGACCTCTGAAAAATGTTACCCTCTTCCTAATCAGACCATTTTTTGCTATTCGGCACTGTGCTACTTTAATTGGTAATTGCTCAGCCACGCAACACTACCCAAATAACATTTGTACAATTTTTTTCATGCAAATTGAGCTTTCTCTTGGTGATATTTGATCACCACTGGGTTCTTTTTTATTATATATAGTAAAAATGTTGCTGGCGCAAGTGAAAATATACTATAATAGTGGGTGTGCTGCAATCAGAAAAGAAGGGTCAAGACACCCAATGGTGCCTGGTCCTTAAAAAATAGATGTGGTATGTGAACTGCGCTCTCCTAGTGGTTCGATTTTTTTTTTCCAGTACTGCGACATTATGGTGGACACTTTGGACCCTTTTGACACATTTTTGTGACCATTGGCATTTTTATAGCGATCAGTGCTATAACAATGCATTGGATTACTATAAAAATGCCACTGACAGTGAAGGGGTTAACACTAGGGGCGGGGAAGGGGTTAAGTATGTTCCCTGGGTGTGTTCTAACTGTAGGGGGGTGGCCTCACTAGGGGAAATTACTGATCTTCCGTTCATACATTGTATGAACAGAAGATCAGCATTTCTCTCCCTGACAGGACCGGGAGCTGTGTGTGCCCCGCGGCGATCGCGCCCACCGGGCACGCGCACGGGAGTCGAGGGCGCGTGCCTCCGGCGGCGCGCACGCGCCCCTAGTGACCTGCGCGAGAGCCGACGTATAGCTACGGGCTCTCGCACAGGGGAGCCGACCTGCCGCCTCTATTGCTTTTGATTATTTAAATGAAAATACCAGTAGGCATTTTTCAATACAGCTCCTTGGATAGTAGGATTTTTTTTACATACATTTATTGGTTTTGAACTGGCCCCTGGGCCCTAGGAATAAGCTCCTAAGTACCTTATAGGGGCTCTAGGCAAAAATGTAATTAAAGTGTGCGACCAGTGGTATCACTTACGCCAGGCGTAAGGAGGAGCTGTCTATCTTAGTGCTGTGTGAGCACAGACAACCAAGTGAGGAGCTCTATTTATGCAACTGACCTTCTTACATGCGATCATATTGCGGGGCATGTGTGAGTGCAACTGTGGTGTATTTCATTTATGTCACTCCCAGTTTAGCTATCTGCGCAATGAGTTTGTAATTTTTTCTTTTTTGAGCAATACAGGTCTATGAAGGATTGAGAAGTAATGAAGGTTTGAGAGCAATCCATTACAGCATTGGAGACCAGAAGCCTGATCATCTGGGTATCGTTCTCCTCCTGATTTCTATTTCACCTAGCAGTGTTGTCTGACTTGGTTTTATATTATCAGAACTCTGGAAACGATTTTATTTATACCAGTTTGGAAGCACTTTTTTTATTATTATCTCGGCAGCACATATTGAATCACTGTGCAATAATTATTAAGGATGATGATTGTGCTGTATTAACCCCTAATTCATATACAATGTAATACCGACATAAAATCACACATATAGGTTGGACTTGTGTCTTTTTTTAAACTCGCCTACTATGTAACATTACAGGCAGTCTCCACATCCAGAGTCCGGGTACAGCTACCAAGGTTTTTTACAAGGTTAGCCCAATCTAGATACGCAGCTTCTGATTTGGCATTAAAAGACAGTGAGGGCTAAAGAAGGGGAAGAATCAGAACATAAGATAATTAGGAAAAATAATAAAATAGTGAAGCTGATCTGTCTGTGAAGCAGAAGAGGTCCATCGCATTCAGAGAACTCACAGAGTGAGGAAGGGTTATAGTGGAGGAGCACCAGGGGGGCTTGTCCTTAAAAGCTGGCCAGTGTTCAATTGAGGTACCAGTCAATAACCCATGAATCACCTAACAGTGTGAGTGAGCCTATAACCCATGGTGTATGAATGTTGCCTGTGTCTTGTACTGTACGATTAGGATATACTGTTTCATTCTAGCATGAACATAGGATTCAATCTGCAGTCTGTGTAGGCTTATATTTCTGCTCTTCAGGTCTATTTTACAACAGAGCTAAAATAATTAAGCCTGTTACTTGCTGTCTACAAGGTAATACATATAAAACTTGGTTAGTACCTGATAAACAAGAACTATACATTTTATTTTCATTTTTTAAGTACTAGGGGGTATGGTTTGCATGTGGCTGGCTGAGTACTCTTCCAAGTGGTGCTCCGATCCCAGGCACTCATTCTCACAGCCCAATCTGCTGCAATGCCCCCCTAAAACCCCTCTGCCACAGTGGGCATAAAAGGGAGAAACCTTGGTTGCAACTAGGAGTGCTGCATGAGCTCAGTCCACCAGTCTCAAGGACTTTTTTTTTTAACAACCCCCTCCCAAGGCATACAATATGACAGACCCGACCCCAGCTCCAGCGCCTCCAAATGGTGAAACATTCCAACCACAGCTCCCCGCCATCTTCAAACCTGCCATGGCTGCAACTTCTGCACTGGTGGATGGAGCCTAGGACATGTAATCATATATACACTCTTTGCCTACCAGAGAGGACATGTGCACAGGCTGGAAACCTCTTACAAACCAGCGATGCACTCACTAAAAACATCTCTGCAACACACTCAGTACAGGGTGGACACTCTGGAAACCAGAACCTCTGTCCTTGAACACAAGCTCTTACAGTAACTGTCTGAGGCTATGCACCTTGAGCAAGTTCACAGTTTAAACTACATTATTAATACTCTAGATGATTTATAAATTGGAAATAGCGCTAGGGGTCTGCCTGAAGCCCCTGGTCCCTGGTCCCGAGGATTTAATGCCTACTCTGTTATTTGAAGCGTGCATTACTTCCACATTAAGGAAAAGATCATATAAGCTGCCCACCAGCAACGGATTATTGACTTTGATGGTGTCCAGTTTGTCATGTTGCCTAACCTTTCCAGATACACAATAGTCCTACATAAAGCAGCTAAGTCCAGCTTGGACACTCTGAGACACAGAGACATTTCCTTTAAATGGGGGTTCCCATTTCCGGTCTGTCAGTGCTTCACAATAGGCAACTGGTAGTGTTTCAAGAATCATCTATCTTCTAGTTTTCCTGGAGAGCCTACAGCGTCCTGAAATTGAGCTGCCACTATCACCTCCAGCTAGTTTTGGCCTGCCGCCCTAACCTTCCAGGCAATGCCGCAGACCCTCTTAACATTCTCCTCACTTACAGAACGCTACTGCAACCAGATAATGCTCATATGAACAACCACATCCTGTTTCTGAATGTTATTTTGCTAAGGCTACAAATCTTATTATAGGGCAGGATCTGCTTTCCCTTTTCATATAGTTTCTCTTTATATGCCTTTTTGGCATAATAATCTGTATTGTTTGATCTGTTTATGCAACTGATATGGAAGACCTGAAATCCTATACCTTGCCTCTTTATCTGCTGATTCTTAACACTGGAGACAGTGGCTCCCCCACTTACTTACATTATTTGTTTCAAGGTACTGGTCAGGGATCTGAGCATTTTTTTCCATACATTTATAGTTCTGCCTAGTTGAGTGTTTCTCGTTGCGTTGCAGGGCTCTACAGTATGTTCCTCTCTTCTTCCAGAGTGTCCTGCTACCCCTTACTTACTTAATCTTTGTTAACCTTATCCACTCCTTTCTCGTGCCCCCCCCCCCCACCCCCGCAGACTCTTGAATCTGTATCTGTAGAAGCGTCTACCATCCAAGGGTCCACTCAAAGTTTGAACTCTCCATCCAAGCAGTCTCAAATCCTGTATTCTCTTCACAAACAAAGGATCACATACCCACCATGCAATAAATATTACCAATGCAATCAATATTACCCATTATGTCACTACAGTATGGCTCCTTCCTGTCATCTAAATCCTGGGGTGTCTCTAATGCGATCCACAAATCTTTTCCTCACCAAATACTACCTACACTGGTCAGGATAGACAATCTCTGCTCCTAAAACTCTCCATTTAAGGAAAAGTATATACTATTATTATTATTATTATTATTATTATTACATACCTGTAGATCCAGGACCAAATGAGGACTGGTATCCAATTGCTCTCGTACCTCCTGAAACAGTCTGAAGGGTTAATCCTAATCAGGGGTGACTAACTTTTTTTCTCAATCAGGGTCTGGACACCATAGCTTTCCACCCTCCCTATGCCACTACTCAACTGAAAAACATCTGGACATCTGGAGGGTCCTACACTGCACTGCATAACACATACTGTATCATAGATTAGACTTTTTCCTACTAAGCCAACTCAGTCTGGCTATGGCCCCCTATTGGGATTTCCTCTGGTCAATTTCCTCTTTCTCCAGTCTTTTAGGAGCCAACTCTCCCGAAACACCCAGCATTGCACTGGTCTTGGAGATTAAATGATAATCTCCTTAAACACTCAGGCCCGGATTCAGAAAGAGTTTACGTTGGCGTCTTTATTGATACGCCGTGTAAATTCTAGCATGCGGCGGTGTATCTTCTTTCTGTTTTCAGAAAGCAAGATACGCCGAAATTTGGCTAAGATACGACTGACGTAAGTCTCTTACGCCGTTGTATCTTAGTTGCATATTTACGCTGGCCGCTAGGTGGCGCTTCCAGAGATTTACGCATAGAAGATGTAAATTAGGTAGATACGCCGATTCAGAAATGTACGTCCGCCCGGTGCATTTTTTTTTACGTCATTTACGTAAGGCTTTCTCTGGCGTAAAGTTACCCCTGCTATATGAGGCGTAGCCAATGTTAAGTATGGACGTCGGGCCAGCGTTGAATTTTGCATCGTTTACGTCGTTTGCGTAAGTCGTTCGCGAATAGGGCTTTGCATAAGTTACGTTCACGTCGAAACCAATGAGGCTTTGCAGCGTAATTTGGAGCATGCGCACTGGGATACGTCCACGGACGGCGCATGCGCCGTTAGTAAAAAACGTCATTTACGTGGGGTCACCATTCATTAACATACAACACGCCCACTGCCTGGATAATTAGTATTTTGCGGGCTTACGCCGGACCACATACGCTACGCCGCCGTAACTTAGGGCGCAGGTTCTTTCTGAATACAGGACCTGCCTCACTAAGTTACGGCGACGTAGCGTATCTGAGAAACCAAATTCTCAGCTGAGGAACTGCAAGTCGCTATAGCCTTACTGGTCCCTGGTAAGAGTCCAGGTCCGGACAGATTTACCCTATGTTTCTACAAAGATTTCTCAGAAATTCTCTCTCAAAATGTAATCAAGATAATAGTGTGAAGCCCCTTACTCTACTTAAACATGCCCAAAAGCGCTCCATCCTATCCTGTTTTCTCTCTATTGATGCCGACAAGGCCTTTTGAGATGGTCCTTCCTAGAGGAGACTCTGAAACCTTCTCCAGGAGATTATGGCCCTATACTGTAACCTGCGAGCTAGAGCGAAATACTTTCTGACCCTATCATTAGTCTTTACTATTAACATGTTTCAACTACAGTCCTTGTCACTCTCATTGGTCCACTTTCTCACTACCTGGCTAATAGCTGTAGCGGTACCCCCGTAGGGGCTACTGAAAGTTGTGGTCTACCTGTCACCCTGCCCAGCATTCTTTTCTCAATCACCTTGAGTCAATGAACAGTCCATATGCTTGTTTTTGTATTTTTATTGAGGGATTTGAACTTGGATCGGGATGGGAATATCTGTGTAGCACCCTGGAGTTTAGGAAGGGATTCTCCTCACATATTTACGTGCCAGGAGTAGTTATCCTGGTTGATTGTTAGAGATCTATTGATTTCTCCCCAGGTTTGGCCTTATTGCACTTTTCTCTTCTACCACTAGGTGGCCGGGTACTTGGTGGTACTAGATATGAGAAGAGCAACTCAAGGTCAGGTATGGGTATATGGGGTATCCCAGCCAATGGGCTGGGGATTTCTTAAATCCCTTGGCCTGCTGGGAGAGCCAATATATTCGGGTGAAGTCAGGTGATCTATGTTCTGTGCCACCTGGACGGCTGTCTGGGTGGATGTGTGTCATGTTGCCCGGGCTGCTAGGCTGGAGATTGGGCCTATCCCTGGGGCATCTGGCTGCTAGGCTGTCTGAGGGCCTATCCAGAAGCATGAGAGCAGTGCAGGGCTGGGATTGCGGCTTGCAGTCCAACCAGAATCAATGGTTCTGTCGGCCAGAGAACCTGTCAGTGGTTGACGGTAGAGGGGAAGCTGTCGCCATTAAGGGACCAACCACCTTATTACCATGGACCACAATGAATAACTGAAGCAAGTACCGGAGCAGTACACTCACTGAATGTGCACGGTGGAGAATTGGGAAACTTCAGGCGGTGATCAAGTCAGCAACCCCGCCAGCAGAGGTGACGCTTGCAGAGCAGCCTTGTGTGTCAAGCCAGGGACTGAGCAGGCCAGTGGGGTTAAGCTTCAGAAGTATTGGGAGTACCAAGCTAGGGACCCAGCAGAGAGGTGGGAATGATGCTTGAGGAAGATACCACCGTGAAGATTGGAGGAGCTTAAGGGATTCAGTGGCAGTGAATCAGAGGGTCTAGTGAGAGACCGGGAGCTCAGTGGGCTGAAGAACTACAAGGAGAAGTTGTAGCGAAGGTGAAAGAACTGTTACGCTTTGTGTCAGGAACTGTTAAAGACTGTTGCCATAGGAGACAGCATTCCTGCACGTGCAGATGTGGCTTTTTGCTGGAGGCCTTGTCGACTGTCATCCTATTGATATCTTGGAGTCTGATAATTGAACTTACAACTACTCAAGGGTGTCCTGGCCCTAACCCTCTTTCCCCCAAAAAGTTTGCAAGAGAAATAAATATCTCTTTTGCATTCAAGAAGTGTCTGGCGCCCAATAACTTTATCCACCTTGCATCCACTATGCCTCCTTCTACATATAGAAGGATGTCAGCTATCTCTGGCCCTGGAGGTTCTCATTAGACTGAAGTAGGCTGGAGACTTTGCTACATATGGGATGCCCAGTGGAATTATAGAACAGTCAATTTGGGACAGAACTATGTACTCTGTTTGTATCTAACACTTCTCCAAACTCCTCCTGCACAACACTTGCTTGCAGACTAACACTCCCTCTTCCTCCTGCACAACACTTGACTCTGTGTGCCCTGCCAGCCCCCCTAGCTGCAGCTGCCCAACTTTACTGTGACACTGCAATCCTCACTCGCTCCACACCCTGCTCTGACTGTTGCCTCTCAGTCTTCTCTGGCATGCCTCTCCAGTACACCTGATAGCACATGTCACTCACCAGTCCTTCTGGCTGCACACACACCGGTGGTTCCCTCCTGAAGACTTGCCCGGCAGTACTAGCTCCTGCAGTCCTTTTAACCCTTCTCTGTGCCTCCTGTCCAGATCCTTAATGCGTTCCTGAAGGGATCCTTCCTGCACCCGAGTGCCAGGCCCAAGGTCACCCCCCCCCAGAATGGGCAGCGCCCTCAAAGGCCCCAACCACCTAGTACTCCATCCTCAGTTCTTCCACCCAGCAACAACTACCCAGCTGGGCTACTCTAGGAATTTAAGGAGTCCTGCCAGGTTGGGGATAAGTCAGGGTTCCTTAGAACACCCCAGGCAGCTCCACCTCTTTTCCCCTCCTCTCTTCTAGAATCCTCTAGAAGCCAGATGGGGGTAACTGAGAAGTGATGCTATCTGTGAGTCGCCAGCCTACTCTAAACCACTCCCAGCCCACCCAGATCAAAACAAACAGGCATGCCTGTATTTACCTGTGTAGCACTACCCCCGAAGGAGCTGCTGGTTTAATTTTGGGTTTTGCACGTTACCTCTAAGTTCATTGTCTAGGGAAGAAAGTCTATAGAAATTGCAATGTCCACAGAAGATGTAAAACTTTCAACTGTTATGTTTTATTTTCGCTGCATAAAACTTGTAAAGAAAGTCGAGAGTATAGAGAGAAGGGGAAGGTTCAGGTACGCGGTACAGAATGCACAAAAATATCTAAAGTTCCAATCAGTCAGTCACCACTCCCTCTTGAGTGGGTATTGCTCATCCGGATAAACCCCTCTCACATGGCCTAGCAGCCAGAATGATGCACAAATCAGTATGAGAACAGTCTCTGCCACAGACCGTCTAGGAATGATCATGGATAGCCAGGAATCCTCTGCCACAGGATTTAAGTCCCGAACTTTCAGCCTTACAGTAGAGAGCCTTTAAGCCGATCCAGCGAACTGTAAGTCAAGTAGAACTGTGGATCCCTGTATAACAAAGTCACCAGGCCTATCCCGAGACATTAGCTTGCTTTGCTTGGTCTCCTCCAGGGCAGGTCCTCCCCCGGTTTCCTTTGTTAAGTGCTTCCCTCACTTGGATGGACAGCTTGGGATCTCCTTTTGAATCATAGGCCCCAGCCAGCATAGCTGGGCCTACTCAATATAGATACAGCCTCAGACCAATGTGGTCCCACTGCTGGAATCACACACACGTGCCTTGCGCTAGGAGGGCCACAGGGCAAAGGACCCTGGAAAACGGCATCTGCCCCTTAAGTACCACTTCCCGGCATGCACAGAGAGGCACCACTCCCACTGGGCTGCTGCCGAGAAGGGTCACCCAATACACTATGGTTTGCTTGTGTTCCAACATTGGCCTGAGGTGGTAACGCCACCCACAGGCAACAGTGGGAAATCCTATCAAGCAGAACCATAGCCAGAACAGAGGCTAATTTAATGAAATTAAACAAAATCTGAGCCCACTATTGGCTCAGACACCCTCTAAATTTATAATAGCGCCCCAGTCATTGGGAGCAGGGCGCTACACCTGCACTCGCCAAAATCTCACCTCTAGCACCTACCTAAGTAGAGGGTGCTACATAAACATAACCTACTTTCATTGTTACTTGTTTTTCTCAAGATTTGCGATGATTGCTAGGAGATAGGGAATCATTTTTTATTAGTTTTCTTTTGCCTGTCATATAACATCCTGATATGGAGGCCTACTAGGTCTGAGTTAGGTGGTCTCCCAGATGACTATATCCGATTTTGAACTCCACCCAGCTCCACATCTCAGATATTTCAAAGGACTGTACTAATCCTGCTTGTATAAGTTTGGGTTTGTTATTCAGTAGTCGTTTGTATAACCTGTCTTTTTTACTAATGTATCAAGTCTATGTTTTTCTTTGTACTCTGTTTAAAATTTTAAAACCCTGCAAATTCTTTTTTACTTTAGATTCGGTTCACACAGGGGCAACACGACTTCCAGCATGACTTTGGGAGGCAACGTGGACACGACTTGAGTATGAATCATCAGGCAACTTACAAGGCAACTTCAAGTCGCCTCCAGGACAGGAGGCTTTCCAGTGGCCAATCAAACAATCAGCTCTGTGGGAGGGAGGGGTTTGCCTGAGAAATGTATGTTCTCTTCCTGTTTTGTTGCTTCTGTTAAGACAGTGATCAGACTTCAGGCAACTTCCATTGAAATCAATGGGTACAAGTTGCCTACAAGTTGCCTAGAAGTCGGATTGAAGTAGTACAGGAACCTTTTCTGAAGTCGGGTCGACTTCAGTAGTGTGTATTAAGACGGCTCCATTCACTTCCATTGATTTTCTCAACCACACGACTTGGGACGACTTGGGGCAACTTCAAGTCGGATCCCAGGTCGCCCCTGTGTGAACTGGCTCTTACTGCTAAAGAGAAAAAACAATATTAGGGATGCATTCCAAAGAGTTATCTACCTAAACACAATAGAAGAAATAAATGCCAAACAGTTGCACATGCAAAATAACTTTTTTTTAGGTTGTGCAGGGAAATATAGTTGAGTTCTTACAATTATATACTATTTCATATAGCACAAACAGCCCTGTTTTGCATTAATGTACATTTGAAAATCAGATTTACCAACAAGTTCAAATATGATTATAGCCCCATTTAGATATGGAGACCACTGCTCTAGTATGCAGAGAACACATACGTACCGAAAATCTGCAGTCTTGTACAGATTGAAGTTCTCTTTGAAGTTTTATTATACGTTCCTTAACGTCACTTTCAGCTTTTTCTTTTAAATTCTCCAGCATGGTATAAGTATCATAGATGTGCCAGAGCTCTGAACAGTGCTTGTCCTATGGGACAAAAAATAACAATTTGTTCTATATTCCTAATGCAAACTTTCTGTATAAACAATATACTGTCACATGGGAGACCCAATGTATTTACTCTCCAACACCCCATTGAAGGACTAGTGGAAAACATTCTAAGAACATTATTAGAAGTGTAGAATTGCACAACTTTGATGCATTTTGCACGCCAGTACTTTCTTAATATGAGACTAAAGCCTCGTACACACAATCGGATATCTGATGGAATCTAATCCGATGGATTTTTTCGCCGGATATCCGATGAAGCTGACTTTCATCAGTCTTGCCTACACACCATCAGTCAAAAATCCGACCGTGCCAAAACGTGGTGACGCAAAACACTACGACGTGCTGAAAAAAAAATGAAGTTCAATGCTTCCGAGCATGCGTTGACTTGATTCTGAGAATGCATGGATTTTTGACCGATGGACTTCAACACAGACGATTGTTTTTTTCAATCGTTTTTTTATCCATAGGAAACATTTAAAACATGTTCTATTTTTTTTCACTGATGGAAAACAGACCGATGGGGCCCACACACGATCGGGTTGTCCAATGAAAACAGTCCATAGGTTTGTTTTCATCGGACAAACCAATCGTGTGTACAGGGCTTTAGGGCATATTGTAGTGGAAAATAAGTCATATGAAGGACAGCAGTGTCCTGAGTATTGTAGCCAAAGATGCTTTTTCATTTAATATTTCAATGGGCTATTTTATTTTTATTTTTGGCTGGAAATATACTTTAACAGAAATAGGAGTGAAAGAAACCTAGAACAGGTAAGTATTTTGCACTATTTCAGCAAACAGCACATAGCAAGGCTCCAATCTAATCATCTACAGACAGCCCACTTGGCCTCTTCTCAAGATAACTCTGGGAAGGAAAGGTAGGATGCCAAGAAAGGATCATACATCCTACAACATACACACATACTAGACTCGGTAAACCTGGAGCAATCAGTGGTAAAGAAGGATCTGGGGGTTTTGGTAGATCATAAGCTTAATAATAGCATGCAATGCCAAGCTGCAGTTTCAAAAGCAAGGAAAATCCTTTCTTGTATTAAAAAAGGTATGGACTGCAGCGAGAGATATCATTTTGCCCCTGTTCAAATCATTAGTAAGACTGGAATAAAATCTGGAATATGCAGTTCAGTGTTGGGCACCAGTTGTCAAAAAGGTTATCGGGGAACAGGAAAAAGTGCAGAGATGGGCAACTAAACTGATAAGAGGCATGGAGGCATGAACTCAGCTATGAGGAAAGATTAGAGGAACAGAATTAATTTACTCTTGAGAAGAGGAGATTAAGGGGGATATGATCAGCATGTATAAATACATAAGTGGTCCATATAGAGAACTTGGTGCAGAGTTATTTACTTAACCACTTGTCCACTGGGCCTATTTTGGCACTTCTCTCCTTCATGTAAAAATCAAATTTTTTTTGTGAGAAAATTAATCAGAACCCCCAAACATTATATATATTTTTTAGCAGACACCCTAGGGAATAAAATGGCGGTCATTGCAACTTTTTTTCTCGCACCGTATTTGCGCAATCATTTTTCAAACGCCTTTTTTTGGGGGGAAAAAAAACGGTTTCATGAATTAAAAAAT
The DNA here is from genome assembly GCF_905171775.1 of Rana temporaria. Taxonomy (NCBI): domain Eukaryota; kingdom Metazoa; phylum Chordata; class Amphibia; order Anura; family Ranidae; genus Rana; species Rana temporaria. Next base: position 54,882,588 of record NC_053498.1, read on the forward strand.
AACAAAACAGTAAAATTAGCCCAATGTTTTTGTATAATGTGAAAGATGATGTTACGCCGAGTAAATAGATACCTAACATGTCACGCTTTAAAATTGCGCACACTCATGGAATGGCGCCAAACTTCGGTACTTAAAAATCTCCATAGGTGACGCTTTAACATTTTTTACAGGTTACTATTTTCGAGTTACAGAGGAGGTCTAGTACTAGAATTGTTGCACACGCTCTAACGCACACGACAATACCTCACATGTGGGGTTTGAACGGCGTTTACATATGTGGGCGAGAGTTGCATGCGTGTTCGCTTCTGCGCGCAAGATAATGGGGACAGGGGCGTTTTGAAAAAAATAAATGTTTTAATTTTATTTTTATTTTACTTAATTTTTTTTATTTTTACACTTTTTTTTGATCACTTTTATTCCTATTACAAGGAATGTAAATATCCCTTGTAAAAGGAATCAGTGTAAGGCCTCGTACACACGATAGGTTAACCAGAGGACAACGGTCTGACCATCGGTTAAAAAAAAGCCAACTTGCTTTAAATTTAACCGATGGATTCCTAACAAATAGGTCAAAACCGATCGTTAGTAGGCACAACCATCGGTTAAAAATCCATGCATGCTCAGAATCAAGTCGACGCATGCTTGGAAGCATTGAACTTCGTTTTTTTCAGCACGTCGTTGTGTTTTACGTCACCACGTTCTGACACGATCGTTTTTTTAACCGATGGTGTGTAGGAGCGACGGACCATCAGTCAGCTTCATCGGTTAACCGATGACAACGGTCCTTCAGACCGTTCTCATCGGATGGACTGATCGTGTGTACGAGGCTTGACAGGTCCTCTTTATGGAGAGATCTCTTCTCCAGGCTTACAAGAATGAAATCAGTGAAAAAAAAATCACTGATCACATCCCGACAGCCGCGATTGCGGCTTTGTTTACTTCCGGGTACTGGGCGTGATGTGATCTGGTCACCAGTCATCTCTATGCTTTCCAGGCAGCGCCGACCGATTCGCTCTCCGGGCCCTCGATGGCACAAGAGAGCCTGGAGAAGCACCAGATGGCGGCGGGAGGGGGGGGGATGTCCCCTCCCGCTGCCTATAAGAACAATCAAGCAGTGGAACCGCCGCTTTGATCGTTCTTATCGTGCACAGAATCGGCGGCTGAAGACGGCGATATCTGAATGATGCCTGTAGCTGCAGGCATCATTCAGATATCACTGCACAAAGTCGAGGACGTCATATGACGTCCTCCCATGGACAAGTGGTTAACCACTTAAGGACCGCCACACGGCGATATACGTCAACAGAATGGCACGGGTGGGCACAAGAGCGTATATAATACGTCCCTGCCTTCCCGCAGGTCGGGGGTGCCAGCGGTGGTCCGTTCTGCTGTGGGAGCGATCCGGGATGAGGGGGCGGCTATTGGTTTCTGGCTACCCCCTCGCGATCTCTCCCAGTGAATCATCTGCTTCCTCTGCCTGTGTAATGTAAACACAGGCAGGAGGAAGTGATGTCACGCTCCACAAGTTATTTTGACCGGAGCTCGAGGAGAGAAGACATCCACAGTAAGTTGCACCAACACTACACTGACACAGCACACATAGGCACACAAATCACCCCCCAGTCACCCCTAGCACCCCCAGTCACAGTGTCACTGATTGCAGTGATCATGTATTTACTGATCACTGCATTTAGTGTCATTTGTGACTGTAAAAAGTGTCATGGCAGTTAGCCTTAGGCCCCTTTAATCCAGGGTAGCCCCCTATCCCCCCAGTTAACCCTTTCGCCCCCTATCGCCAGTGTCACTAAGTGATTGTTTTTCTGATCGCTGTATTAGTGTCGCTGGTGCAGCTAGGTAGCCAGTTATTTTTTTAGGTTCGCCTCCAGGTTTTTATAGCGTCAGGTACCCCCATATATTTTCCAATATATTAACCCCTTGATTGCCCCTAGAGTTAACCCTTTCACCAGTGATCACTGTATAAGTGTCACTGGTAACGCTGGTTAGCCAGTTAGTTATTTAGGTTCCCCGTCAGGTTTTTATATAGCGTCAGGTACCCCCATATATTACCTAATAAAGGTTTTAACCCCCTGATTGCCCCCTAGTTAACCCTTTCACCAGTGATCACCGTATAAGTGTTACGGGTGACGCTGATTGGTTAGTTTGCTTTTTATAGCATCAGGGCACCCGCCGTACCGAAAAGTTGAACAGTTAGGCCGGGTACACACGGGCAAACATGTAAGATGAAACCAGTCCGTCGGACCGTTTTCACCGTACATGTCTGCCCGGGGACTTCTGTACGATGGCTGTACTAACCATCGTACAGAAGTCCGCACGTAAACAATACGCGGGGCGTGTCCGCGCCGTCGCCGCAACGACGTGGGCGGGCCTTTAAATGCTTCCACGCATGCGTCGAAGTCATTCGACGCATGCGAGGGACGGCGGGCGCTCGGACATGTACGGTAGGTCTGTACTGACGACCATACATGTCCGAGCGGGCAGGATTCCAGCGGACGGTTTTAAAACAAGTCCAGGAATATTTGCCCGCTGGGAAAAGGCCCGGCGGGCAAATGTTTGCTGGAATTCTGCCCGCTCGCGCCTACACATGACCGAACATGTATGCTGAAACTGGCCCGCGGACCTGTTTCAGCATACATGTTTGGTCGTGTGTACGGGGCCTTACAGTTACAAAAAAAAGTGTTAAAAAAAAAAACCACAAACAAATATATAAAATAAAAAAACAAAAATAGTTGACGTTTTAATGTTCTCTCCCTCTCTATTCTCTCTCTATTGTTCTGCTCTTTTTTTACTGTATTTTATTCTGCAATGTTTTATGGTTATGTTTTATCATGCTTGCTTTTCAGGTATGTAATTTACTTTACTGTTTTCAGGTACGCCATTCAGCTGTGGCGCGGATTTATTTATCTCGACAGCAACAGCGTTTGCTCCCACGATACATAAAGCCATGACTCCAATGCTGTAGGAGGTGATTTCACCACCACAGTTAAAAAAAAAAGAGCATATATGCTGAAGTATTCTGGGCAAAGGCGTGATTTTGCTCCTAATGCCACATACATACGGTCGAAATTCTGACGGAGGCTTGCCCGTGGAAAACTCTGACCGTGTGTACGCGGCATTACTTTTTTGCGGAAGGATGCCCCCATGCTTCGGCATATATATATATTTTAGGCACAGGTTGCGTTAAAAAAAATATATATTTTTTACTATGCTTTTTTTTGGTATTTGCTTTGCAGGTATGGTATGATCTTACTGTTATACTGTAATGTTACTTTGTTTTAATGTTAACCATTATTTGCTTAGCAGGTACGCCATTCAGTTGCAGCACGTATTTATTTAGCTTGACAGCAACAGCGTTTGCTCCCACGATGCATAAAGCCACGACTCCAATGCTATAGGAGGTGATTTTACCACCACAGTTAAAAAAAAGAACATATATGCCGAAGCATGGGGGCATTAGGGGCGGAGGAGCGATTTTGCTCCTAATGCCGCGTACATACGGTCGAAATTCCGACAGAGGCTTGCCCGTGGAAAAGTCTGACCGGCGTGTGTGCATAACTTTTTTGCGGGAGGATGCCCCCATGCTTCGGCATATAAAAATGGTGCATGTATGCCCATCATTAGAAGTGGGTGGATGAAGGGAGGTATTCTAAAGGTGGGCATACCCACCAATCAATCTCTTTTTTTTTGTTCAGCCAACAGGCTGCATGAAAAAAAAGATTACAATACATATCCAACAAGAACCATCAACGTACTGGTATTGAAAGTTGTGGTGTAGCGCTAAAATAATAAATAGTTCATATGTAACATTCCAATAAATGACAATCTGAAATATGGATCCAATCCAAAAGAAATCCAGAAGAGAGGAGGAATCAAGTGCATGGATAATAGCCAAGCCTCCACCAACACCCAAACACACTGACCCTTACCGTCAGTACATATAAAATGCACATGTAGGATATTCCAACCCAAGGAACAGATGGAACTCTTGATTCACAGGATAATAGATCATTCAAAGAAAAAAGATCCACCACTCCTCCTTCTATGGACTTGTAATTTCAAAGTGAGCTTGAAGATCAGCAAGGCATATAACCCAATAGACTCCAATAGCATGAACACATGTGTGGGAAATGAAAACAAAAACACAGCTCATTGCGCAGACATCCCATTAAACAAAGGTTTATTTTAAATGGTGTATGGATGCACTCACATGTAAAATATAAAAAGCAGGCATGTAGTTATGAAAGTGACCTGCGCTTCCTACCAGTAAGATGGCGCTCTTCCGTTCAGCCCTCCAATAGCAAAATAGCGTAAGCCTTCCTCCACTGGCCCAACTGGTATGTTGCTGGACTTTGAATGGTTATACCAGAATGATGCCTGCGGGTTTAGGTATCATCTTGGTATCATTCTTTTCAGCCAGCGGTCGGCTTTCATTTAAAAGCAATCCTAGCGGCTAATTAGCCTCTAAACTGCTTTTACAAGCAGTGGGAGGGAATGTCCCCCCCCCGGATATAAACAGCGCCATTGGGGAAATTGGGAAAGCATTTTATCACATTGATCTTAGTGTGGTCAGATGCTTTGAGGGCAGAGGAAAGATCTAGGGTCTAATATTCTTAAAAAAAAAAAAGAGTACCTGTCACTAACTTTTGCTATCATAGGGGATATTTACATTCTTTGAGATAACAATAAAAATGGTAAAACAAATAAAAACGGAAGGAACCGTTTACAAATACAATAAAAAAAAAAAAAACACCCCCGCTCCCCCCTGCTCTTGCGCAAAAGCGAACGCAAGCGTCGGTCTGGCATCATATGTAAACAGCAATCGCACCATGCATGTGAGGTATCACCGCAAAGGTCAGATCGAGGGCAGTAATTTTAGCAGTAGACCTCCTCTGTAAATCGAATGTGGTAACCTGTAAAGGCTTTTAAAAATGTATGTAGTTTGTCGCCACTGCACGTTTGTGCGCAAGTTTAAAGCATGTCGTGTTTGGTATCCATGTACTCGGCCTAAGATCATCTTTTTTAATTCATCAAGAATTTGGCCAATATAGTGTGTTTTAGTGCATTAAAATTTAAAAAAGTGTATTTTTTCCCCAAAAATGCGTTTGAAAAATCGCTGCGCAAATACCGTGTGGAAAAAAAAAATGTAACACCGACCATTGTAATCTGTAGGGCCTTTGCTTTAAAAAAAATATATAATGTTTGTGAGTTCAACTTAATTTTCTTGCAAAAAATATATGTTTTCATGTAAACAAAAAGTGTGAGGGCTTTGTCTTCAAGTGGTTAGAAGAGTAGGTGATGTGTGATATAAGCTTTTAAATGTTGTGCATAAAATGCCAGGACAATTCAAAACCCCCCCAAATTACCCCATTTTGGAAAGTAGACACCCCAAGCTATTTGCTGAGAGGCATGTTGAGTCCATGGAATATTTTATATTTTGACAAAAGTTGTGGGAAAAAGACCATTTTTTTTGGCGCAAAGTTGTCACTAAATGATATATTGCTCAAACATGCCATTAACATATGTGGAATTACACCCCAAAATACATTCTGCTGCTTCTCCTGAGTACGGAGATACCACATGTGTGAGGATTTTTGGGAGCCTAGCTGCGTACAAGCCTCTCAGCAATTTCCTTGGGGTGTCTACTTTTTCAAAATGGGGTCATTTGGGGAGGGGAGGGGGGTTTGTACTTCCCTGCCATTTTAGCACCTCAAGAAATTAGAAGCTGTGTAAATTCCAGAAAATGTACCCTAGTTTGTAGACGCTATAACTTTTGCGAAAACCAATAAATATACGCTTATTGACATTTTTTTTTACTAAAGACATGTGGCTGAATACATTTTGACCTAAATGTATGACTAAAATTAAATTTACTAGATTTTTCTTATGACAAAAAGTAAAAAATATAATTTTTCCGTTTATATCGCCAAAAATAAAAATCGCAGAGGCAATCAAATACCATCAAAAGAAAGCTCTATTTGTGGGATAAAAAGGATGCAAATTTTGTTTGGGTAAAACTTTGCATGACCGCACAATTACCAGTTAAAGCAGCGCAGTACCAAATTTGTAAAAACACCTCGGGTCCTTAACCTGCATATTGGTCTGGGTCTTAAGTGGTTAACTAAGGTCATAACAGAGGAAAGGGGGATACTTTATGTCTGGAATTGAAGAGATTTAGGGGCAGATCGACAGAGCGAGTACGCCGGCGTATCTACTGATACGCCGGCGTACTTTCAAATTACCCGCGTCGTATCATTGTTTTGAATGCTCAAAACAAGATACGACGACATCTGGGTTAGATCCGACAGGTGTACGTCTTCGTACGCCTTCGGATCTAAGATGCAATTCTTCGGCGTCCGCTGGGTGGCGTTTACGTCGTTTTCCGCATCGGGTATGCAAATTAGCTATTTCCGACGATCCACGAACATACGAGCGGCCGGCGCATTTTTTTCCGGCGTCTCTAGCCGGCTTTTTCCGGCGTATAGTTAAAGCTGGTATTTCGTTGCATATAGTTAGACTTGCCATGTTAAGTATGGCCGTCGTTCCCGCGTTTAATTTGATTTTTTTTTTTTTCGCAAGTCTTCCTTGAAAATGACGTCCTAGCAATGCACGGGGGGAAGTTTAGGGACGGCGCATGCGCAGTTCATTCGGCGCGGGGACGCGCTTCATTTAAATGAAACACGCCCCCTACGCGCCGATTTGAATTAGGCGCCCTTACGCCGCGAGAGATAGACTACGCCGGCGCAAATTCTTTGAGGATTCGAAGCTTAAAAAAGTAAGTTACAGCGGCGTAGCGTATCTCCCATACGCTGTGCCGGTGCAGATCTCTGTGGATCTGCCCCTTAATCTCCAAATATGGAAAGGATTCTTCACGGTAATGCAGCGTAAACACGACCGTTTTTCGGGTTGTAAAAAATGACGTATTTTTTTTTAATGTCATTAAAAACGACCGTGTGTGGGCTCCAGAGCATGTTTCACAATGTAAAAAATGGCCATTAAAAATTTCGAACATGCTCTAATTTTTCACAACGTTTTTAACGTTGCAAAAAATGGTTGTGTGTGCAACGACGTGAAAAAACAGCGCATGCTCAGAAGCAAGTTATGAGACGGGAGCGCTCGTTCTGGTAAAACTAGCATTCATAATGGAGTAAGCACATTCATCACGCTGTAACAGACAGAAAAGCGCAAATCGTCTTTTTCTAACACAAAATCAGCAAAAGCAGTCCAAAGGGTGGCGCCATCCGAATGGAACTTCCCCTTTATCGTACGTGTTGTACGTGACCGCGCTTTGCTAGAGCATTTTTTTTTTTCACGATCGTGTGTAGGCAAGGCCGTTTTACGATTAGGTTGAAAAAAACTTTGTTTTTCTAGACCATTAAAAAAATTTTTTTTTTACAACACGAAAAACGGTCGTGTGTACGCGGCATAAGAGCTGTAAAAATGTGGAATAAACTCTTTCAAGAACTGGTTCTGTCCAGCTCTGTATATGGTTTTCAAAAAAGGCCTGGATTCTTTCCTAAATGCAATAAATGTAACTGGATACTAAAATTTATAGGTAAATTTGATCCTGGGAATATTCGATTGCTTCTTGGAGGATTTGGAAGATCAGGAATTTATTTTTTTCCCCTCGCGGATCAATTTGGATAGAGACTATTCAAAATTGGCTATTATATGTTTACAGTACATTCCTTAAATAGCGCGTGCCTGGACCACTACTTCATTGCCACATGCATTCAATTACTGTATTTATTGGTGTATAACACTCACTTTTTTACCCTGAAAATAGAGGGTAAACTGTGTGTTATACGCAGGGAGCTGTGGAAAGATTTTTTCCTGAAACTTCGCTCTTAACCACTTAAGCCCCGGACCAATATGCTGCTAAATGGCCAGAGGCGTTTTTACAATTCGGCACTGCGTCGCTTTAACAGACAATTGCGCGGTCGTGCGACGTGGCTCCCAAACAAAATTTGCGTCCTTTTCTTCCCACAAATAGAGCTTTTTTTTTATGGTATTTGATTGCGTCTGCGATTTTTATTTTTTGCGCTATAAACAAAAATAGAGCGACATTTTTGAAAAAAAATCAATATGTTTTACTTTTTGTTATAAGAAAAATTGAATAAACTAAATTTTAGTCAAACATTTAGGCCAAAATTTATTTAGCCACATGTCTTTAGTAAAAAAAAATCCCAATAAAAAAAAATTAGCTTCCTAGCGGCAACAGTGACACTAATACAGCGATCAGAAAAATGATCGCTTAGTGACACTGGCAATAGGGAGTGAAATGGTTAACTAGGGCGGTGATCAAGGGGTTAAAACTTTATTAGGGGGTACGGGGCTACCCTGGACCTAACACTAACTGCCTGTCACACTAACTGTCACACTGACACTAAATGCAGTGATCAGTACATATATGATCACTGCATTCAGTGACAGTGTGACAGCGGGGGGGGGTGATAGGAAGGGGTTAAATGTGCCTGCGTGTGTGGTGTCAGTGTAGTGTTAGGTGCGACTCTTCTCTCATCTTGGCGGTTTGAAAATACCGCCGAGATGAGAGCTGCATCACTTCCTCTGCCCATGTTTACATTTTACAGGCAGAGGAAGTGACACGACGGCGGCTCACGGGATTGGCTGGAAGCGATCACGAGGGGGCAGACGGAAACGAACAGCCGCCCCCTCGAGTCGGATTGCTCGGTAAGATAAGCCGCCCGCCCCACGCAGCGGAGGGGGTCCCGATTGGACCCCCGACCAGCTAGAAGGCAAGGACGTATATATACGCCCTTCTGCCTGTCCGTGCCATTTTGCGGACGTATATAGTCGTGCGGCGGGCGTTAAGCGGTTAAAGTTAGGGTGCGTGTTATACGCCGATAAATACAGTATTTATTTCCTTCTGTGAATTGTTTAACAACTTTCATGGGTTATTTACCGAACGTTTTCAAAGATTTACGGTAAATACCGCAAAATGCAGTAGTGAACTGACAGTTTCAGGATCGCATGCAATTTTTAGGGAAAACGTGCCGAGGTACTTAACCACTTAACAAGCAGGCCAATTTTGACACTTCGCTCCTACATGTAAAAATCATATTTTTTGTGCTAGAAAATTACATAGAACCCCCAAACATTGTATATGTTTTTTTAGCAGAGACCCTAGAGAATACAATGGCGGTCATTGCAACTTTTTATCTCACACAGTATTTGCGCAGCAATTTTTGGGGGAAAAAACAGTTTCATGCTTTAAAAAAAAAAACAGTTAAATTAGCCCAATTTTTTTGCATAATGTAAAAGATGAAGTTACGCGAGTAAATAGATACCTAACATGTCAAGCGTCAAAATTGCACACGCTCGTGGAATGGCGCCAAACTTTGGTACTTAAGAATCCCCATAGGCGACGCTTTATTTTTTTTTACTGGTTACATGTTTTGAGTTACAGAGGAGGTCTAATGCTAGAATTATTCCTCTTGCTCTAACGTTCGCAGCGATACCTCACGTGTGGTTTTAACACTGTTTTCATATGTGGGCGGGACTTACGTATGCGTTCGCTTCTGCGTGCGAGCTACCGGGGACAGGGGCACATTAATTTTTTTTATTATTGTTAATTTTACTTTAAAAAAATATATTTTGACACTTAAAATAAAAAATGTTGATCACTTTTAATAGGAATATGGCATGACAGGACCTCTTTACAGTGACATATGGGGCCAATAAGACCCCACATCTCACCTCTAGGCTGGGAAGCCTAAAATCCCCCCAAAAAATGATCACCGCTTTACAGCCAAAGCGGCGCCGTTTTTTTTAATGCAGAGGTCGGGCGTGACGTCATAACATCGCGCCCGGCCTCCGACGATCATAGAGACTCTGACGACCATCTGGTCCGCCGGAAATCTCTATGATCAACATCTGGGGGCCGGCGGATTCTGTCACCGACTCACCGGTCGCACAGGTGAGTCGGTAGAAGCACCGGAGGATGGCGGGAGGGGGGGGTGCGTCCCCTCTCGCCACCCGTAAGAATGACCAAGCGACGGAACAGCCGATATTATTATTATTATTATTATTATTATACAGGATTTATATAGCGCTAACAGTTTACACAGCACTTATATAAGGGACAATACAGCACAATATAAAAGGGAGACAATACAGTTACAATACAATAAAATACAAGAGGATTAAGAGGGCCGCACAAGAGCTAACAATCTAATAGAGTGGGGCAGGTGGTACAAAAGGTTGTAACTGTGGGGAATGAGCTGATGGAAGTGGTAAAAGATTAGTTGGAGACGTGTTAGGCTTCCCTGAAGAGGTGAGTTTTCAGGGATCGTCTGAAGGTAGCAAGAGTAGGGGATAGCCGGACAGGTTGAGGTAGTGAGTTCCAGAGGATGGTAGAGGCTCTGTAGAAATCCTGGAGATGAGCATGGGAGGAGGAGACGAGAGAGCTTGACAGTAGGAGGTCTTGAGAAGAGCGGAGAGGACGGTTTGGGATGTTTGGAGACAAGATTGGTGATGTAGCTCGGGGCAGATTTGTGGATGACTTTGTAGGTTGTGGTTAGTATTTTGAATTTAATTCGCTGGGTGATAGGGAGCTAGTGTAGGGATTGAAGGAGAGGTTTGGCAGACACTGAGCTGTTGGTAAGGTGGATAAGTCTGGCAGCAGCATTCATGATAGACTGAAGAGGGGGTAGCCTATAGAGAGGCAGGCCAATAAGAAGGGCGTTGCAATAGTCAAGGCGAGAGATAACAAGGGAGTGAATAAAGAGTTTGGTGGTTTCATTTGTTAAAAAGGGGCGAATTTTAGAGATGTTATGGAGGTGAATTCTACAAACTTTTGACAACGATTGGACTTGAGGCTGAAATGACAAGTCAGAGTCTAGGATTACACCTAGTGCCCTGGCATGAGGGGAGGGACTGATGGTTGCATTGTTGATTTTGATGGAAAAGTCATGGAGGGGGGCATGGGCAGGCAGAGTTTTAGAGAGATTTAATTTAAGGAAGTGGTGCGACATGTATGCTAAGATGTCAGTTGGTAAGTTAGTAATGCGAGAGGAGACTGAAGTGAGATGAGGAGTAGACAGATAGATTTGGGTGTCATCGGCGTATAGGTGGTATTGAAAGCCGTGGGCGGTTATCAAGTGACCAAGGGAGGAGGTGTAGATAGAGAAGGGAAGTGGTCCAAGAACAGAGCCTTGGGGGACCCCCACAGAAAGGGGCAATGGAGAGGAGGAGACCGAGTTGTAGGTAACACTGAAGGAGCGCTGTGATAGATAGGCAGAGAACCAGGATAGAGCAGAATCTATGATTGTTCTTATGGTGTAGGGAATCGCCGGCTGAAAATGCAGATATCTGAATGATGCCTGTAGCTGCACCCATCATTCAGATATACCACCACAAAGCCGAGGACATTACAGTATATAACTGCCAGCATTTGGCAAGTGGTTAAATACCACATGTAATCTGCTTTAGTGAATGGAACCCTAAGTCACAAAAGGCTCATTTTTGATTCCTTCACACAATGTCCACATACGAAACAGCCACACTCTAGTGCAGGGATATGTAATTAGCGGACCTCCAGCCATAGGTGTGCTTAGCCTATTGCATTATGCTGTGCACCCCAAATCTCAAACACACATGAACGCCACCTGCTGTCACAGAAAGAAGGTTCTGGTGGCGGGAGACAGTTGATTGGGAGCATATTACGTTGCCCCCTAAATACGGGTGTAATGTGTTCCTACTGTTTAATATAATGGGGGAATTTACACTGGCCACTGGCACCCCCATCCACCCACCTGGTGCTGTCCCTTGATAATGCTAATGCACAGGGGGTGATTAGAGTGTGCCCAGGCACACCTGGCACACACTGTGCGCATGCCTATGCCTCCAGCTGTAGCAAAACTACAAGTCCCATCATGCCTCTGCCTCTCAGTGTCCTGCTTGTGGCTGTCAGAGTCTTGCTATGCCTCATGGGACTTGTAGTTCTGCAACAGCTGGAAGTCTGCTAATTGCATATCCCTGCTCTAGTAAATCTAAAGCTGGTCATTTTTTTATTTTTCATTAGACAGCTGGTTGATCAAAAGAATCTGCACAGATACCCCTATTCACACATTTTAGGGGGATATATGAATCCTCCACGCTGTGTTACCGTTTTCTGACAGATGGACGCCTCCACTGTCAGAATACACTGATCAGAGCTGCTGCTAATTGGCAGCAGGCTGACCAAACAAAAAGTTTCCAACATTCCTGTTCATGAGAAGTTAAATGTTAGATCAACTTCTCACGAACGGGAATAGACATAGCTGGATCAAAATGAGTTTGGTACCTGCTAAACTAGCCAAAATTTGATCTAGCTAGCTTAACAAGTGGTGTATACAACACACCCTGTGTATACATCAAACTACGCGTTGCAGGAAAGAAATTTGCTAGATTCCCCCACAGACAGTGAGAATCCTTCCTGCCGAGCTATTATCTTCTCCTGGTGGGGGAAGCCGTCCCAGCCAAGAGAAGACGGTGAAGACCAGTGATTATTGCTAGCTGCTGCTATAGCCACTATCAATAATCGCTGGTAAAACCCGTAATGTTGGTTGTACCCAACTTGGTACATTCAGCCTGCCCATACAGAATTCAAATCCTGTATCCTGCAACCGCCTGAGATTCACACGCTGCCTTACCCTTGTGATTGGCCTAATTATAAAGGGTTCTACTATTTAGCCCATCACAGATGAAAAGCATCAATGAGGGCTTACAGTAGAAATCCCACAGTGTAATTGCACTGTTCAAAGCTCTGTTCAATTACTCCTCAGGTCTTCCTTGTGCAAAAGGTGCTGGCTCCTTTTGCTTGTCCTGCTCAGCATAGATTGCAAATAACTGGAAACAGGGCTGTAGTCTGCAAAAACAAATCATAGCATTTATTCCAAGTAGCTGCTTTCACAGACACACAGGCCCCTGCCTTTTATTGGGACCTCCACCATTAATCTCAATCGGGGTGAATCAGGGCGTGGCCTAAAGCCTGTGTTGGTGGAAATCAGCAACCTGGAATAAATGCTATGGTGTGATTTTACAGACAGCAGCTCTGTTTCCACTTTTTTTGCAATCAAAGAGGGCTTGTTGGCTTTACTGGAGTACAGTTTCTTATGTTGACAGGGTCACTTAAAGCGTTTAGGTCTTGCCGCAAAGACTTACCGGTTCTAGGTTAGACACCACTTGGACTTCATAATCAGTAAACAAGACTTGTTTCTGTAAAAAAAAAAAAAAATATATAATACTTACACCATTCTGATATACGGTACTATAAGTTTGTTGATCAGTCCTTACATACATGAATTAATTCATTCTTATTTTAAATTCCCATTTCTGCTTCAAGATAAGTAAAGTGGTTCTAAACTCTAAAGGTTATGGCAATTTAATGCATTCTCTGCATCAAAGAAAAAACTATACAATGCCTGTTCCCACACCTTAACATTTACCTGAGTCCTGTATCGATCCAGCGCTGTGCTGAGCTGCAGATCCTCTCCCTGCTCTCACAGGCTGAACTGATAGGATTGGGAGCCATTGGCTTCTTCTGCTGCCAATCAAATTCCTAAAGGAGGAAGCATGGCCATTCCACGCTGTGTGTGTTTATGGATGCACACAGCCTGGCTCAGTAGTGCCCACACGTGTGCCCCCATAGCAAGCAGCTTGAGAACAAGTGGAAGAGGACGAGTGGAGAGGGCCCCATAAGAGGGAAAATGGGGCTGCTCTGTGCAAAAACCCTGAACATTTACAATCACCTTAATTAATTTACCGTATATACTCGAGTATAAGCGGAGGCACCTACTTTTACCACAAAAAAATGCGAAAACGTATTGATTCGAGTATAAGCCTAGGGTGAGAATGCAGCAGCTACTGTAAGTGGAAAAGAGGGTCAACAATGCCCATTTGCAGCCTCACTGTGCCTATTTGCAGCCTGACCTCACTGTGCCTATTCACAGCCTGACCTCACTGTGCCTATTTACAGCCGGACCTCACTGTGCCCATTTGCAGCCTGACCTCACTGTGCCCATTGCAGCCTGACCTCACCGTGCCCATTGCAAAATCACTTTGCCAATCTGTGTACCTGAGTCCGTGACATGCATATTCAGACGGGGCAGTGCAGTGTTAAAAAGTCGCACTCCTCCTTGTCCTTTTCTGTGATAGGCGGAACACTCAGTTTCCCAGCAGACACTGTGTTCAGTGTTCCGCCTATCACGGACACCCTCTCGTCTGTGATAGATGAGAGGACGAGAGGGCGTCCATGATAGGCCGAACACTGAACACAGTGTCTGCTGGGAAATTGAGTGTTCCGCCTATCACAGATGCCCCCTCCTCCTCTCATCTATCACGGACAAGAGGGCATCTGTGATAGGCAGAACACTATGTCTGCTATGTCTGCTAGAAAACAGTGGGCCAGATTCACATAGCCCGGGCGCAGCGTAACGTAACTGGTTTAAGTTACACCGCCGCAATTTTTCCAAGTTAGTGCCCGGTCCACAAAGCACTTACCTGGAAATTTGCGGCGGTGTATCCTAAACCCATCCGGCGCAAGGCGTGCCCAATCGAATGGGGCGAGTCCCATTTAAATTAGGCGCGCTCCCGCCCGGGCGTACTGCGCATGCTCCCGTCGCAAATTTCCCAACGTGCTTTGCGCGAAGTTACGACGTGCCGACGTTTTGTGAATCGCGATGGGTAAAAAAGACTTGCGCCGGGAAAAAAAAAATATTTAAAAAAAATTTGAAAGCGACGCGGGAAAGACAGGTATACTTTTACATGGTGTAATAAGTTTACACTTTGTAAAAGTAGCCCTATCTTTGCGCCGGCAAACTAACACTTGCGGCGACGTAAAGATGGGAAAAAATTTCGTGGATCGCCCTAACTGCTAATTTGCATACCCGACGCTGGTTTACGACGCAAAATCCCCCCAGCGGCGGCCGCGGTACTGCATCCTAAGATCCAACAGTGTAAAACTATTACACCTGTCGGATCTTAGGGATATCTATGCGTAACTGATTCTATGAATCAGTCGCATAGATAGAAACAGGGATACGACGGCGTATCAGCAGATACGCCGTCGTATCCCTTTTGTGAATCTGGCCCAGTGTTCCGCCTATCACGGACGCCCTCTCATCTATCACAGACAAGAGGGCGTCCGTGATAGGCGGAACACTGAACACAGTGTCTGCTGGCAAACCGAGTGTTCCGCCTATCACGGAACAGGACAAGGAGGAACGTGACTTTTTAACACTGCACGGCCCCCGTCTGAATATGCATGTCACGGACTCAGATACACTGACTCGAGTATAAGCTGAGGGATTCATTTTCATCCCAAAAAAAAAGGGCTGAAAAACTTGGCTTATACTCGAGTATATACGGTACTCTGAAGCTTGGTGTCTCTCTTCTTGTTCTCAGGAAACAGTTCCTATAAAACACGTTGACTGACTAGCAATTTGTTTAGGGGCAATAAACTCCATCTTCTGTATACATTTTATCATCATATATGTGAGGTATTTTTCGCTTAGACAATAAAATATTTATATTTTTATTAATCTGTTTATTTATTGTGTTTGGTCTCCCTGAACCAGTCTAGCTGATTGGACATTAATGTTTCATGCATGAGGTGCAGTTTTTTGCACCTTTTTTTCCAATAAATACACTTTGACATATATGTTAGCTAGACCATGCGAATGGCATTATTCCTTTGTATAAAGCAAAATAAATGAAAGCAAAACAAAGGACTTGATAATGGGGCTTATTTAATAAAGGATATGCACATGCATAGCAGCATAGATTGTTTGTGGACAACTAAATCTTCTCCTCTGGACATATACTGTGTGCTTGTGATGAGCATGTACTTGTATGCAAAAGCCACAATGTACAGTATCATATAGGAAAAATTGTTAAAAAAAAAAACATCTGTAAAATGCCTTAAAGCAAAGATCCGTTTATATGTTTATAATTAAATCACGATTCCAGTACATCTTTTTTATAATTTACTTACCTTAGTTTTTGTCTTCCTGAGAGCTTCCATCTTGATTGTGGGCATGTGAAGACAGGATTCTGTTCCAGGATAAGGTGCTGCTGGCTACCCAGCATGCATCTTGCGCATGCGCATTATACACAGGGAGTAGCGCAGGCAGTGAGTCTGGTTGCCAACACAACAGGCGACAGGGGAAGGGCCCACCCCATTGTTATGGCAATGAAGATAATGAATCAATCTCCAGCAAAACCAAGAAGTCTTAGCCTAGCATGCAGATAAATCTGCGGCGATGTCAGAGACTTCTGGGAACGATGACACACATCTCCCAGGAGCAGAGGTGCCACAGGAAATTACGTACATCGCCATGGCCTGGAAGAGGCAGATTACAAGGTACACCCCAGCAACAAGCCAGATACAGTAAGGTAAGAAAAAAAAAAATGTTAGCATGGTTACAATTGGTCCAAGACTCCAAGCTGTTCATTGAGCTTCAGTGCCTCTGACAAGAAGTGAGAGGCACTGTGAGCTCAACCTCTCAGTCTGCTGCAAAGTGTCAGCTTGTATTTAAAGTGGCCGCTCTGTATTTAGCTTTTGACAGGCTGTGCAAGGAGCCCCATATCTCTGGAACCATAGGTCGCCGAGCTATGACCCTCGACTTATTTTTATTTTTTAATGTTCATGACAGATGAGGCCCTGCCTCACCTGACTGCACGTCCCTGCTTTAGATAAAAAGTATGAATTATTTTTTATAATTTGTCCCATTTAAAATGACAAACACTTTGATTTGGTACAACACATTGAAAGTTATTACAAATTAAATAAAGGCTTTTTTTCTTCAAATTTTTCTCTTTTTAATGCAATACTAAAAAAACGTAAGTGATTGTAAACGATCACCTTGTAAATTATTCCATTCAGTTTAAAATAGAAATGAAAGGCAAAACATTTGTGTAAATATATTAACCACTTCATTACCGGGCCTATTTTGGCACTGTTCTCCTTTATGTAAAAATCACAATTTTTTTGCTAGAAAATTAATCAGAACCCCCAAACATTATATATTTTTTTTTAGCAGACACCCTAGGGAATAAAATGGCGGTCATTGCAACTTTTTTTTCTCGCACGGTATTTGCGCAATAATTTTTCAAACGCCTTTTTTTAGGGAAAAAAACAGTTTCATGAATTAAAAAATAACAAAACAGTAAAGTTAGCCCAATTTTTTTGTATAATGTGAAAGACGATGTTACGCCGAGTAAATAGATACCTAACATGTCACGCTTTAAAATTGCGCACACTCATGGAATGGCGCCAAACTTCGGTACTTAAAAATCTCCATAGGCGACGCTTTAAAATTTTTTACAGGTTACTATTTTTGAGTTGCAGAGTAGCTCTAGTGATAGAATTGTTGCACACGCTCTAACGCACGCGATGATACCTCACATGTGGGGTTTGACCGGTGTTTACATATGTGGGCGGGACTTGCATGCGTGTTCGCTTCTGCACGCGAGCGACCGGGACAGGGGCGTTTTAAATTTTTTTTTTTATTATTTTATTTTATTTTTTTACCTCATTTTTTTATTTTTACACTTTTTTTGTCATTTTTTTTTTTTTGATCACTTTTATTCCTATTACAAGGAATGTACACATCCCTTGTAATAGGAATCACTGTGACAGGTCCTCTTTATGGAGAGATGTGGGGTCAATAAGACCCCACATCTCTCCTACAGGCTTACAAGCATGAAATCGGTGAAAAACATTTCACCGATTACATGCCGACAGCCGCGATTGCGGCTTTGTTTACTTCCGGGTACCGGGCGTGACGTCATAACGCCGCGTCCGGCCCTCCGACGGTCATAGAGATGACTGTGACCGTCTGGTCACCAGTCATCTCTATGGTTCAGCAACGCGCGCCGGCCGATTCGTTCTCCGGGCCCCCGATGGCACGGGAGAGCCCGGAGAAGCACCGGATGGTGGCGGGAGGGGGGGGACGTCCCCTCCCGCTGCCTAGAAGAACGATCGAGCGGCGGAACCGCCGCTTTGATCATTCTTCTGGTGCACAGAATCGCCGGCTGAAGACAGAGATATCTGAATGATGCCTGCAGCTGCAGGCATCATTCAGATATCACCACTCAAAGTCCAGGACGTCCCAGGACGTCCTACGGATCTGAAGTGGTTAAAAAAAACATCAATACTTTTTTTCCCTTTTTTTTTTTTTATAAGTGATCACATTCCCTTTGTTCCCTCTGTTTTCATCTGCATAAGAGCTGGAAGGAGGAGCAGCAACAGTAACTTGAGCTTTCCAGTGAATGGCTGTGCAGGGGAGGTGTATTAGGAATAGGATGAGTCTGATCATTGAAGGAAAGCAGGCTGAGTTCCCAGCACACCTAGGTAACTGACCATGATGTGCTCTTTTGCTTAGCAAGGTCAGTTTTTAATAGGAAAGCAGAGGGACTGGCAGGAACACCAGGGATTTCACACAAAGGAAGCAATATAAAGAGAACAGGATACTTTTCATACAAGCACATGGTACAGCAGGCATGTATTACAAATATGAAATGTTGGGTTAACAGACACGTTATTAAAATGAAAAATGTTTAAATATTAATGGTAAAAAAAATGACATACAAAATCAGCAGGAAAAAGAAAGTATAATTTCAGCTTTCCTGTCACATTACAAAATTAGTTTGGACCAAGCTGACCCAAATTAATGATTTTTTATTACATAATGATATGGTTGCTGTGTGCACTGTATCATACCGGCGTAGCATTAGTAATACATACAATAGGCAGCACTGTGTTCCAGCAGCAGTTCTCACCTGCTGCCGAAATTAAAAAGATAAAGGCCCCTTTCAGACTGAGGCAGGAGCTGCGGTGGCGGTATAACGCCGCTAAAAATAGCGGCGCTATACCGCCGGGATTGCCGTGGGATTCGGCCGCTAGCGGTGCGGTATTAACCCCCGCTAGCGGCCGATAAAGGGTTAATACCGCCCGCAATGCGCCTCTATAGAGGCGCATTGCGGGCGGTATTGCCGCGGTTTCCCATTGTTTTCAATGGGAAGGAGCGGTGAAGGAGCGGTATACATGCCGCTCCTCTCACCGCTCCAAAGATGCTGCTGACAGGAGATTTTTTTGTCTCCCGCCAGCGCATCGCCTCAGTGTGAAAGCCCTCGGGCTTTCACATTGAGTCTGCAGTGAAGGAGTTTTTCAGGCGGGATAGCAGCGCTATTTTTAGCGCTGTACCGCCTGAAAAACTCCTCAATGTGAAAGGGGCCTTAGGCTTTTTAGCCATTCAAGAGAAGCCTTCCATTTTTATCATTGGATACAAGGCTTCCTCTGGCCAAAGTGTAAATCATGATGTCATCTGCTACCAGGGTGTCATCTGCCACTCTGTATCAAAGGTCTGTAAGTTAAGGGAAGGGTGGGTAATCTTACTGGGGGACACAATGACCTGGGAGGCAACAAAGATTTGTGCTGTATTTGTATCTCTTTTGTGAATCTGGCCCATAGTGTTGGGAGGAAGGATAGGGGGGGATTAGCAGAGAGATTTAGGGGAGCTAAGAGGATTTGTGCTGCGAGGGGGATTTAGGAATGATAAGAGGAATTGCGCTTGGAGTGGAGATTTGGGGGGGACAAGTTGATTTGTGCAGGGAGGGGGGATTTGAAGTGAATTGTGCAAGGGGAGATTTTTGCATTATCGTTTAAAAGGATTTTGGCATGCAAAAGGAATTTACGCTTGGGCGGAAGGTTAGCTGGAGGGAGGGGCTTTCTTTGCTGAGAGTGAATTGTGGAGAGGGGGGATTTGTGCTGGAAGGCGGGAAGGGAGGGGGTAAGAAGATTTGTGCTGGGAGGGGGGATAAAAAATGTGTGCTGAGAGGAATTATTGGGGAAAGGGGAAAGTGGTTCTGAACCTTAGATATGAAATATGAACAAAGCATATGCCTCTATAGTGTGTTCTTTTTAATTAACACTTTTGCTGCCGTTTGTGCGTTTTTTGCACACGTTTAAAAAATAATTTTAGGCCTGAAGATTACACAAAACCCACAAACATTATATATTTTCTGAAAGCAGATACCCTAGAGAATAAGTTGTAGTTCCATTTTTTTCACACGATATTATCTCAGAGGTCTAGGAAACCCCACATTTCTGTAATAAACACACAAATGTGAATTTTAGTCCAAAAAATTCTATAAATTACCCACATTTTTGGTAAGATTTAAAAGACGAGGTTGCACCGAGTAAATAGGTACCCAACATGTCAAATCTTAAATTGTTGTGCGCCCCTTCGCCAAACTTCAGTACCCTATATTGTCAATAGGCAATGCTTCAAATCCCCCCTATGGGTATCAGTTTGGTGTTACAGAGGAAGTCTTGTGTTAGAATTATTGCTCTCACTCCGGCATGTGCGGCAATATGTAACATGTGAATCACAATTAACGATTTTATGCTTAGACGCCCGGCGACACATGCATTTACATTGGTGCGTGGGGGGGCCTCAAATTTTTTTTGGGGGGGGGGGGGATTTTATGTGCTTGGGTGGAACTTTAAGCATATTTGTGCTAGGAAGGGGGATAAGAGGATTTGTACTAAGCAGAGTGATTTGGGATTAGAATAAGATTTCCGCTGGGATGTGAAGGGATAAGAGAATTTGTGTTGGCATATGGAAAGTGAGGGGGGAAGAAAAGGCGGGTTTTATTCTATGGTGGGAAGGGGGTTGTGCTGAGAGGGAGGATTTTGAAATTGTGCTGGGAGTGATGTGGGGAGGATTAAAGTATTTGTACTAGGTGGGGGGATTTGGGTAGGTAAGAGAATTTGTGCTGTGGGATTGTTTGCTATTTTGTTTGGGGAAGATTTTGTCTTGCAGAGGGAATTTGTGCTGGGATGGCAAACGGGGGGAAGAATTGCTTATGGGGGGAATTTTGAATAGAGGGGTAAGTAAACCTTAAGAATATTAAACAGATATTAGAAAACATGTATTGGAAAATATTTCACTACTTGACAGTATATATAAAAAAAAAAAATAAGGAATTAATACTACTTTAAGCCCCTCTTACTGTTAGCATAGTTTGGCCACACCCCACTGCTCATGCAACACAGTACTATTCTCCTTTGGGCTTTCCAAAGACGACTCCCTTCGTTTACGCATATTTCTAGCAACACCACTAGTGATAATGCTTTTACTATATGATGTATGAACACAGTCCTTAGCGTTGGATCCAGACTTTTTTTTTAACAAGTCAAAAACAACAGTTACATATCCAGTCGCTCAGCACTCACCAAATCCTTTATGTATGTTCCAAAGTTGCTTGAAGCACTTACAAATTCAAATGTACAAGTAGAGAAAGATTTTTCACAGGTCACCAGCACCAGCACAAAATATAAAACCACCTAAAACAAAACAATACAAATGTTCAATAAAAGTGATAAAAGGACCCATCTAAAGAAAAGACAATTTAAAAGAAATGTATAGTCTGTCAACTATTTTTTGGATATGCACGATGTAACAGAATGACCCGTGACAAACAGAGAATTTGCCAGCGTCACTAATAACTCTTGTGTCTAGGGTCACCATGTGTCCCTTTTGGGCATAGGGTGACTGAGAAATATTAATTAGAAATTACATGAGATGGGACATTACTGATAGTTCATATTGCAGGATCTTAAGATATTGCAAGTTGTTGGTTAATGTTGACCCAACCGGTCAATAGTGACTCATTCCTCTGTGTAGACTGTTGACATGCTAATTGAGTCTGCTTCTGAAAGACCTCTCATTGTGTGATGCTGCTTTGTGTGAATTCTATTGATATAAGATGTGGAATGGAACTTGTCAAGCTGTATGCGGAGACAGAACGTCTGTCTAAGATGTGGAATGTGACTTCTCAGGTATAGTAATTAGGTCATGTTAAAAATGTCAGCCCAGCGCCGAAATGTCTGGATACTGATTAGTAATTAGCCCATCTGAAGGTGTATTGAAGCCCCAGTGTGTGATGAGTGGGGTTGAGAGTCTCTTTGTTCCTTTCATGCTTGAACTGTATAAAACCCTGAGAGTGTACCATTAAAGATGTCTTTCATTTGAAACCAGAACCCAGAGCTGTGTGTCTCGGTTATTCTTGGAAATGGGATGGATCGGGTCCTGTTGGTTGGAGTGTCAGATAGGCTGTCGTGGTTGATGGATGGGATATCGTAAACGGTGGTGATCGTTACACACACACAAAGGACTTGTGTAAGAAATGTAAGAAACTTAGATGTACATAATCCTTTCAACGCGTATTAATATTTTTTGATTGTATACTGTATGTACTATTGGCAGCCATTATTAGGAATGCAAATTCAACTTCTTGCAGTGCTACACAATGTGGTTGTGCTTTACTGCTCTTATTCAGAACGTAAAACTGGATGTACAATAATTTAGTTTGAAACATTTCTAAAAATATTTGTTTGATTTTCTAATCTAATCAGTGGTGGAGTCAAATTGACATTTGTTTTTGAGTGCAGTAAAGAGAAAATTCAAAGGAGCAGTATGAAAAAAATGTTCTTGTTTCTTTTTTTGTATCACTAGTTTTTATTGAAATCAAAATATTTGCAGGGTTACATTGCGGTAAGAAACCAATTTAACAGAGAATACAGAAAGTTCAAGAACAGGACTTCCTACTTTAGTCGGTAGAGCAAGTTTCATTCAGTTATGCTAGATATATAACTTGGAGTAATGCATCACACAAAATGTTAATACGAATAGGAATAATATTATTAATACCACTAAGGATAACAAAAAAAAGGCTAAAGGCCCATACACACAATCAGAATTTTTGACAACAACGGTCCGACGGACGTGTTTGATCGGAAAATCTGACCATGTGTATGCGCCATCGGACAATTGTTTTTGGTTTTACATCGGACACTGAATGCTCTCAAACTTTCTGGAAACAAATGTCCGATGGAGGACAATCCGATCATGTGTACACAAGTCCATCGGACTAAAGTTCAAAGTACAAACACGCATGCTCAGAACCAATGCTAAACATCAGCCAACAATAGCATAAGTTGCATAAAGAGTGGCGGTAAAGAGCTGAAAAACTACATGATTTGGTGAAAGTTGGCTGAAAAAGTTCTGCCGTGTGTATGCAGAACAAGTTCACTGCCAACGCCCCTTCGGACCAAAATCCACAGAAAAGTCCGATGGAAGTCCGATCGTGTGTATGAGGCTTAAGAGGAAAAAATTTAATGACAATCTGGGTTAAGAAGGACACCAATCTGTCCAGTGTTTACACAAAAAAAATACTTTTACCTGTTCTGGTGAAAATTGATCTTTTATAACAATAATTCAACTAAACTAGGGAGATTACATCTGATTTGCTGGTAGAGGTACCATCTAGTGATACATTTTTGTATCATTTCCTAATGATTAACACAGTGGGATGATGTGTAGATATGTTTGAAGGCCGAACACCATTGGGAGGGGTGTGAAGGATTGTTCAAGATCCATTTCCCATTTAAGAATAGGACTTGTTTTAATGAAAATCTGTTTTTGTTGGAGAACATTGTAAAACAGCAAGATTCCCCTAACATTTGTGTGAATCGAGGACAGATAGGACCATATTGATGAGTCTATGGAAACCCTGGTATATGGTTAGAAATGTCCTTATACAAAGAAATGTGAACTCATCGGTATTGGTGAGACCATAATCCTGTTTCAGGGATGGTATGTCTTTTAAAGCGGAGGTTCGCCCTAAAAACAAGTATATACCATTCAATCCAGCATACTGCCGACATGTACAGTATGCTGTTTTTTTTCTTTTCGTTTACATACCGTAGTATAGGTATTTTCCCCCACGGCTTCCGGGTAGTGAATCCCGCGAGTGGGCGTTCCTATTCAGAGACTAAGCGATTGACGTATGACAAAAGCTTCCCCCTGGCGCAAAAGGCGCGTCACCAGTTTCCGAAAAAAGCCGAACGTCAGTGCGCAGGCGCCGTATAGAGCCAACTCGTAGTTCGGCTTCTTTCAGAAACTGGTGACGCGCATTATGCGCCGGGGGGGGGAGCTTTTGTCATACGTCAATCACTTAGTCTCTGAATAGGAATGCCCACTCCCGCGGGATTCACTACTACGGTATGTAAACCGAAAAAAAAAAAACAGCATACTGTACATATCGGCAGTATGCTGGATTGAATGGTATATACTTGTTTTTAGGGTGAACCTCCGCTTTAAGGAGGAATCAGTAAATAGAACAATTATCCACAACATTCCCTTGTCTATTTCAGATATGGAATCGGGTGTTCCAGTGTTGGGAATACGTAGTTGGTGTTTTTGTGTAGCTTTAGGTGCTTGTTGAGAAAGTGTTTTCCTAGCCATCAAAGAGGGAATGCATTTAAAATTAAATGACTTCCACATGTCTGCCAAGATTATTAAAATAAAATCAGATAAACCCCCTAAGTGTTTTTCAATCTCCACCAATAAAGCTCCTGAGTGTGGAATGAACCAGTGTTTTGATTGGGTTAGAAAAATTGCTGTGTAAATAATCTTTGATATCAAAGGTAGGCCTAGACAGTTGGTGGTAATAGGGGATTCTATAATCAGAAAGACTGATAGAATAATTTGTAGTCATGATAGCCTCAACCCGAATGGTTTGCTGTCTCCCTGGTGCCAGGGTTCGGCGTGTGGTGGACCGGGTTGATAAATTACTGGGAGGGGCTGGGCATGACCCAGTTGTCTTGGTCCACATTGGAACCAATGACAGAATATATGGAAGGTGGATGCTCCTTAAGAACCAATTTAAAGAACTTGGTTGAAAGTTGAAGGGAAGGACCTCCAAGGTGATATTCTCTGAAATATTGCCTGTGCCATGCGCAACACAGGAAAAACAGGGGGTGATTAGAGCGCTGAATGCATGGCTAAAGACCTGGTGTAAGGAGGAGGGATTTGGGTTTTTAAAGCACCGGGCTGACTTTTCATTGGGGTGCAACCTATATGCTTAAGATTGTTTTCACTTAAATGAAAGGGGGTCCTACTGTGTTGGGGGAGAGGTTTATGCGAAGGCTGGAGGAGTATTTAAACTAGGATTATGGGGGAGGGTGAATTATATTATAATGGGGTAGACAGGTAAGACAGGGGTCAGCCCCTATTGGTGGTTGGAATGGGGAAAGATGGGGGAAGGCTATGGCAGATGATATGAAGGTTCCTATGTTACAAACAACCATTGGAAATGGTACTATTTTTACTTAAATAAAAACATATGTTACCTACAGGTTAGCTCCTGGGACAGGGGTCACGTTCGGTGGGGGGTTTGTGGAACTCAGCTTACCCTGGAGAGCTCTGGAAAATTTGTGTCCAGCTTCCCCGACCCTTCTTATGTGTAAAATCACCCCGTGTCTCTAATAGGGACACAGGGTGAATGAGAACCCCACTATGATCTGTGCTAGTCAGACTCAATCTTGTGTGTGTATATATATATATATATATATATATATATATATATTGTGTGTTGTCTCATGCTGTTGTGTACTCTTTGCTGTGATGGTTTGGGGTGTGACTGTATTCTATTGTTCTATTATGGCTGTCTGCCTCAACTATTATGGGATGTGTAAGTGTGTTTACTGATGAGAAGTTTGAACACACATGACCTGTGTGTCTATTGTGATTGGACAGTTTAACCTGCCCTGTTTTCCAAGTGTGGGGGGAAGTGTTGATGCTGGTGACTGGATGGGCTAAAAAATCTTGGATCGTGTACCGGAAAGAGGAAGCATTGACGGCAGATATAGTCCTGGGTTCGTCACAGCTCCCTATTAGTTTTGGTTCAGTAGTAACTTAGGGGATGTGAGCAGATTACTAGTATGGGTTTATGTGCTGGTAAGTACGACCCCAGGTGGGATCTGTTACAATATATAAAAAAAATCTTTTAATTGTAATTTTTACTCATATTCTATATCTGTCATTATGATGTAAAAATATGAAACTATCTAATCACTAAATCACTAAATCATCGTCACTCCATGTATTTAGGACTAAAGTTATATTAGACTCGCCCATTCAGTGGTATATCAATTTTGTTATAAAATGTTTTACTAATGTTTATTCTCATGTTTGTTTCCCCTTTTTTTACTTTCAATAAGTTTTTATTAAATATTTCATATAGGAATACAGTCATCATATATACTTTTCAAAAATAGATATGGCACCTAGAATCATCACATAGCCGAATGCTAATAAATCTTGTAACGTTTAATACAATTAAATAAAATAATTCTTTGAGGAAAAAACAGAATAAGTAGTGACTGTCTGGTAGGCTAAATAAAGAAGTAAAATTAACTATCCTCATGACCCAAGAAGGTCATTCTGAGTAAACTGTGGCTCGGATTCGAGGGCAACGCGGAGACCAGACCCTCAGCACCCCGTATGGGATCCTGCTGTGCTAAGGGAAAGGTCCCCGACCCCCGTTCCTCGCCATCCCCCCCCGCACCACTCTCACTAGTGCGGGCGAGTGGAGTGCAGCGGGATGCGAAAAACCCACTATGAAATTCCCCCTACAACATTTGCTATAAATAGAGGAGTCTAACAAGACATTAAAGTGTCAGTATCATCGACCGTAATCCTATAAAGATCGCTTGGTTAAAAAAAAAGAAAACAAGAGGATCTAGTTTTTCCCCTTTTTTTATTGGTTGGTCTCATCACTTTTTTTTATTCTTGATGGATTCTCTAGTACTCTCTGTCTTAATATTGTTGTTTAAGTAAGGATAAAATTAATATTTATTGTATGCTAATTATTTTATTTGCTTACATATTAAAGTATTGATGGTTGGGGACTTTTCTAAGTTCCTCCTATCTAGGTTAATATGTGTATGGTTTAGGTTTCATATATATGAGATTAAGCTTTTTTTTTATATGTTCATCTTGTCCTTATAATTCGCTACTGCAATAGTTTATATTAATAAGGACATAGGATATTTTTTAAGCCTGCCATTATCCCCTGTGGAGGTTTATTCATTGGAATACCACTAGTAAAATGGCCTCGGTGGGGCTTCTAGAAAATAGCCGCCGTTGTATATTGGCCTATACATCTATTTCCTATGAAGGACGATTCATTAGAATATCACTAGTAAAATGGCAACGACACTCTTCTAGATAATGGCAACCACTATGTAAAAGCATAGACACTTGTTGTTTACCTAGTAAAATCACCAGTAAAATGGCCACGGTGAACCATAGGAAAATGGCCTCCGCGTCTGCCCGTTTTTAATTGATTTAGGATTAGTATAAATACTAGCATGATGACTACAGGATAAAGTCACATGTGAGTGATAAAACGCGTCAGTGCGGGGCTTGTGACGTCATCGTGTCATTGTAGGAAGTACAGATCACCCATAAGGGAACAGGGCCGAGGATATGCAGACAATTTTGTGACCCAAGGGATAGATCTGTATATGTTCAAGTTCATCACCTGTATGCACCAGAGCTAGTGCATTCCTAAATGTGAGATGTATAGCGTGCTTGTGTTTTAAATACATTTCTTGAAGGAGCCCACTTTTGGGAGCTTAAAAGACACTGGATTGAGACCCCAAAGGAGAAGGTGCTACTTGGCCTAATTGGGGGCCTTTCTGGGAGGTGATATATGGACCTATGTATGTATGTATGTATGTATGTATGTATATATATATATATATATATATATATATATATATATATATATATATATATATATATATATATATATATATATCATGTAGCGAGGGCATTTTTGCCTTTTAATCTTGTGTTAATGTTGTATAAAGATATTTCCTGACTGATGCTATAAATTAGTATTTGGCACCATCTAGTGGTTAAAATGTGAAATGGACTTCATTCATTTTGTTTTTCAAGAGCACAGTGAAGTATTATGCAAATCACCTTCCCATGAACACTTGGAGCTGAAGTGCATGCTGGGTAGGATATAAAAGCCCTGTGGTGGCCATCTTAGTTCTCTTTGTTCCTGGGACGCATGGCCTGCCAGGAGAGCTCTGTGTGTGTGTTCCACAGAGCTCTGGCCTACACTTTGCTGATCAAACCAGCAACTCTTGAAGGAGGTAACCGAGAACTCCTGGTCATCTGTGAAGCACAACAGCGTGACAGTGTGGTCGCAGCAAACGGACTGAGATCCTGTGGTGCGGAGGCATCCATCTGTCTGAACCTCGTGTGGTGAGAGGGCTCATGCCCAGAACTTTGTACTGTTTTGTCACACACCTAGACTGACTGCATAGTGTTGCTGGGACTGGTAGTTCCACGGGACAGTTCAGTTAAATATAGTCACATGTGCATAGGCCTCAAGCCTGTTTTGATTGTTTGGTGACTGCCGCTGGAGATGCATTTCTAGGAAGGAGTGCACAGATACTTTTCACCATTTAAGCTACAGTTCTATGTTGCTCTATATTGCTTATTGATCAGAGAACCCTTTTGATTACAATCTTTGCCTCACGATAGCTAGCAGAAGAAAGAAGACCAGAGACTATACTGTATTCTTATCGCAAGGCCTTGCAGTGCTGTTACCACTTACTAGAGACTGTAAGGGGGGGATATTGAGTTAATTATACTGTGATATATCATTCTTGCCAAATACTGTGTGCCGCATAGTGGGTTTTATAGTGTCTACATGGTGTGCTGGAAGTGGGAAGGTGCTCAGTGCTGAGGTTGTTGCCTGAGCATTAGTCCCACTTGGAGACACTCCTGCTGAAACAATACAGGAGGCCCTCAGGCGGTTGCCATTTATAACCTCTTGTATCAGGGTTGTATACCAATTGTGATTCCATGTTAACGATAAAACCTGTTCTAGTAAAGTTACCTTTTGCTTTAATACAATCTGTTGTGAGGCTTGTTAATTCTCTAAGCAGGTGTAACAGTGTATGCCCGGGTGACAACACAGGTAAAGTGAATATAATCTGTGTCTATTTACCTGTCTTTCATTGTTGAGCTTCATATCAACACTGCACCACAGCTGTGTCAAGGGGAGTGAGACCAAATTATTGGGGGGTGTTAAAGCAGAGTACAGGCCCAATTAATTACCAGCGGCTCCTTCGGGGTAGCGCTATATATATATATATATATATATATATATATATATATATATATATATATAAATATATATATATACACATACATACATACATACATACATACATACATACATACACACACACACACACACAGTGGGGATCGAAAGTTTGGGCACCCCAGGTAAAAATTTGTATTAATGTGCATAACGAAGCCAAGGAAAGATGGAAAAATCTCCAAAAGGCATCAAATTACAGATTGGACATTCTTATTATATGTCAAAAAAAAGTTAGATTTAATTTCCATCATTTACACTTTCAAAATTACAGAAAACAAAAAAATGGCGTCTGCAAAAGTTTGGGCACCCTGCAGAGTTAATATCTTGTACTGCCCCCTTTGGCAAGTATCACAGCTTGTAAACACTTTTTGTAGCCAGCCAAGAGTCTTTCAATTCTAGTTTGAGGTATCTTTGCCCATTGTTCCTTACAAAAGTCTTCCAGTTCTTTGAGATTTATGGGCTGTCTGTCACCCACTGCTCTTTTAATGTCTATCCATGGATTTTCAATTATGTTGAGGTCAGGAGATTGTGAAGGCCATGGCAAAACCTTCAGTTTACGCCTCTTGATGTAATCCCCCGTGGATTTTGAGGTGTGTTTAGGATCATTATCCATTTGTAGAAGCCATCCTCTCTTTAACTTCAGCTTTTTCACAGATGGCATCAAGTTACCATCCAAAATTTGCTGAAATGTTATTGAATCCATTTTTCCTTCTACTCGTGAAATGTTCCCTGTGCCACTGGCTGCAATACAACCCCAAAGCATGATTGATCCACCCCCATGCTTAACAGTTGGACAGAGGTTCTTTTCATTAAATTCTGTGCCCTTTCTTCTCCAAACGTACCTTTGCTCATTCCGGCCAAAAAGTTATATTTTAACCTCATCGATCCACAGAACTTGTTTCCAAAATGCATCAGGCTTGTCTATATGTTCATTTGCAAAGTTCAAACGCTGATTTTTGTGGTGAGGACGTAGAAGAGGTTTTCTTCTAATGACTCTTCCATTAAGACCATATTTGTACAAGTATCTCTTTATAGTGGAATAGTGTACCACAACCCCAGTGTCTGCCAGATCTTTCTGGAGGGATCATGCAGTCATGCAGTCAAACGTGGGTTTTGAATTGCCTTTCTCACAATCCTGCGAGCTGTTCTGTCTGATATTTTTCTTGGTCTTCCAGATCTTGTTTTAACTTCCACTGTTCCTGATGACTGCCATTTCTTAATTACATATAGTCTTATAGCCTTCTCCAGCTTTGTGAGCGTAAACTGTTTTCAGTTTCAGTTTTCTAGACAACTGCTTAGAAGAACCCATGGTGCTGATTGTTGGGGCAAGGTCAGATGATTCTGGGCATTTAAAACCTTTGAGATTGACATCACCTAGTCTTCCCAGACGATGATTGAGAACAATCCATGGCAGGTCTCAGGTTTGCAAAGGGGGCAGTGCATGCTATAAATTCTGCAGTGTGCCAAAACTTTTGCAGACGCCATTTTTTTGTTTTCTGTAATTTTTAAAGTGTAAATGATGGAAATAAAATCTAACTTTTTTTGACATATTATAAGAATGTCTAATCTGTAATTTGATGCCTTTTGGAGATTTTTCCATCTTTCCTTGGCTTCGTTATGCACATTAATACAATTTTTTACCTGGGGTGCTTAAACTTTCGATCCCCACTGTAATATATAATAATAATAATAGAAATCTTCTTGGAAAAGAATCCGCAAGGCTGAAACTTGCCCTTGTGAGCTTGGAGTAGGACGGCACCAACTCCTACTAAAGGAGGCATCAACTTCCATAGAAAAGGGTTTTGTAATGTTTGGACGTAGGAGAATTGGGGCGAAGAGGAAGTCTGCCTTGAGTTTGTGGAAAGCATCAATGGCTTCAGGGGACCAGAGCCGGGCACTGACACCCTTGCGGGTGAGAGAAGTAATAGGTGCCACTAAGATGGAGTAGTTACGAATGAATTGGCGATAGTAATTGGTGAAGCCCAAAAAGCATTGGGTGGCATTAAGACCAGAGGGCTGGGGCCACTTAGAGATGTTTGGCTGGATCCATGAGGAGGCCCTGTGACAAGATTAAGTAGCCCAGTAAAGGAGCTTGTGTTCGTTTAAATAAGTACTTCTATACTCTAAAACCCAAATATATCCTCTAACACCCAATCTTTCTGACATTTTTACTACCAATTATCCTCCAATTTTGCGTCAAATATCACATTTTCTGACACAATGGTCCTCTGTACCATTATCTTGGATAGGTAAAATTAACGTAACAAAGATTACTAATAAAGAACTAAGTCATTCTCACAAAATATAGCTGCCTTATGCCCCATACACATGGTCGGACTTTTGACCGGCCAAAATCACATCAGAATTCTGACGGAATTCCATCGGAGTAAAAGAGAACATGTTCTCTATCTTAAGTCTGACTTTTTCCATTTGAAATATTGATCGTGTGTACGGGGCATTAGAGACAAATTACAAAGTACTCATGCAGTGGTGTTTTTTGGTCCCTGTAACAATTGAAAAATATGCTCCAAATTATTCTCCATCTTGTTTTTGTGGCTGTGGTGATCAAGGATCACATCTTCATAGTTGGTGGGAATGCTCGGTACCAAAAAAAAACTTCTAGAAAGATGCATTTCTTATGATTTCAACACTATTTGAAATCCCTATCAATCCTGATCCTACAATAGCACTTTAAAACTTAAAACCGGCCACTCTCTCCTACCATAAATTCAAACTACTATTACAGATCACTACAGCTGTCAAACAAACAATTGCCAACGCTTGGAAATTCCCGTCCTTAATTGTTGCTGAAACTAAAATTAGAGTCAATAAAGCAATGATTCATGCCAAACCAGAGACTATAACTTAAGATAAAATATCCAACTTTAAGAATATATGGAATCCCTGGGTCACTCACGTTTTTGCCTTACAATTTTGATGCTTCCCTACTAAGACCTTGGAAATCTCGATTCGAATTTCCATTCTCTTCATTCATGGTATGTGTTTATTACCATGAACTGCCCAGGGGACCCATACTATCTATTTTTTCTCCTACCTAAGATTACTTTTTCTTTATCTCTTCTACTTCTTCCCCCTATTCTCTCTCCTCTTTCAATTTACTCTTTATATAGTTTTGGTGGCAGAACTTTAATTTCCTTGTTTATCAGTATACTAATTGTACATACTGTAGTTCTAATATGTAGTATAAGATTTTAGATTCTATAATAAAAAAATATATATATTTTTTTAAATCTATTTTTTTTTAAATCTAAGGTCATCTTATATTAACCACTTCAGCCCTGAGCCTCTTTTTGACACTTGTTGTTTACAAGTTATAATATATTATTTTTTCTCAAATTACCTAGAACCCCCAAACATTATATATATATTTTTTTAACACCCCAGAGAATAAAATGGTGGTCTTGCAATACTGTCACACCGTATTTGCTCAGTGGTCTTACAAGCGCATTTTTTGGGGAAAAAATACAGGGCCAGATCCACGAAGCGCGGCGCTTCTTTACGGCCGGCGTAGTGTATCTCAGATACACTACTCCGCCGTAACTTACATCGTATTTCCCGTATTCTCAAAGAATTTGCGCCGTAAGTTACGGCGGCGTAGTGTATCTGTGTCGGCGTAAGGGCGCGCATTTCAAATGGATGAGATGGGGGCGTGTTTATTGGTAATACGTCTTGACCCAACGTAAATTAATTTTTTTCTAAACGGCGCATGCGCCATCCGTGGGGGTATCCCAGTGCGCATGCTCGAAATTAACCCGCAACAAGCCAATGCTTACGACGTGAACGCCATTATACGCAAAGCCCTATTCGCGAACGACTTACGCAAACAACGTAAAATTTTGTAAAAATTCGACGTGGGAACGACATCCATACTTAACATAGGATATGCCTCATATAGCAGGGGTAACTATACGCCGAAAAAAGCCTTACGGAAACGACGTAAAAAAATGCGCCGGCCGGACGTACGTTCGTGGATCGCCGTATCTAGCTAATTTGCATACTCGACGCGGAAATCTACGGAAACGCCACCTAGCGGCCAGCGTAAATATGCACCTTAGATCCGACGGCGTACTAAGACGTACGCCAGTCGGATCTAGCCCAGCTTCAGGTGTATCTTGTTTTGTGGATACAAAACAAAGATACGCCGGAGCAAACTAGCAGTTACGCGGCGTATCAATAGATACGCCAGTGTAACTGCTTCGTGGATCTGGCCCACACTTTTTTGAATAAAAAAATAAAACAGTAAAGTTAGCCCAATTTTTTTTAAATTGTGAAAAATAATGTTACGCCAAATAAATTGATACCAAACATGTCATGCTTTAAAATTGCGCCTGCTTGTGGAATGGCGACACATTTTTACAATTTAAAATCTCCATAGGCGATGTTTCTACAGGTTACCAGTTTTGAGTTACAGAGGAGGTCTAGGGCTGGATTATTGCTCTCGCTCTAACGATCGCGGCAATGCCTCACATGTGTGGTTTGAACATCATTTTCATATGCGGGCGCTACTCACGTATGCATTCGCTTCTGTGTGTGAGCTCACCAGGAGAGGGCGCTTTAAATTTATTTATTTTTCTTTATTTTACTTTTTATTTGTTATTTTGACAAAAATGTGTTACTTTTATTCCTATTACATGCCTTGTAAAAGAAAAAAAGCATGACAGGACCTCTTGAATATGAGATCTGGGGTCAAAAAGACCTCAGATCTCATATATACACTAAAATGCAATAAAAAATAAATGAATGGATGTCGCTTGAAAAAAAAACTCCCTTAAGAGCTATGGGAGGAAATGACGTTGGATGTCGCTTCTGCCCTCCCATGCTATGGAGCCAAGCAGGGGCCATCTTACCCTCAGTCGGCAACCAAGCATCCACGAGAGAGGACGTGATTGTCTCTGCCGTTATCGATGGGTCCGATAATCGGCGGAGACGACCGGAGTGCGGTGGGAGGGCGTGGGCACCTCTCCCACCACCGATAAGTGATCTTGCAGCGAATCTGCTGTGGAGACCACTTTTATCTTAAAGACAAATGCACGCTGTTCCTGAAAATACTGGGGTTGTGGCACCTAGCTGCTGCCATAACCCCAGTATTTAGCGTCAAAGTACCAACGTACGGGTACGGCGATTTGCGCAAAGTCGTTAACCTGGTTTAAGTTGGTTTTATCGTTTCTTATACAATGTATGAAATAATCTTTTGAGTAGTTGGATCAAGCTAAAATTGATTTAGTTAAACTACTTTTTGTTTATCTTGGAACTACAACTTAATATTAATACCATATATGTGATCTTTTCTTTTTCTGTCACCATATGTACTTCTGTATGCTAATTGTTAAAATTTACTAAACAAATTTGACAAGAAAAGCTGCTGCTCCCACAGAAAACTACCACCAAAGTAGGTGTCAGAAGTAGAATAGAGGAAAAGTAAAGTGGGTCTGGCACTGCTAAAGTACCATAAGTGTATGAACGTGAAAATGTTATAAAATCAGAAGCATATATTAACACAAATATGTGTGTAAAAACACTGTGTTGCACAACCTGTGTGACACAAAATATGATAAAATATGTATAAAACCGAGGTGGATGCCTCAGAGCTGTCATGCTGTCTTAGATACAGCACGTCAAAATCTCCATAAGCGCAGATTCTTTGATGATCCAACACCAGGCAAGGATTCAATGGACTGACTTCAATCTACTGCTTAGATCGATTCTCACTACAGTCCCCCAGAAGACCATGTTGGATGATGTCTCCTTCTCAATGCAATTCAACAGTTTTAGGCTCATAGCCCTAGTGTTACGTACCTAGGTGTGAGCCTGATGCATGGAGGGAGACCTCCCGTACAACCCCGGCTCGGAGACCACTGGAATGGAGACAGTGGTGGTAAGAGCACGGTGAGGTAAAGGTGCCTGTTCTGGTCCTTGCTGTTGGTGTAGAGGAGCCGAGAGGAAGCTGGAACCGTTGGGCAGAAAGCAGGGGATGCAGGTCAGCAGACTAGCGGATGCAGGTCAGCAGAGCCGAGGATGCAGGTCAGGAGAGCAGCGGGTGCAGATCAGCAGGACAATGGGTGCAGGTCAGCAGAATAGCAGATGCAGGTCAGCAGAGCCGTGGATGCAGGACAGCGGAGTCAGACAAGCCAGGTCATACACAGGGTAACAGCATAAACGACAGGCAGGCCTTCTTCCATTTTTCCTTTCTTTTAGATAATACTTATCCTCTCAGGATTTTAGTATTCCTTGGAATTTATAATTTTTTGTTTTTTTCTTCTCATGGATATTTAATGCCTAGTCTCTGTTTGTTGAGTTTCTACATGGAAGCTCTCAGTGACTCCCGTGGTAGCTTGACATACTACTGAGAATACAAATATAATGCTGCCCACTAATAATTTGCTTATAGTCTTGGTAGTCTTTCGTTACCTTCAATTCCTTGAGCTCAGGCTACCTCTTCTCTGTGTTATCACTTTAACTAACTATTTTTTTTCTAACAGGTTCTCGACTGGCCAATCTCCTGGTTGGAATTGACTCTGATGAAATTGTTCTGTTATGAATGGATTTAAAGTTACAATTAACTGATACTTACTTGAATTGTTTTTGTAGTTCTCCGGTGTTGTTTCTCCCTTAGGAACTTCTTGCCGCCCCCTTACCACCCTCAGACCCCTGCTACCATTATGCGGGTCTCTGATGGTGGATCAGGAACATCTCGGGGACTTTTTGATACTCCCCTGAGACGCTCCTACACCCTACGGTTATGTTACTACTTACTGACATTTTGAACTTCTACTAGGGTTTTTCGATTGCTTTATGTTCTCTCCTTTTCCATTTCCTCCTCTTTTCTTCTCTCTCTCCACGTGGTAGTTTTGGCTCACGCCATAGGTTATGCTTCCCCTGCCATAACAATTGTCCTGGACATGTTATGGCCCCCATAAATATTCTATCCTTGAATGTGCAAGGCTTCAACACCCCACATAAGCGCACCAAAGCAATGCACTCTTTCATAGCTAAGAAGGCACATATTATCTGTCTACAGGAAACCCACTTTATCGATAAAGCCTCTTCTAAATTTCTTTCTGCCTCATATCCACAATTCTACACTGCCTCAGCCACAGCTAAGCAACGCGGGACCCTAATTGGTTTCCATCGCACTGTCATTTACCCTTACTTCACAACTGAAGGATCCAGAGGGAACATACACCTTACTCACGGTCTATTTCTTATATTGCAACCACAATTGTACCTTTTTATGCCCAAAATAAACGTCCCAGGCTTTTTTATCACATCTTTTCCAAGTTGTAGAAATGCACAAGTTTGGAACTGTTGTATTATGCAGGGATTCTAATACGACTGTTTTCCCTTTCCTAGATAAATCCCCACTAGCCTCAAACTCCAGCACCAACAAACTAACCCTCCAACACCTGCTTACTACAAATAGGGGGTTATTTAGGAAAGGCAAATCCACTTTGCACTACAAGTGCACTGCAAGTACACTTGAAAGTGCAATCACTTTAGATCGCTGTAGATCTGAGGGGAAAGTCTGAAATGAGGAGAAGCTCTGCTGATTTTATCATCCAAGCATGTGCAAGCTAATGTTTTTTTTTATTTTCCTTGCATGTCCCCCTCAGATGTACAGTGACTGCACTTCCAAGTATACGGAAAACCTTGGTTTTGAGAATGTTTTACAAGACAAGCATAATTTTTAACAACATTTTGACTTGATATACAAGCAATGTCATGATATACAAGTGATGTCATGTAACAAATTAGTATAAGATGGAACAGAGGCACCTCTAATAGTAGCAATATGGTTACATTTAATGAAGGTATAATATTTAACTCACATGGTTGATGATTAAAATCGGCACATCTGAGTATGCAGGCATCCGGGGTAAAGCTGTCCACCCAGACCATCCTCCACACCGCCATCAACGTCGTCCCTTCTACATGGTGCTCCACGAGCGCTTCAAGCTGTGCTTTTTTAGAACGCTCTACTGCAGGGTAGTCTTCCCATTCACTATTGCAGACTGACAGCGGTGAGAGCCAGTGGTGCGGAGGATGGTCTATGTAGACAGCTTTACCCCGGATGTCTGCATACTTATAATTATTGTACCTTCATTAAATGTAACCATATTTCTACACTTAGAGGCTCCTCTCTTCTCTTTTATACTCTGTAGCTCCTGCTGGATTTTATTTCTAATCCCCTTGTGGAGGCTGCCATTTTTGGATGGACATTTGATGGTTACACAACGTATCACATTGCTATAATCTTTTTATATGGACTATAAACTGAAGGAAGTGAAAAAAAAATTCTTTCCTACAAGAGGAAGGAAAAAAACACTGCGCTAACAAAATAAGTGAACACACGTGAGTGTATGAAAAGCTGCCAGTACTATTACTTGAAATACCAAAGTAAATAAGACAAAATAAAAACAAAAAAGTACAGCGCTCAGTGAACCAAAACAGCCAATATACGATTAAGAAATATTGGTATGTTATACAATGACAGCCAATATGTGATTGAGAAATATTGGTATAAAGAAGAATATTGGTATGTTAAACAATGACAGCCAATATGTGATTGAGAAATATTGGTATAAAAAAACATGACATATATGAAAAGTAAAAAGAGTATAAAAAGTCAATAAACGTGATCCACATTCAACTGAGTGGATGAAAAGAAATTTCATGGAGTGCTGGTGAATGTTTTTAGGTAAGATGAAAATCCTCCACCGGAAAGAACACCCAATTTAATGAGAATATAATCTTCTTACCAGATGGAGAGACCGTAATTGCAGCTGTCTCATAAGGCCGGGTACTCACGAACAAACATGTACGGTGAAAGCGGTCCGTCGGACCGTTTTCACCGTACATGTCTGCCAGAGGGCTTCTGTACGATGGTTGTACACACCATCGTACAGAAGTCCGCGCGGAAACATTACGCGGGGCGTGTCCGCGTCGTCGCCGCGACGATGACGCGGAGACGTGGGCGGGCCTGCCATTTAAAGGCTTCCACGCATGCGTCGAAGTCATTCGACGCATGCGAGGGACGGCGGGCGCCTGGACATGTACGGTAGGTCTGTACTGACGACCGTACATGTCCGAGCGGGCAGGATTCCAGCGGACGGTTTTAAAACACGTCCAGGAATATTTGCCCGCTGGGAAAAGGCCCGGCGGGCAAATGTTTGCTGGAATTCGGCCCGCTCGCGCCTACACACGACCAAACATGTATGCTGAAACTGGCCCGCGGACCAGTTTCAGCATACATGTTTGGTCGTGTGTACGGGGCCTAAGGCCCAGGGATGTTTAGAGTCTTCCCAATAGGACTATCTCCGAGTATGGAAGGTGCAGGGAGCAATTCCAAATAGAATACGCTCCAGTTGATCAATACCCAATTAGGCTCCCATGAAATAAAAAACGAGGGGATACCACATAGTGTAAAACTGTTATGATAACAGATTTAATAAGGGTATGGATGCACTTACAATTAGATGAATGTATGAGCGCAATAACATAAGGGAGGGAAGCGGCGTCTCCTCAGGGCTTCCTTCGTCTGCTCGACTCCGTCGTTGTGTGTCTCTGTACGGTGCGTGATGACGTCACTTAGCTAGGCCACACCTACGCGTTTCATCATCATGCCTAAGGGAAACAGTTCCCACCACTTCTCACACTGGAATCAGACTCTGTGGAGGGGTTTCTTAATGCCAAGATCATAGACAAACCTATGTCCTCCCTGTATCTCCGTTTGTCCATAACTTTCACAAAGAAACTTGAAAAAACTCTGGACATATGGAAGATGGACATTCCTGATCTGTCAGAGGACAAATGGGAGACATGTGTATCCTCCTTCGTTACTGCTATGATTTCGGCTAAAGACCGATTTATGCAGGTCAAATTCCTCCACAGGGCTTACCTAACCCCAAAACGGTTGACAATTATGGGGCCAAATTCCCAAAAACGTAGCCTAACTTAAATTTCAGCAGTTAAGTTACACGGCCTTAAAATTTCTACCTAAGTGCCCGATCCACAAAGCACTTACCTAGAAATTACACGCCGTGTAACTTAAGTGCCTCCGTCGCAAGGCGGTCCTCCTCTCCGGGGGGCGATTACTATTTAAATGAGGCGCGCTCCCGCGCCGGCCGTACTGCGCATGCGTGTGACGTAATTATCCCGACGTGCAGCGCGCGAACGTAATTTACGCCGGGCTTTGTGGATTGCGACGGGACAATAAAGTTGCGACGGGTGAAAAAAAAAATACGCGCCGGGAAAACAAAAAATAAAAAGGAAAAATTGACAGCGTCACTCGGCATGCATTCCTGAGAGGGAGAACTCCATGCCAATTTTCAAAGAAAAAACCGGCATGGGTTCCCCCCCCAGGAGCATACCAGGCCCTTAGGTCTGGTATGGGTTGTAAGGAGACCCCCCCTACGCCGAAAATTCGACGTAGGGGGTCCCCCTACAATCCATACCAGACCCGTATCCAAAGCACGCTACCCGGCCGGTCAGGAAAGGGAGTGGGGACGAGCGAGCGCCCCCCCCCCTCCTGAGCCGTGCCAGGCCGCATGCCCTCAACATGGGGGGGTTGGGTGCTCTGGGGCAGGGGGGCGCACTGCGGGGCCCCCCACCCCAGAGCACCCTGTCCCCATGTTGATGAGGACAGGACCTCTTCCCGACAACCCTTGCCGTTGGTTGTCGGGGTCTGCGGGCGGGGGGCTTATCGGAATCTGGGAGTCCCCTCAAATAAGGGGGCCCCCAGATACCGGCCCCCCACCCTAAGTGATGGATATGGGGTACATCGTACCCCTACCCATTCACCTGGAGGCAAAGTGATAGTTATTAAACACACAACACAAGGGTTTTTAAAATCATTTATTAGTCTGCTCCGGAGGCCCCCCCTGTCTTCTTTAGCTCTAATACCAGGGAGGGCTTCTTCTTCCGCTCTCCGGGGGTCTTCTCCGCTCTCCGGGGGGGGTTCTTCTTCCACTCTCCGGGGGGGGGGGTCTTCTCCGCTCTCCGGGGGTCTTCTTCGCTCTCCGGGGGTCTTCTATCTTCGCCGCTCTCCGCTGTTGACTCGGCGCACCCCGGTGCATCCCATTTATATAGGCATCACCGTCCCATCATGCTCCGGTAGGTACCCACGTGGTGGGTGCCTACCCACGTGCACCCACCACGTGGGTACCTACCGGAGCATGATGGGACGGTGATGCCTATATAAATGGGATGCAAGGCGCGCTTCCATCATTGCAGTGAGAAGAGGCGACGTGTCAACATCGGAAGAGGGGAGAAGAAAACAAGAGAAGAACATGACGTCACAGAAGACCGCGCAGGCTGCCTGCTAGTAACTGAGCTAACACACGAAGATAGCAGGCAGCCAGCGCTGAAGGAGAAGGCACCGGACAGCTGCAGAAGAACCGGGGTGCGCTGAGTCAACAGCGGAGAGCGGCGAATGTGTATGTGGCGGTCGGCATCATTGCAGGAGCGATCCGTCCGGAGGGGGAGGCCTCTGATTTATTGCCACCCCCTCACGATCGCTCCTTATGAATGACATGCTTCCTCTGCC
Organism: Rana temporaria; assembly: GCF_905171775.1. Lineage (NCBI taxonomy): Eukaryota > Metazoa > Chordata > Amphibia > Anura > Ranidae > Rana > Rana temporaria. The sequence goes on from NC_053498.1 coordinate 54,923,203, forward strand.
TGTGAAAGTGTAAACACAGCAGAGGAAGTGATGTCACTCACTCTCCTTGTGTCGGTCTTTGTGACCGGTGCCCGAGGACAGGAGACATCTCAAGTAAGTGCACCAACAGTACACTGACACCAGTACACGTAGGCACACTTTTCACCCCCAATCCCCCCCTGATCACCCCTCCGATCACCCCCGCACCCCCAGTCACAGTGTCACCGATAGCAGTATTTATTTACTGGTCACTGCATTTGGTGTCATTTGTGACCATAAAAAGTTTTAGGGCAGTTAGTAGTAGGCCCCTTTAGGTGTAGGGTACCCCCCTAATAAAAGGTTTAACCACTTGATCGCCCCCAGTTAACCCTTTCACCCCCTGTCGCCAGTGTCACTAAGCGATCTTTTTTCTGATCGCCGTATTAGTGTCGCGGGTGACGCTAGTTAGCCTGTTAGTTATTTAGGTTCACCGTCGGGTGTCACTAAGTGATTGTTTTTCTGATCGCTGTATTAGTGTCGCTGGTGCCGCTAGGTAGCCAGTTATTTTTTGAGGTTCGCCTCCAGGTTTTTATAGCGTCAGGTACCCCCATATATTTTCCAATATATTAACCCCCTGATTGCCCCTAGAGTTAACCCTTTTACCAGTGATCACTGTATAAGTGTCACTGGTAACACTGGTTAGCCAGTTAGTTATTTAGGTTCCCCGTCAGGTTTTTATATAGCGTCAGGTACCCCCATATACTACCTAATAAAGGCTTTAACCCTCTGATTGCCCCCTAGTCATCAGTGATCACCGTATAAGTGTCACTAGTGGCGCCAGTTAGCCATTTAGGTTCACCATCAGATTTTTATAGCGTCAGGTACCCCCATATATTACCTAATAAAGGTTTTAACCCCCTGATTGCCCCCTAGATAACCCTTTCACCAGTGATCACTGTATAAGTGTTAAGGGTGACGCTGGTTAGTTAGTTTGTTTTTTTATAGCATCAGGGCATCGCCGTTTAATACCCAATAAGGGCTTAACCCCCTGATCGCTCAGCGGGTGATATCAGTTAGGTTTTAGGGTCAGTTAGGGTCTGCGTCACCCCAGGCAGCATCAGATTAGTGCCAGTAGTGCCAACACCCATGCACGTAGCATACACCTATCTTAGTGGTATAGTATCTGAACGGATCAATATCTGATCTGATCAGATTTATACTAGCGTTACCAGCAGTTTAGGGTTCCCAAAAATGCAGTGTTAACCGGATCAGCCCAGATACCCAAGTGCAGTATCGATCACTGTCACTTACAAAACACTAAACACGTAACTACAGTGTTCGCAGAGTCAGGCCTGATCCCTGCGATCGCTAACAGTTTTTTTGGTAGCGTTTGATACAGTTGCTGACAGCCTAGGTGATTTTTTTCCTGTGAATCTTACTACTGAACCAGTAAATTTAGAGGCCAAAATGGCAAATCAAAAGGTACAGTAGTGAAGAGGCCTACACGTTTCTGAGCATAACAGATAGGGAAGGGGGAAGTCACTCATCCGTCAGATTCAGGCTCAGAAAAAGATCCTGTACATGACTTCTGGTGAACTGGCAAGCACCAGAGGCCTAGTACATCCTGATCATACTGCAGTATCACGTGGTGACGTGGCGAGTCCCATAAGTGCAGTTCAAGCTGGCGAGGTGGCAAGCACAAGTAGTGTCCCGCTGCCACCAAGAAGACAAAGACAGGCCCACCGCGCCCATAGTGTCCTTCCTGCAGAATTCGCCAATCCTAATTGGGAGCCCATCAACCCAGAATTCAATTTGTATTCACTGTTTTTCACAGAAGATCTCTATAGCTCTATTGCAGACCAAAGTAATTTGTATGCTGGTCAATTCGTCGCCACCAATTCCCAGTCCTCCCTTGCCAGATAATGGAAACCAATTACGGTTTCGGAATTTAAGACCTTTCTGGGCCTATCCCTCGAGATGGGCATAGTTAAAATGAGTAAGTTGCCCTCGTGGAGACCCTGGATACGATCGACTCTACAAAATTCGGCCCCTCGTAAACCACTTCAACAAACATTTTGCAGCCTTGCTTACTCTCCATCAAGTTGCCTGCGTTGATGAGTCCCTGATTATATTTTCTGGCCGCTTGTCTTTCAAACAGTATCTTCACAGCAAGCGTGCCAGATATGGGGTCAAGATGTATAGCTCTGTGACAGGGCAACAGGCTATACATCTAGTTTTATGGTTTACAAGGGAAGAGATAGTCACGTAGAGCCGGAGAACTGGTTAGATTACATAGGGAGCGCTGGCAAGATTGTGTGGAACTTGGTGTCACCCTTATTCAGAAAGGGGTACCACTTGTATGTGGACAATTATTACACGAGTGTGCCACTTTTTAGTCACTTGTTTGATCATCAAATTGCTGGCTGGGGGAGAGAGCCTGCTTCAAGTGTAATAATTTGCTTGCTGTGTAGTGGTGGGATAATAATAATATTTTCGTTCTGTCCTCCCTTTACGCAGACACAACGGTCCAAATTTCTACGGCGTCTGGTGTTGTGTAGAAACCCCTCTGTGTCCACGAATATAACCAAAATATGGGAGGGGTGGACTTCAATGACCAGTTGTTGGCGCCGTACCTAGTTACCCGTAAGGCCAGACGCTGGTACAAAAAAGTGTCTGTATATTTATTTTAATTGGCTTTGCTGAAAGCTTGTGTGCTATACAGAGCTTCAGGACAGACTGGATCCTTCCTTAAATTCCAGGAAGAGATCGTCAGAGCCCTTCTGTTTCCAGACGGTGCTTCACCTCACCATCCTCAACCAAATGCAGTAAGCTGGCTGCATGAGAGGCATTTTCTGTATGTCCTCCCTGTTACCCCTACTGTCAGGGCACAGACCTTTCACGGTCACATTCCCCAGTTGGTTCTGGGTAGAATCGAACCTGGGACCTCTCCATTTACAAGTCCAGCTCTTTGCCTCTGAGCCACTGCTCAAGTATTACTTTGCTTGCTGTCCGTTGGAGCCTGGTGCTGAACCTGTACTTCTGTGGACCAATCAGTGGCCAGTGCGGCCTATTTAAGCCAGCCCCTTCCCCTTTGCTAATTGCTGGTTCGTTGTTAGCTTTACCCTGTGAGAGAACCTTGAAACCTGAATACCCTGACCTGCTTGACCCGGATTGGACCTTGACGATTCTCTGCCGTCTCCTACACTTGACCCCTGCCTGCTTATCGGATTTGCTGTTGTCTCCTGCCCCTTGACCTTGGCTTGCTCTCACGGACTTCCTCTGATCTCTCCAACTCCTGACCCACGGCCTGTGACCCGGATTTGCCTTGGTTTCCTGTTGGTCCCTTCTGGACTTACCTGCCTGTTCCTGCCTGATCAACGACTGTCTCCAGTCCTCTGCACCTGCCCTGTTTTCGTCAGCTGCACCAAGTCTGCCTACCAGTTCCCGGCACAGGTGCCTCCTTGTGCCGTCCCTCCTCTGTTCTAACTCCAGGGAGTGGTCTGCACAGGGTCGCAAAGGTGAGCCGTCCTCAGCATCTCGGCCTCGGTGAGTACTTACCTTAATGGTCCTGACACCTACCCAACAAGCCCCCCAAAGAAGATGTCGTGTCTGTAGCAAGCGCGGATATAGGCGTGAAACCCATTATTGTCCACGCTGTCCTAACAATCCTGGTTTTTGCATTGGTAAATGTTTTGAACACTACCATACACTATTGCAGTTTTAGCGTAGGGTACAGCAATGCACACAATAGGACACACTTACACAGGGTCTCCCAAGATGCCAGGGTTCGACAAATTCCGGGCGCCAGGTCGCCGTTGCGCCTAGAATTAGCGACCTGGCGCCTGGGTCAGCACAGCTAAATGAATCTTGTGTCTCTGTGTCCCCCCCCCCCCCGCGCGCGATCACGCAATCTCGTTGGCCGCACTGGCCGGTAATTGAGGCCGCGGCTATGCGGCCTGCTGGAGCGAGATGCGCTGGCGCCCTCTTTTGGTGGCCGGGGCTGCGACAAGCAAGACCCGCCCCTAGCTATTTCCCACCGATACGTGACGCTACGGTGGAGTCCCGACATTTACACCTTCCACAGCGTACAAGGCATGGGAACGACCCCAGCACTGCACCCCCTACATTACCAGACACACCAGGGGCCGGGATGCAAGGTGACAATGTCCCCCCAGGCCGTCCTACACAAGCGCCCTGTGATTGGCCGATCAGGGTCATGTTCGGCCACACACTGTGGCATTCTGGGATTTGGAGTTCACACGAGCGGCGCGCCCTGCGATTGGCTCGGCCGAGCTTGTCATGTGTGGATGCGGCCAGGCGGGGCTGGTCTTACAGGAGAAATTAAGAAGGTAAGGGACAGTCTCAATGGAGAAGAGAGAGACATGGGAGGATACAGAAGATCTGAAAGGAGAAGGAAATTACATAGGAGGTGATGGGCAATCTGAACAGAGAGAAGATAGACACAAGAGATGATAGAAAATATGAAAGGAGAAGGGATAGATACACGCCTGTCCCTCTGTCCACCCATCCCTCTCTGTCCGCTTGTCCCTCTGTCCACCCATCCCTCTCTGTCCGCCTGTCCCTCTGTTTACCCATCCCTCTGTCCACCCATGCCTCTCTGTCCGCCTGTCCCTCTGTCCACCCATCCCTCCCTGTCCGCCTGTCCCTCTGTCCACCCATCCCTCTCTGTCCGCCTGTCCCTCTGTCCACCCATCCCTCTCTGTCCGCCTGTCCCTCTGTCCACCCATCCCTCTGTCCGCCTGTCCACCCATCTCTCTGTCCGCCTGTCCCTCTGTCCACCCATCCCTCTCTGTCCGCCTGTCCCTCTGTCCACCTATCCCTCTCTGTCCACCTATCCCTCTCTGTCCACCCATCCCTCTCTGTCTGCCTGTCCCTCTGTCCACCCATCCCTCTCTGTCCGCCTTTCCCTCTGTTCAACCATCCCTCTTTGTCAATCTGTCCACCCATCCCTCTCTGTCCGCCTGTCCACCCATCCCTCTCTGTCCAACTGTCCCTCTGTCCACCCATCCCTCTGTCCACCCATCCCTCTCTGTCCGCCTGTCCCTCTGTCCACCCATCCCTCTGTCCGCCTGTCCACCCATCTCTCTGTCCGCCTGTCCCTCTGTCCACCCATCCCTCTCTGTCCACCTGTCAGCCCATCACTCTCTGTCCGCCTGTCCCTCTGTCAGCCTGTCCCTCCCTGTCCGCCAGTCCCTCTATCAACCCTCTCAGCATTCACTACAATACACAGCCTGGGATGTGGACTAAAAGTCCCAGCATTCACTGCAATACAATAAATAGTTGTCGTCTCTCTCTCTCTCTCTCTCTCTCTCTCTCTCTCTCTCATGCCCCCATGCTTCGGCATATATATATATACAGCCCTCAAAAATTCCGTGCCACACTCGCACTCGCACTCGCATAGCGGACATACATAGTTAGCTGCCCGGGACCACCCCTCTCCCTCCCTCCCTGTCACACATCCCCCCCCGCAGCGTGGGCATTTCAACATGTTTCATGCCATGCCTCAAGTCAGTTCTCTGTGCACCGATGCCTGACCCCCCCCCCCTGGCTGCAGGAGAAAGGAGCATGGTAACTATGAGTGTGTTTTGATTGGAAGCACCACATGTGTTGTTGGGGTTGGAGGCACTGAACAAGATGTGTGCTTGGGAGAAAGGGGGATTGAGAGCATAGATGTGCCAGATTGGGGGAGGGGCGGGGGTTAATTTCGAGGCATAGGTATAATAGATTGGGTGGGGGTAGTCTGAATCATACTTATGCCTCCAATTCCACCACCCCTGCCAATCTATCATACCTATACTTCCAATTTCACTGCATTGCATTGGGGCTGCATTGATGGGCACTGATCAGGCTGCATTGATGGGCACTGATCAAGCTGCGCTGATGGGGCATTGATGTGCACTGGTGAGGCTGCATGGATAGGCACTGGTAAAGCTGCATTTATGGGCACTGGTAAAGCTGAATTGATGGGCACTGATCAGGCTGCATTGATGGGCTCTGGTAAAGCTGTATTGATGGGCACTGATCGCCCCCCATTATCTTCCATGGTTTTCTCTGGCTCTTCTGTACCAACAGGAAAACAGGAACAACCAACAGGAAACCTGAGAATGCAGCCGGTGGTTCCACCAGCTGACCATAGAGCTGATCAGAGACCAGAACAGCTCCAATCATCTCTATGGCCTAAGAAACCGGAAGCTATGAGCATTTCATGACTTAGATTTTGCCAGATATAAACAGCGCCATTGGGAAATTGGGAAAGCATTTTATCACACCAATCCTGGTGCGGTCAGATGAGGAGAGGAGAGATCTAGGGTCTAATAGACCCCAATTTTTTAAGTAACTGTCACTACCTATTGCTATCATAGGGGATATTTACATTCCCTGAAATAACAATGATAAAAAACATTTTAAAAATAAAATAAAAAAGCAAAAATAAATAATAATAAAAAAAATGTTTTTAATCTGTAGGGCCTTTGCTTTAAAAACAAAACAAAACAAAACAAAAAAAATATATATATATATATATATATATATATATATATATATATATATATATATATATATATGTTTGGGGGTTCAACGTAATTTTCTTGCAAATAAATATTGTTTTAATGTAAACAAAAAGTGTCAAAAAGGGCTTTGTCTTCAAGTGGTTAGAAGAGTGCATAAAATGCCAGGACAGTTCAAACCCCCCCCCCCCCCCCAAATGACCCCATTTTGGAAAGTTGACACCCCAAGCTATTTGCTGAGAGGCATGTCGATTCCATGGAATATTTTATATATTTTTTTATTAACATTTTTTTGCACAAAGTTGTCACTAAAAGATATATTGCTCAAACATGCCATGGGCATATGTAGAATTACACCCCAAAATACATTCTGCTGCTTCTCCTGAGTACTGGGATACCACATGTGTGAGACTTTTTGGGAGCCTAGCCGAAAACCAAGCACCGCCTTCAGGCTTTCTTATGCCGCGTACACCTGATCAGAATTTCCGACAAGAAAAGTTCGATGTGAGCTTTCGGAATTTCCGACAGCATAAATTTGAGAGCTGGTTCTCAAATTTTCCGACGGGAAAAGTTCTTGTCAGAAATTCCGATCGCCTGTATGCAATTCCGACGCATGTTTGGAATCATTGAACTTAATTTTTCTCGGCTCGTCGTAGTGTTGTACGTGACCGCGTTCTTGACATTCGGAATTTCCGACAACATTTGTGTGACCGTGTGTATGCAACACAAGTTTGAGCCAACATTCCGTCTGAAAAAAATCCATGGTTTTCTTGTCGGAAATTGTGGGACTTTTTGGGAGCCTAGCTGCGTACGTGGGCCCGAAAACCAATCACCACCTCTAAGGGTGTACATTTGTGATTTCACTCCTCACTGCCTATGCAAGTTTTGGAGGCCATGTAATGCCCAGATGGCACAACCCCCCTCCCCCAAATGACCCCATTTTGGAAAGTAGACACCCCAAGCTATTTGCTGAGAGGTATGGTGAGTATTTTGCAGATCTCGCTTTTTGTCACAAAGTTTTGAAAATTTAAAAAATAAAAAAATATTTTTTTTCTTTTCTTTCTTAATTTTCAAAAACAAATGAGAGCTGCAAAATACTCACCATGTCTCTAAACAAATAACTTGGGGTGTCTATTTTCCAAAATGGGGTCATTTGTGGGGGTTTGTGCCATCTTGGCATTTTATGGCTTTCAAAAATGTGATAGGTAGTGAGGAGTGAAATAAAAAAATTATGCCCTTAGAAATCCTAAAGGCAGTGATTGGTTTTTGGGGCCATGTACGCAGCTAGGCTCCCAAAAAGTCCCACAATTATTTTTCTGTCATTATTCAATCACTTAGGACAAAAAAAAAAAATTTATAGGCTCAACATGCCTCTCAGCAATTTCCTTGGGGTGTCTACTTTCCAAAATGGGGTCATTTGGGGGGGGGGGGGGGTTGTACTGCCCTGCTATTTTAGCACCTCAAGAAATTAGATAGGCAGTCATAAACTAAAATCTGTGTAAATTCCATGGTTTGTAGATGCTATAATTTTTGCGCAAACCAATAAATATACGCTTATAGACCTTTTTATTACCAAAGACATGTGGCTGAATACACTTTGGCCTAAATGTATGACTCAAATTGAGTTTATTGGATTTCTCTTATAGCAAAAAGTAGAAAATAATATATTTTTTCAAAATTTATGGTCTTTTTCCATTTATATTGCAAAAAATAAAAATCGCAGAGGCAATCAAATACCATCAAAAGAAAGCTATATTTGTGGGGGAAAAAAGGACGCAAATTTTGTTTGGGTACAACATTGCATGACCGCGCAATTACCAGTTAAAGCAGCGCAGTGCCAAATTGTAAAAAGTCCTCTGGTCTTTAGGCAGCCTAATGGTCTGGGGCTTAAGTGGTTAAGAACAAACCTACAGTCCCTATCTTGTTTGTAACCCAGGGACTGCTTGTACAGTGCAGGCCATTTGGGTCTGGTATAGGTTTTAAGGGGAACTCCACGCCAAAACAAAAACATCGTTGGGACTCCCCCAAAATCTATACCAGGCCCTTGGGTCTGGCATAGAATTGAAAGTGGTTGTACACCCTGTACAACCACTTTTACCTACAGGTAAGCCTAGATCAGTGGTTCTCAACCCCCTTGGGGGTCGAATGACAATTTGCCAGGGGTCACCGAATCCTAGGCTGTTTCTGAATCCGCTCTCCCAGCCTTTTTTGCGGAAGCCCAGCTGGGCTGTTCCTGGAGCTTGTGGCCACCCACTAAGCCTCTTTGCAGCCGCCCATTCAGTTCACAGCATGGGTGGGGGTCAGAGACTAGAGGTCAGCTGACTGGTGAGGAATGTGAAGTGGGAGGGGCTGGAGGAGACCCCATCTCCCGATTTTGGAATAGGTGTCACTGTTACGGGACACCACAAAGTCGGAGACACAGTGAGTAACACTACCCGTTATTAAAGTTGCCATTAAAAGTCCCCACTACTGTTCTCAGATTAGCAGACAACCTTAATCAAGAGCAACTAAGTTGGCCGATCAGAACTCCCCCCAGCACTGCCACTCATCCCAACTCTGTGCCAGCAATGCCACTAATCCCCCCCCCCCCCACCAAGGAGTACAAAAATAAATAAAAATGGAGAATACATGGAAAGGAGAGGATACAACTTTTCCGCTAAAAGGCATTTAAAAAGACGACCATTCACTAACATTAGAGGAAAGACAATTTAACCGGAAACTGTGTAAAGGGTTATTTTACGGTAAGAGCGGTAAGAATGTGGTTTCAGCAGGGACCATAGATAATTTTAATAAAACGATTTGATCGGCACCTAAACGACAACAACATACAGGAATATACAATAATAATGTAATATTGACAAAAGAAAACGCACACACACAGGTTGGACTCGATGGACTTGTGTCTTTTTTCAACCTTACCAACCATGTACCGTATATATCGGCATATAACGCGCACTTTTTTCCCCTTAAAATCAGGGGGAAATCATGGGTGCGCGTTATACGCCGATCCTCGCTGTCTCTGAGCGCCGCTGACAAAGCCCGACAAAGACCGAGCCGAGCCGAGTGTACTGCACACTCGGCTAGGCTCGGCCACGCTCGGCTCCGCCCGCAGCCACGTGAGAGGAGCCGAACACACCGAAAATTCAGCTCTGCACAGCTCGACCGAGGCGCCAAATTCAAACCCACAATGCTGCAACCCCCGGCAGACGGACGCGATGGACACCAACAAGGCTGGACGGACCGGCAGACGGACGCGACGGACACCGACAAGCCTGGACGGACCCAGCGCAAGGCCGCAGACGGACGCCGGGCAAGACAGCAGACGGACACCGACAAGGTTGGACGGACCCCGCGCAAGGCTGCCGATGGACGCCGACAGCAGACGGACACTGACAAGGCTGAGCATCCAAAATGTATTTTTTTTTCCTAATTTTTTTCACATTAACCTCCCTGGCAGTATGATTATGTCTGGAATGTTGTACCAAAAGCGGTCCAATTTTTTGCATGGAAATTTGGTGTATTCCCAGATGTGATACATTTTAAACATAAAATCATGAATTATAATCTAATAAATAATATAATTTTATTCAATAATGTAATTAAAAATAATGAAATTTGTCAAACAAAGAAAATTCAATAAACATCCTGAGTGTGAAAAATTTTGAAGCATGGAACTGGACAAAGTCCAACGTCACAATCAGGACAATGGAACCTTGTTTCTTTTCGGACTTTCTTTTTATTGCCATCTGTCTTTGAACAGCAAGCCATGCACATTCTGGTAGGTGCTGCTTTTTTGCGGTTGTCAGTATGTAGTCCATAAAGTGACGACCAGTCAGGCGTTCTGGGTTGACAACGACAACAGCACGTCATACGGGTCTGTTCACAGCTACTGATGGCGTCTGGTGGTTGACAAAAATCTGCTCAGCCACCTTCCAGATAAAGTCAGAATGAACAAGAGGCAAGTCACTCTTTGCTCTATACAGGATATATGCATTCCAAAGCCATTGTTCCAGAAGATGCCTGAAAATCTTCTTATAATATTTTTTTTGCTGTTTGCGCATAGCCAGGTAAAATGTCATTGCCTGATTGGCTCTATCGAGACCTCCCATTGTGTTATTATAGTCGATCACGACATCTTTCCCACCTTTTGTGTGGACCATGGCAGTGAAGGTATTGCGCACAGTACTCATGAGACACACGACCTTGTCTTGCCATCGCATTGCTATCATCTTACCCTTCTGAAAGGCAACCATTTCTCCGGTTTTGAGTTTTTTCTTGGCAAACATAGATGGCATGTCATGTCGTTTAGGCCTAACGGTACCATATGCATCAGTCTTGTTTTGTAGCAAAACCTCAAACAGTTCCGGATACGTGTAGAAATTGTCCGTGGTCACACAATATCCTTGGTTCAGAAATGGCTCCAGCAGTGTAAGGACAGATGATGTGGCCATCCCATAGCCGCTGTACCTGGGGTTGAACTTTGTGCCTTTACCAGTGTAAATGACTGAATTCCAGATGTATCCGGTGGATGACGCGCAGAGCATGTAGAATTTGATGCCAAACCGCGCTCTTTTGGATGCAATAAACTGTATCCAGCTTAGGCGTCCCTTGTAGGCCATCAAACTTCACGCTGATGTCCCTTTCTCACATGTAGGCCTGCTGGAAATTGGTCACAATCATTTGGCATACCTCCCAGATTTTCTTTTAGTTTGGGCACAGAATGCGTGGCCTCATCAAATTATTCAATGACTGTGAAGTGGAAATACTTCATAATGAGTGAAAACTGGTATTCTGACATCACAGTGCCAAAAAACAGAGTGGCCAGTGACTTATTGGTGGTCCAGTACCATTTTTGGAGCGGTTTCCCCACCACCCCCTGAAGAATGATGAGTCCGAGAAACTGCCAGATGTCCTCTTTAGTCACCGGTTCCCACTTTCTGCTTCTGGAAAACCTGGCATGCAGCGTAGCGGATTTGCTGATCATGGTAGTAATTTGTCTCTGTGACAATTTTTTCAATTACCTCCTCAGTGAGGAATAATTACAGGTATGCCAGAGGGTTGTCACCCTCAACATCTACCTTCATCACGGAAATCTCGGGGGCGCTACCTGGTCCGTATCGCAGTCTATAGGGCACCAAGTGCGCACATCGCTGAGGTCAGGTGCAGGATCATCGCAGTTGTCACTTGCCAGATCAGTGTCAGTGTCAGACGACAAATCTCCCCACGACTCACTATCGCTCAGTTATGCAAGCAACTCCATGTCACTGTCACTCAACTGGTCCAAAAGCGCCTTTGTAGTAAAGTGGCGCTTTTTTGATGCCATGTTCTAAATATTTTTTATGGGCACAAATGACAGTAAAATGTCAGGAAGGGGCACTGTACAGTGATGGTGTCAGATCTGAGATGATACAGTGTAATCCTCTCAGATTACAATGCATCATCTCCTTTTATGTGTGTGTGTCACTTTTCAATTTTGAATTACCCGCCCAGTTCCGCTTCCATGCGCCGCTGCTGCTCACAGGGAAAGAAACCAGGAAGTCAGATGACGGTCAGCGAGAGAGCCGTGATCTCGCTGGCAATCACAGCAGTAGAACATCATCGCTGGATCGCCAGGAGAAGGTAAGGGGACTCCGCTGCAGGCTCTGCAATGTTACCCCGAGCAGGACTCGTGGTTACCGCTCCTAGCAGAAATAAATCAACCCTGAGTCACGCTCGGGATTACCGCCAAGGAGGTTAAGCATTATTAAAATCACTGCTACTGAAAAAAAGGGCATTTTAAAACCTTTCTTAAGCATTGATACATTATTGGTTCCCCATACACTTTTTATGGCAATAACTTGCATATAAGCCTTTAAAATTAGCACTTTAGATTTTTCATGTTCGTGTTCCAAAGACTTTAACGGTGTTCATACAAATGTTTTGCCTGTTCGCATTTTCTGGAGCGAACCGAACTGGGGGGGGGGGGCTGTTTGGCTCATCCCTAACTGCATCCTGTATCCTGAGTTGCTGTGAACCTCCTGGTGTATACCATCGATGGTCATAGGAGAGGAATGTTCGGATTTCTTTCTCAGTGGATCAGAGATCAGAGATCCAACCAAGCGCTGTGTAACCTTTCTGAGTAAGAGGGGTCGTTAGCTTTCGGGTAAGCCTACATTTTTGATTATGGTGATGGGTGTCACGCTGTCAGGTATAGTATGATTGTCTTTTCCAAACACTCTTTTCTTTCATGGGACTTTCTTTGATAGAATCCAGCTTTATCTGAACTTTTTGTTTGCACAATTGCACTTTATTCACATATGATGTAATTTTGCATACAGTTGCAAGAAAAAGTATGTGATCTCTTTTGGAATGATATGGATTTCTGCACAAATTGGTCATAAAATGTGATCTGATCTTCATCTAAGTCACAATAGACAATCACAGTCCGCTTAAACAAATAACACACAAAGAACTAAATGTTACCATGTTTTTATTGAACACACCATGTAAACATTCACAGTGCAGGTGGAAAAAGTATGTGAACCCCCTAGACTAATGACATCTCCAAGAGCTAATTGGAGTGAGATGTCAGCCAACTGTAGTCCAATCAATGAGATGCGATTGGAGGTGTTGGTTACAGCTGCCCTGCCCTATAAAAAACACACACCCGTTCTGGGTTTGCTTTTCACAAGAAGCATTGCCTGATGTGAATGATGCCTCGCACAAAAGAGCTCTCAGAAGACCTACGATTAAGAATTGTTGACTTGCATAAAGCTGGAAAGGGTTATAAAATTATCTCCAAAAGCCTTACTGTTCATCAGTCCACAGTAAGACAAATTGTCTATAAATGGAGAAAGTTCGGCACTGCTGCTATTCTCCCTAGGAGTGGCCGTCCTGTAAAGATGACTGCAAGAGCAGACTGCTCGATGAGGTGAAGAAGAATCCTAGAGTGTCAGAAAAAGACTTACAAAAGTCTCTGGCATATGCTAACATCCCTGTTAGCAAATCTACGATATGTAAAACACTAAACAAGAATGGATTTCATGGGAGGATACCACAGAGGACATTGCTGCACATTTACAGTTTGCACAAGAGCACCTGGATGTTTCACAGCAGTACTGGCAAAATATTCTGTGGACAGATGAAACCAAAGTTGAGTTGTTTGGAAGAATCACACAACACTATGTGTGGAGAAAAAGAGAAACAGCACACCAACATCAAAACCTCATCCCAACTGTGAAGTATGGTGGTTGGGGCATCATGGTTTGGGGCTGCTTTGCTGTGTCAGGGCCTGGGTGTATTGCTATCATCGAATGAAAAATGAATTCCCAAGTTTATCAGGACATTTTACAGGAGAACTTAAAGCGGAGTTCCACCCAAAAGTGGAACTTCCGCTTAATCCATTCCTCGCCCCCTTACATGCCACATTTGCCATGTAATTATTTTTTTTGAGGGGAATGGGGGCTTCAGAAGGAGTGGGACTTCCTGTCCCACTTCCTCCTTCTGCCCAGGGACCACTTAGGTGATACGTCATATCGCCTACGGTGGCCCGTCCCTGTAGGCAATCACCTGGGACACGTGACAGGTCGCAGGCGATCGCCTGTCCAATCAGGTAGCGCAGTGCCGCACGCTCTTGCGCAGTGAGTGCCCGGCCGTGAAGCCGAAAGCGGTCACGGCCGGGTGCCCACAGTTAGGATGGAGGCGCCGACGGAGAGGGGGGAGAGGAGCAGAGCTCTGGGCGTCGCTGGACAGTGGAGCAGGTAAGTGTATGTTTATCAAAAGCCAGCAGCTATGCTTTTTGTAGCTGCTGACTTTTAATAAACATAAAAAAAGGCTGGAACTCCGCTTTAAGGCCATCTGTCCACCAGCTGAAGCTCAACAGAACATGGGTGTTACAACAGCACAAAGACCCAAAGCATAGAAGTAAATCAACAACAGAATGGCTTAAACAGAAGAAAATACGCCTTCTGGAGTGGCCCAATCAGAGTCGTGACCTCAAACCGATTGAGATGCTGTGGCATGACCTCAAGAAAGTGATTCACACAAGACATCCCAAGAATATTGCTGAACTGAAATTGTTCTGTAAAGAGGAATGGTCAAGAATTACTCCTGACCGCTGTGCACGTCTGATCTGCAACTACAGGAAACGTTTGGTTGAAGTTATTGCTGCCAAAAGGAGGTTCAACCAGTTATTAAATCCAAGGGTTCACATACTTTTTCCACCTGCACTGTGAATGTTTACATGGTGTGTTTAATAAAAACATGGTAACATTTAATTCTTCGTGTGTTATTAGTTTAAGCATGTAGACATATTCGCCAGCACACCAAGGATCTTTTAGAAAAACGTCCAAAAATTCTTTATTGCATAGCAGCGATCAAAAAGGCAACGTTTTGAGGTCGCCCAGGACCTCTTCGTCAGGCAAATCTTTTGCCTGACGAAGAGGTCCTGTGCGACCTCGAAACTTTGCTGTTTTGATCGCTGCTATGCAATAAAGAATTTTTGGACATTTTTCTAAATGATCCTTGATTTGCTGGCGGATATGTCTACATCATTTCCTTTCCGGTTCCCAGCCGGTAATCGCTTCAGCACCCTCTTTTCTTATCGGCCATTTTCCAGGAAGGTGTGCAATTGGAATATTTTTGAGATTATTAGTTTAAGCAGACTGTGATTGTCTATTGTTGTGACTTAGATGAAGATCAGATCACATTTTATTAACAATTTGTGCAGAAATCCATATCATTCCAAAAGGGTTCACATACTTTTACTTGCAACTGTATGTGTCTTCAAACTTTATTCACAGTTATTATTGTTTATTGGATAAATAGAGGGCGCTAGACTACAGCTGATATACCAAATAAATCCCCTATAATTGTGAACATAAAAATACAATAATAAATCTTACGAAGTGAACTAATTATGAAAAATAATAAAATAGTGTCTCTGTGTCATAGATATTCTCTGACATAAAGTCCCAATATAAAAGTGCAACAAGTAGATACTTCGCTCTTCTTATTTGCTGTGATCTTGACTTAAGTGAAAAAAGTGCCACCACCACACTTGAATCTTCTTTACACCCAAAATGTGCTGAAGAAAATGGATGCGCTTACCAGAACGATTTGACTACTTTAATGAAAAAGATAGTCAAAAGGGCTTGAGCAGGATTGTGCCTGCACACATGTTGACAGGATAATGGTTGTGTAACCTCGTCCCCGGCGTTCCAAATAGGCATATGTGAAAAAAACAGGGAAAAGCCAATAGCGTAATATTGCTTTTATTTAAAAACTTTAAAAACATAAGGAAAAGCCAAATGGCCTCTTACTGTAAAAGTGCCTCCCGGTACTGGGGCTGCAGACACTTCACCGCCAATATGCGGTAGATAGTGGGTCGTCTGGGATCGTCGCCACCTTCGTAGCGAACACATAGGTTCCCGGCTGCTAGCTCCACAGGTCGGAGAGCACGTCACGTGACCAGGTACCGCCTCCGACGTACGTTTCGTTAATTGAACGTCTTCAGGGGGGTGTACCTGGTCACTGGAGCATCATGGTATATGTAGTCTCACAGTACTACTCATTGGTCCGTATGGGGAAGACTAATTGGAAAGCAGCCTCAGCGCCGTTCGGCTCAAAACCTTAGCGCCCGATACATAATAGCAGTGGACAAACCAATTAAAAATAGAAGGCAAATTAAAAAACACATTCTGCATCTCTATATTCCGCTGACAGAGTACAAACAAACTTCAAAACAGAGACATTGCCACCCTTGCATCCCTTTGGCCGTGCAATGTAGTCTCCTATAAGGGACAATTAATACTAAATCACACGGATTGCATTACTAGAGGAAATGAATATATACTGTAAGGTTTGGGGGACCAGCTTGATCGCAGGACACAGGCTTTTAAATCAAAACTGAGGTTTATTAAACTTAAATGGCTTTGCAGCAGCAAAAACAAAAGAAATAACAGTCTCACCGACTTGTACAGCTCAGAACTGCTATCGCAGTTAAACAGTCCTTGCAGGTAAGTCCTTCAGTAGCAGGCTTTCAGGCAGGGCACTGCCTAGTCCTTTTAAAGTTGTTCACAGCTTCTCATAGCTTCCACTGCTTTCACTTCTCCACCATTACCAAGCATAGACTCCACTACACTCCTTCACCCCTCACCTGCAACTTCCTGTCTGCTTTAAACTACTTCATTAGACAGGTATGTTAACCCTTTCCGTTCCCTTAAAGGCACCACAGTCCAAACAGAGGGGAAATATAACGTCCTTCCAGGACCCACCCACGGCGTCCTGTACAATACAAACCGATGATATTATGATTAAATACAAAAAATTAGTCATTAACATCCTAAAAAAAATGTCAATAACCGGAAGTCCTAGCACTAAATCAATAGAGAGAAAGAAGTGGCGCCAGCCCTGCCTCCCTCTAGATGTGCATAGCAATCTCCCATATTGAATGGTAAAGACAACCCACCACATCGATAGGATTTTGATGAGCCCCATTGCAGTGTCATCCCCATATTACACACCACGAATGGCCCACAGGTAAAACCACTGACGATTTTAACCTGAAAGTTTATAAAAAAAAACATAAAAAAACATAAAAAATGCATATATAAAAGGCACTTTTACAGTAAGAGGCCATTTGGCTTTTCCTTATGTTTTTAAAGTTTTTAAATAAAAGCAATAGTACGCTATTGGCTTTTCCCTGTTTTTTTCACATATCCCTATTTGGAACGCCGGGGACGAGGTTACACAACCATTATCCTGTCAACATGTGCGCAGGCACAATCCTGCTCAAGCCCTTTTGACTATCTTTTTCATTAAAGTAGTCAAATCGTTCTGGTAAGCGCATCCATTTTCTTCAGCACATTTTGGGTGTAAAGAAGATTCAAGTGTGGTGGTGGCACTTTTTTCACTTAATCAAGATCACAGCAAATAAGAAGAGCGAAGTATCTACTTGTTGCACTTTTATATTGGGACTTTATGTCATAGAGAATATCTATGACACAGAGACACTATTTTATTATTTTTCAAAATTAGTTCACTTTGTATGATTGAGTATTGTATTTTATGTTCATCATTATAGGGGATTTATTTGGTATATCACCTGTAGTCTAGCGCCCTCTATTTATACATTCAACCATTGCAATCATCATTGTATATGAGGAGCAGCTTTTTTAATTTTACTTTATTTACTTTTGCCGCTGAATTACACTAGTCCTATTGTTTATTGTTTATATACAATTAATTATCTGCAGATTAGTATGATTGTTTATATTCGCACAAATGTACTTTTATATTTCTATTTTTTAGCGCTGCACTCCTTTTTACATATATTATTTGTGCCTGGTGTCGGGTTATAGTGCGTAGCTGCTTATTAAATTTTAGTTCCTAGCGCGGATACATCCTTTACATTTACTGTGATAACAATGACCAAAAAAAAGTGAGCCCAACATTGAAACTTTTCAAAAGAAACAAACATAGAATAGTTATTTTTAAGAAGTATCAAGTGATACAGATGATCATCCTCCTCTAGTGCTTCAGTCACCCAATGAGACCTCCACCAATGTCAAAAAAACGCACTCGCCAGATATAGTTTCTGTATAATGAATAGAACAGCAAAAATTGTATATGATAAGATCCAAGTCATCAGAGGTATGTAGTCATCATTATCTCACATTATCCCCTCTATCTGAATCACAGGACCCTCTTTAGAGTGTATCCAAGTGACCAGGAAGTTTTAAAACAGCTCGGCATATCCCATCCGTAGTAATAAGTCACCAATAACAAAGAGGATATAAAAAGTGAGTTGAAAAAAAAAGGCCTGATTTCAAATCAAACAAGCGCTTTTGGTGTAATAAATGTAGATCTGTTATAACTACCAATATTAATGGTCACAGCTGCTACCTAAATAGGATCTCAAAGAGAACCTATAAATAGTAGATAAAAATAAAGAAGTCACAGTAGACCCAGGCAGCGCTCATACATATAAAAAAATATTCTTCTCAGAACATATGCATTATAATCAGTGAATGTCCATCATATGAGGTCAGTACATAGAGATGCAGGGGTGAGTAGTGAAATTATAACAGCTACCACCAGTCCTTCAAATCACTTAAATGGAGATCTTGCTGATGATAGACAATATCACCTTCACACGTGCACAAAACAGAAGGAGGGGGTGTGTGGATAGAAACCCCCTCTTGGGTCTGCTCTTACCAGAGAAAGATTGAATTGCAGCATGTATGTCAATGGTTAAAAGCGATCACCACCGGTCTCTCCACTCACTGCTTAGTCCCAACCAGCCACTATAATCACTCAGTGATTTCAATAGAGGAGAAAAAGGACAGACATAGTATACTCCAGAAGACCATGATGACCTCTTTTACTAAGAAGAAGGTCGCAGTGGGCTTTTGTTTTGGGGTCTTTAAGCTTCTGTGGTATCTGGAGATGAACCAGGGATCTTCCAAACTACAACCTCCATGCAGAGTGCCGGACTCAAACATCCGATTCACATGGTGAGAGAGAGTCTCAGACTTGCACCATGTGAATCGGAAGTTTGAGTCCGGCACTCTGCATGGAGGTTGTAGTTTGGAAGATCCCCGGTTCATCTCCAGATACCACAGAAGCTTAAAGACCCCAAAACAAACAAAACAAAAGCATCTCCACTTAAGTGATTTGAAGGACTGGTGGTAGCTGTTATTGTCATTTCATTACTCACCCCTGCATCTCTATGTACTGACCTCATATGATGGACATTCACTGATTATAATGCATATGTTCTGAGAAGAACTTTTTTTATATGTATGAGCGCTGCCTGGGTCTACTGTGACTTCTTTATTTTTAGCCAGGGATAATGGCAGCAGGACCTCAAATGCAAAACATCATGTGTGAAATAGCAAGCTTGCACTTACATTAGGGTGACCAGACATCCCCGGTTTCCCGGGACAGTCCCCGGATTGAGGACACTGTCCCCAGACCAAGTCTGTCCCCGGTATTGTCCCTGGATTGGATCGGGCAGGGGCAATTTAATAAAAAAGGAAGTCAGTGCACAATAAAAAAAAAAAAAAAAAATCTGAATTACTAGCTTGGGGGGGGGGGGGGGTGTATTTTTTTCCATTATCTGTGCCCCTTTCTGATTAACATGTGCTGGTCGGAGCGGAGGTAATTTTTCTTCAATTTAGGGTCCATGCCCATTCAGTTCCGCTCACATGTTCTTCTGTCTTGGCTCAAGTCCCGGCCAACGGAGTGTAAGATTTGAGGCGCTGATTGCCACCATTACTAGTAAAAAATAAATAAATTAACTTACATGAAGCGCCGCCAATCTAAAACAGGGCTATGGGGGCATGTCCAAGGGTTTGTGATAAATAACACATACTCAGAATGGTCTAGAGTGGTTAGTGGGGTACCCCAGGGCCCTGTCCTGGGACCAATTCTGTTTAACATAAATTTATAAATAATTATAAAGATGGGATAAAACAACTCTATTTCATTTCATTTCTATTTGTTTGCTGACAACACAAAAATATGCAGGGCAATAACAACACAGGATATTGAAACTTTGCAAGAGAACCTGAATATATTAATGGAGTGGGCTACTACATGGCAAATTCAATTTAACATTAAAAAATGTAAGGTAATGCACTTGGGGGGTAAAAGTATAAACACAAGTTACTCTTTAGGGGGAGAATCCCTAGGGCGGTGATGCCGAATCTTGGCACCCCAGTTGTTTTGGAACTACTTTTCCCATGATGCTCGTGCACTCTTCAGTGTAGTTGAGCATCATGGGACATGCAGTTCCAAAACATCTGTGGTGCCAAGGTTCGCCATCACTTGCACTAGGGGCTTCCAGGATGGAGAAGGATCTGGGGGTCCTGGTAGAAGACAGACTTAGCAATAGCATGCAGTGATAAGCTGCAGCTGCTACCAAAGCCGGCAGAATATTAGCATGCATTAAAAGTGGTTAATTGTCACAAATTGCTTATCTGCAAGCTGGCAGTAATTTTAGAATCGATCAAAGCCATAAAAACATATTTTAAAAGTCGCATTAGCAAGAAATGTTGGTCCTGTTAACAGAACTTGTGCGCAGCTTTCATGAATTAGGTGCAGGCCACATTAAAGGAGGTCATAATGCCACACAAGTGTTATCACTTTACTAAATTCTCCCCACAGTGTTGTAGCCCGGGTTAACACTATAGCAAACAAAGACATTGCATGTGATTCGCACCCGCACTGCTGTGCCGATCACATGCGATGTCTGTGCAATGCAAGTTCAGCCATACAGTTGTATGGCTAAACTCGCATTGGATTCGCATAAAAAAGGAGCAGGGACTTATTTTCCCCACACTGGAATCAGATCGCATGGGTGTTCCGAATACACAGTTCTCACTACGATCTGTGAACCAATCTGGGGGTGTCATTAACACTGTATTGACACCCGCAGCCAGGGCCGGCCCTACCATGGGACCCGATGGTACCATTGTACCAGGCAGCACTTTCAGGGGGGCAGCAAATTTCCTGCCTGCACGGCATCCCATTCCACCAGCTCCACTCTCCACTCCACTGTGGGGCTAATTGCCGCCCGACCGCTCCTCCTGTTGCGCTCTCCGCTCCACTGTGGGGTTAATTGCATGAATAGAGCCATAACAGGTCCTTTTTATACTCCTATATACATGTATAGAGCCATGATAGGTCCACTTTAGTTATCATGATATAAAATAATGGATGTGGGGGCATTTTGGTGGGCGTAATTTTTTTTCCGGGTGGCAGCATTTCATTCTTGGTACCAGGCAGCACAATGTCTTGGGCCGGCACTGCCCGCAGCGGTTCACATATGGCAGTGTAAACTGCCTGCGGGAACAGGCACTGGAATCGTGCTAGTTTCCACATCGCTACAGACAAAGTGAACCCAGGCTTAAAGGGCCAAAAAGATAGTTGAAGATAATTTCACCTGCAGATTGTAATTACCTGTCCTTAATAAGAATGCTTAAAGAAGAAAAAAGAAGAATGTTTCCCTGTGTATATCTATGTATATATATATGTATATGTGTGTATATCTATGTATATATATATATATATATATATATATATATATATATATATATAAATTGGGAGAGTGGTAAAACCAAGCAAATTCTTGGTTTATGTAATCAATCTACTGTATGTATTGATGGAATATCAATAACATATGGTAAGCTGTCTAGGGCACTTAGCTTCCCTCTCCTTAATTAGGTTAGTTTCTTGAAGAAATATTAGTGAGCCAACCTATTGATCCCTCTAAAAATAGGCCATGTCGTTTATTGGCTTGCCAAAGCACAGTTGTTTAATCAATGTACAGTTAGTTTACATGAAATCAATACCCCCCAGCATATGTCAACCTTACAAAGAAGCTGATTGTTTAGAAGGTTTCAAAGAAACAAAAATGTTATATCTTTACACCTACCTGGTTAGAGATGAAGGAGCCAAACCATAGCAGTGTCATCTTATAAAGTGCAACAAACTGAAACTGAATGTGTTTTTTTAAAGTGAAACCATAAATGAGTTTGTAGTCTGGTTAGTAAGAGGCTAGGAATTAAACTGCATGTAAAGGCCAAACCTTGGTTGGGAAATTTCCCTTAATTTACTGTACTGCTAAGTGGGGGAAATCTCTTTAACCACTTGCTTACTGGGCACTTAAACCCCCCTCCTGCCCAGACCAATTTTCAGCGCTCTCACTCTTTGAATGACAATTGCGCAGTCATACAACACTGTACCCAAATTACATTTTTTTTGTTAACCGCTTCCCGACCACTGCATGTAGATATTTGTCGGCAGAATGGCACGTACAGGCACATTGGCGTACCTGTACGTCCCTGCCTTTCCGCGGGTCAGGCGGTGGTCGGATTCCCTCGGGGAGCGAGCCGGGACGACAGCGCGGCTATTCGTTTATAGCCGCTCCGTCGCGATCGCTCCCCGGAGCTGAAGAACGGGGAGAGCCGTATGTAAACATGGCTTCCCCGTGCTTCACTGTAGCGGCGTATCGATTGAGTCATCCCTTTTATAGGGAGACTCGATCGATGACGTCAGTCCTACAGCCACACCCCCCTACAGTTGTAAACACACACTAGGTGAACACTAACTCCTACAGCGCCACCTGTAGTTAAATTTTCCAAACTGCAACTGTCATTTTCACAATAAACAATTGCAATTTAAATGTATTTTTTGCTGTGAAAATGACAATGGTCCCAAAAATGTGTCAAAATTGTCCGAAGTGTCCGCCATAATGTCGCAGTCACGAAAAAAAAACGCTGATCGCCGCCATTAGTAGTAAAAAAAAAAATAATAATAAAAATGCAATAAAACTATCCCCTATTTTGTAAACGCTATAAATTTTGCGCAAACCAACCGATAAACGATTATTGCGATTTTTTTTACCAAAAATAGGTAGAAGAATACGTATCGGCCTAAACTGAGGGAAAAAAATGTTATATATGTTTTTGGGGGATAGTTATTATAGCAAAAAGTAAAAAATATTGAATTTTTTTCAAAATTGTCGCTCTATTTTTGTTTATAGCGCAAAAAATAAAAACCGCAGAGGTAATCAAATACCACCAAAAGAAAGCTCTATTTGTGGGGAAAAAAGGACGCCAATTTTGTTTGGGAGCCACGTCGCACGACCACGCAACTGTCTGTTAAAGCGACGCAGTGCCGAATTGGAAAAACCCCTTGGGTCATTTAGCAGCATATTGGTCCGGTCCTTAAGTGGTTAAAAAAAAGACGGAATTAAAAAAAAAAAAAAAAACGTTTTAGATTTTGTTATAAAATTTAGCAAATGGTAATTTTTGTCCTTTATTGATGTACGCTGATGAGGCTGCACTGATGGGCACCAATAGGCTGCACTGATGGGCACTGATAGGCTGCACTGATGGGCACCGATAAGGCGGCACTGATGGGCACCGATAAGGCGGCACTGGTGGGCCCTGATAGACGACACTGGTGGGCACTGAGAGGCGGAACTGGTCAGCACAGAGGTGACACTGAGCGGTGGCACTGATGGGCATTGATAGGTGGCACTGGTGGACACTGAGAATTGGCACTAATAGGTGGCAGTGATGGGCACTGACCAGCACTGGTAGGTGAGATTGATAGGCAGCACTGCTAGGTGGCACTGATGAGGCACTGACTGGCACCACTGGTGGGCACTGAAAGGTGGCAGTGATGGGCACTGATAGGTGGTACTGATTGGCACTGACAGGATGCCTTTTGGGTTACAGAATGCTCCCGCCACATTTCAACGCACCATGGATAAGACCCTTCGGCCTCATCGAGCCTATGCTGCTGCATACCTCGATGACGTTGTCATCCACAGTGAGGATTGGGAATCACACTTGCCAAAAGTTCAGGCTGTGTTGGATTCCATCTGGAAAGCCGGGTTTACAAAGTTGAGGCTATTCAGGATTGGCCACGTCCCACCAACAAGAAACAGGTTTGTGCATTTTTGGGGATCGCAGGCTATTATCGCCGCTTTATCCCCCATTTTGCCTTACAGGCCTGCTCCCCTGACCAATTTGATCAAAGGGAAGGAGTCTGTAATGACCAAATAGACTCCCGAAGCAGAAACAGCTTTTCAGGCTTTAAAATAGGCCTTATGTAGTCAGCCAGTTTTAAATTCGCCTGATTTTTCACGGGACTTTGTGGTTCAGACAGATGCGTCAAATGTGGGCTTAGGAGCTGTACTGTCTCAGATTATCAAGGGGGAGGAACACCCTGTTATGTACCTCAGCCGAAAGTTGAAGGCCCATGAGCAGAATTATGCCACCATTGAGAAAGAATGTTTGGCGGTGAAATGGGCTTTGGATTCTCTCCGGTACTACCTCGTGGGTAGACAGTTTGAACTGGTGATGGATCATGCCCCGTTGAAGTGGATGGCATAGAACAAAGAGACCAATAGGAGAATAAATAGGTGGTTCCTGGCCCTCCAGGAATTTAGTTTTGTGGTAACGCATCGCCCCGGTGCTAAAATAGGGAATGCAGATGGGTTGTCCCGAGTGCATGCCTGCCTGGCAACCTGTGTCCCAACCCTAGGGTTGAAACAAGGGGGGGGGGGTATGTGACAGGAAGTCAGGTAAATCTGTGGGTGTTGTCACAGATGGGAGATACATTTCTGCCTTGTTTAGACAATACACCAATTGTTATTAGGCTTCGGCTGCAGAAGTAGCCAGAAAAGGTTTAAGAGCGTTGGAAAACTTCAGCTGTTCAGAATGAGGCAATTAAGGCCTCTATAAGTTATCAAGAGGATTACCACTGATTTGCTGCATCCTGAGGCTTTGTGAGTAAGGAGAGCAGTAGCTGAAAGTCTTCTGAGGAGGTGAGGTGGTGATGGATTTTTCTGTGTGACAAAAATCAAAAAGACTATTGTTTTTCTGCTGTATGACCAGCAGTGTCTGCCCAGCACTAGGCTGTGCCAGACTCCCTAGATAGGTTCCTGTGTGGTGAAGGTAGATGCCCCAAGTGGCCAGGGTGGTGAAGGTAGATGCCCCAAGTGGCCAGGGTTTATTTTATGTTTGATTTTGTTTATGCTGTTTGGATGCTTGCACTTGTTTCCAGCGAGATGGAAGAATAAACCAAAATCTTTGTTTTTCAACTTCGACTGCCTTTCTATATAAATTCAGTGTGTAGTGAACCTATCCAGGGGCTCACACACCCCGCTACCGAGCTAACCCCTTACACTGGGTATTTCACTTTCTCTTTATGAAGGCATTTCTAACATTCCTATGATATTATGCATCTTGCTTTATCTAGCATCATTATTTAGTTTACTTTTACTTTAGAAACTAAAGT
This sequence comes from Rana temporaria, assembly GCF_905171775.1. Taxonomy (NCBI): domain Eukaryota; kingdom Metazoa; phylum Chordata; class Amphibia; order Anura; family Ranidae; genus Rana; species Rana temporaria. Next base: position 54,948,483 of record NC_053498.1, read on the forward strand.
ATTTTTCTACATTGATTAAGGATGTCTAGTTAGACCAGTGACCAGAACAGTGAAAGGATATGAGCCATTGTGACTTCATTTTGTAATAGGTATCCATCTTATATTCATCTCGTCAAGACATTATTTGTCTCTCTGTTTCAGTCTGTTCTAAAGTAAGCGTTTGTTTATAGAACATAGCTTGTTATTGACCTTTAACGCTTATCTTATGTTTTGGAGTTTATAGACAGAGTTCTGTGTTAAAGACGCATTTCAATGTATTGTTATGAGAACATGTCTGCTGATAAAACTTGTTGTTGTACCATAAGATGCCAAGACCATATTAGTACTTCCACCGGATGTATGAACAGGTTAATTTCTTGTGTTATCTTATTGCTTGTAGAATATTATATAAAGCAATGAATAAAGATATATCATTAGATCATTCCCTGAACTTGTCTCAGTGTGCAATTACTGGTTCAAAGTGATCTCCGGCGCTGACTAAGTTATGAGGAACAACGGGGTCCGGTCGAGATAGTACTTAACCCTTTCAACAGGCGTAGTCGGCAGGATGATGGCGGCAATATTCAAGGTATGTGTTTAAATCTATTTTTACCTTACCGTGACATATTGCTTGCGATCATGTGAAGTTTTTAAACCTGTGTGGGGAGGTACAGTTGAGTGTTTAGGTAACACTAACAAACAAGACTTGTAGAGAAAGTCTTTGCATAGTCCTAGGTGACTAAGAAAGTGTTTTGGAAACACAAAGCGTTTTTGGAAAACGCATGAAGTGTTTTGGAAACACATAGAGCGTTCCTTGAAACGCATCTCATAGTCCGGGGTGACTATAAATTTTAAGGTGTATACACAAAATAGATTGGCACGTTGTTCCTAAGTTATGAGGTATGAGTGAGGTTCCGCAGTGAATCACCTCCTCACCCCTCCTTCCGTACTTGTGAAGGGAAGGAGGAGTGTGGAACAAATTAAGAAATTGGGTTGAGCGTGCCAGAATATTAAAGGGAATTTGTGCATTTATTATTTGTATTGTTTATGGCACATAAGGTACTATGATACATTGTATATATGTATATAGAGTTTTTTGCCTTTTTGTTTGTTTATGGAAGAAGATGGGTTGAAAATAGCAAAGCACTGGTTTTAACATGGGCTCAGGGTCCTAAAAAAGGGTGCCAAGTTTCTGACAAAATTCCTCCAGTTCCCCTAGCCCTCAGGTGCAAGCCACAACCCATATAGAGCCCCAGGAGCAAACACGCAGACAAGCGCGCAGGTATATCACGCAGATATATCTCCCCATATCTCCAAAACAAGAGATATATCTCCCCAAAACTGCCTGCTTCTAAGTACTAAGAACTTAATAGTTTTTTTGAAAGAGGGGAAGATAGTCCTCGCAGCTGGTCCATGCATCCCCGCAGCTAGTGTACCTACCATGGGGTAGGTCATAGAGGTTGGCTCTATCGCAAACCTGCTTGTTAAATATATATTTATATATGTGTCACAGTACATCACATATATCGGGAATAATTCAAACATACCACACAAGGTGAAACATGAACACCTCCCCTGTATCCCGTACTACACCTTTCATTCGTCTGTGAATGAATTTCACCCACATGCCAGCAGTAGTCGTCATGGATGTGTTCGTGTGTATAGGCTATCGGTCTGTTTTCCTTCGGTCCAAAACCGATGGTTAGTACAGAAAAGCGTTGGTTCAAAACCCGCGCATGCTCAGACTAAATGAGGGGACGGGAGCACTCGTTTTTGTAAACCTTGCATTCGTTTTTGAGATGGCACATTCTACATTTTTCAAAGTAATGTTCCGTTTCTTGCTGAGCATTTGTTTCTTCGCTTTATTGCCAGGAGGAACACGTTGTTTAGCTGATATTATCCACCAGGTGGATACTATTTAGCCAGCGTTCTCCCATACAGAATTCTTTTGGTTTTTGCTTCTAATCTCCTTTTTTGGAATCATTTTTCACCCACATGCCGAAGAAGGGCACAGAGCAAGAATACATTTTGGTCATCGTGGATGTATTCTCACGATGGGTGGAAACATTCGAATCCACAAGAGATATACTCACGCAGGAAATCATTCCTGGGTAAGGATGTCCATTGCAAATAAAATGTAATAAAATGTTACTAGTAGTTCTTTCCAAGATCAGAATGACCCGGTAAAGCCACAGGGTAGTTTCCATTTGAGATTCTTATGGGAAGACCCTTGGGCCAGGACACCCCTTATCTTAGAAACAGGAGATCTTGATCAGATAAGGGAGGGAAAATGTCAGAAATATAATTGAGTCCAAGTTGAAAGAAATGTTGCTCGCACATCTCTTCTTTTTGTTCACAGAAACCAACACATCCCTTTGGACCTCCTACCACTAGAAGTCCCGGTGATCCGGACAGCCATCCTAGTGGTGAAATCCTAACCTTTGTTTTTGTTTGTTGGAGAATTCCCAAGCCTGGATCCATGCCAGTCGAGTAAAAAAGGTCAAAGTGGATTGTGCAAAGCAAGACAAGACACAGCTAAAGCTTCAGTTCCGGACACAGGAGGTGAAGCAGGTGTTGTAAATCCTCGAAAAGCGAATACAGCAAAAAGACTTTGTTTTCTGCTCCAGGTCCTGAGAAACCTTGGACACTCTTGGGGGTGACCATGCTTCCAGTGTTCCCCCAACATGGGTTATAACTAACTGTATATATCACCCAGAAGATTAAGGTGTCATGAAAGACATCTGTGGGTAAGGAACTAACTCTAGCCATGCTAAAAGCCATGCTAGAATGAAGAGAGAAAATCAGTGAAGGTTTTACCGACAAAATGTTATTATTAGGGTTTAAGTTTGAGGCGGAGTTCCGGCCACAATTTAACTTTTTAAATGTAAATGCCAATGTAATACACAAGCTTAGTGTGTTCTAGTAGAGTTGGTCTGTAAACTGGGGTCCGTTTTGTTGGGTTGTTACAGCATTTGGACACTTTGTAAAGTGGAAATTGACTGGGGACATCTTAAGTGTGTGCATAATGGAGCCAGGATGTATGACTTCCTGGATTTCAGCCTTGCAAATCTCGCACATGCTCAGTGCTGCACAAGCAGTGTCAGATCAGGTTTCAGCACCTGTGCTGTCCAAGTCACATGATTCTTTGAGACTGGGGAATGCACAGACTCCTGGAAAGTTGCACCCACTACATTCCCAGGAGTCTGTGCGGTGTAGGTTAGGAAGCATTAAGCACCTAGGTGCAGGAAGTGGGAAGATTACCTATTCTGCCTAGCAACAACACTTTGAAGGCATCAAAAAAAAAAAAACTACGGATGTAATGTTATATTTGTGGGTGGAACTCCACTTTGAATATGCTTATGGTAGGAAATCAGGATATTACAAATGTAAAAAAGGTACCCCACTTGTTTGACTTACAGATGTCACAAGAGAATTTCCAGGCAACACTTTTGTGTTCCAAGCCATGGGATGAAGCCATTTCGCAGGTTTGTGCTTTAAGTTAGGTAGTTCCACAAGAAGTCTACAACTTGCCAACATGCTGCACTTCCAGTAGCATCGCGGTATAGCTCCTTCTTCTGTACCCCAGACCCTTTATTCCTAGGCGCCAACCCACCTCTATAGTAGGCCAATTGTTGTGAGGTATGACATTCTCCGGCCTCTCTTATGAGCTAAGGAGAATTTTTCAAAGGTTGCCTTTAAACCTTTGATTATACATACATCTGTTGCAAGGATATTATCTATATTATCCTTATTTAGAATCCCAGGGATGGTGTTAGTCAGCGGCCCTGGTCCCAGTAAAGAGGGATATTAGGTGATAGTAAGAGAGGACACCTTCTTAAAAAGCTAGTTTGTACCCCAGGTATCCTCTCAAATGTATTAATAATATGACCTGGGCCTGGTTCCCTTCTAGTACAAATTGGGAAATAGGTTGAATGAAGAGGCTCAATGATTACATGAGTATTATTGATGATGTACTGGGAGGAAAATCCTGATGATATTTCCAAATTAAATATAGAAACTAGAGCAATCAGGAGCAATTAGAATTCCTGGCTGTTGAAAGCATGAGTGCTGCACTCACGGCCCTAGGTAATGTCACTAGGGGCTATGAGTGTTGCACTTGGGTTCATAATACATCCGTTGAGATCCCGGATTATTATGAAATTATCACCCAACATAGAAAGGAGGTAGACAAGCTATCACAAGAGGCCAGGGATATAGAGTTTTTTTTAAAAAAAAACACCCCCCCACCCCCCTTTTTCAGAAGGAACTGATTGTATATAGGTCCAGTAAATTAGTTGGCATTATGCCAAGCAAGGTATTTTTTCTTGACTAGAGGTTTATTTTGAAAAACTGATTTTTGCACATTAACAGCCACATATCAGGGTATCTCTGTGCAAAATATTGTCACAAAGGTTTTTGTAAACACAGCCGTTGAGGAGCATAACATTTTAAATGCTTATTGAGTTTAAATCTGTGTATTAGCTGAGCAAATGTAATGATGCTGTACATAGCCCTGTTCTGTGGCATAATCAAAAAAAAAAAGGGGATAACTGAATATCCCAGAACAGAACACCTCTATAAACCCTGTAGCTGCAGGACTTGAGGGAAATTAATAGTTTAATTATACTTGGAGCACCAGTCTTATCTGATGTGCCATACCACTGCCATATACCATTTCACTTCATAGTGATGGGTTCAGCAAATATGTTTTAGCGTCCTGGTGGACAAGGAGAGGGCATTCCCTTGTGGGCTAGCCAATCTTCTGGAAATGTATCCTTCACGGCTGATGACTAACCTGGTGGATAATATCCTTCGGGTTATGTACCTTTGGGGTCTATGCAATTATGCTCCAGACCACATTTGCAAGCCCACCTGAGAGACACACCTACACATAGATCAGCCCTGCTACAGTATGTAGTTACTTTTTGGAGGCCGGTTGTAAGGACGGGTGGAGTTTACACCCAGAAGGACACTCTGTATTCAGAGTCATTGGATCCTTTACTTGAGGTCAGTGGATATGGTTGTATATATATGGAGAGAGAGAGGGTTTCTTTTGGTCTCACCAAAAGGGCCAGAAGTTGTTTTACTTCGGCAGGTGAATCAATCAAGCAATAAGTTAGATTGATTGGCTGTTTTCAGCTTTAGGTTCTTGCTGAGGTAGCCATCCTAGCTTTTAAGGCTCACATGTGGAAGCGCAGGCCCTAGCCTCTAGCCCCTAGCCTCTACGGAAGAGCAGACCAGGCCCCAAGGTGGTGGCAGCGGTGGGAGCAGACCGGGCCCAGCTTTCAGTAGCCATGCCAGGCGGCTAAGGATGCTGCATAACAGCCCCGGACACTTGATGGTTCTGTGCAAACTCACAGATTCCACCTAGTTATGGCCCAGTATAGCTGGGAAAAATAATGACTTTTTAAGGACCCCAGAACAAGAAGAACAAGTGGTCCGCAGGGGGCATCTTCGGAATCAATGTCTCTCATAACAATGTGATCTCTTATGTTTGTCAGCTACTCTGGCCCCTCCACATCACCCCTGATGCCGCCACAACCCCCACTAGGCTGGCCCCTCCACAGCCCTGAAGCCTGACACATGGAATGTGTCTTCAGTCACAAGCAGTTATGGCTGTCCTGGTGAATGAACATAGTCTAAGAGGGCAAAATTCACCACAGTTGGTTTTACAATATACCACTTCTTGTTTTACCTGCTACCAAAGGTGTCACCAAGGGCTGAACCTCCCTTCCGGAAGTATCAGAGATGTATCCGGGTGCCCAAGTGAAGGTATCTGAATAGTACTGTGGTTGTAGCACCCAGATTTGGCCTCCTCGTTATGTTTGTAATACAGGGGGCAATTGTAGGACTATGGCAGGTGTCCTCACCAAAAAGAACGTGGTGGAAAGCTTTGCCCTGAGGAGTTCCTTTTCCAGAAGTGTTTCAGGTCCCGGGTGTACCTCCTGAGCGATGGTGGTAGGGGATGGGAACATCATTTTCCCTGGGCGGACCAACTATATATTACCTAAATTATTAGCACCTGTCTGCTCAAAGTTTGGGCAGATACGGAGTTATTCCAAAGGCTAGGACTGATAATGCCTTTTTGGGATTGAGCAGGAAAACAGGGTAAGGTAGTGTCACAGCATGACTATATATACATTGCTCAGCGGGACATTTGTCCCAGGTCATTTATGACTTCCACTGTTTTTTTCCTGATATACACAAGGGTTTTTTTTTGTAGTTTTTTCTGTTTTTAGAGTACATTTTACATTGCAAAATCAGCTATTAGAGCAGCCAGCACATACCCAAATGCCAGTACTAGTACTATGGGTACAATGGCACTGCTAGATGGTTATTGAATCTCCAGACACATGCCACAGAGAGAGATTTGAAGATTTGGGCGGATGGGTTTGCAGTTGGTGGTATTTTTTTCCTAGTTTAAGGATATCGTGCTCACCATTATAGTGATCCTAATCTTTGCAGTAATACTTTACTTATGCTTTTAATGTTGTATGAGCTCAGTCGGTAGAGCATGAGACTCTTAAATCTCAGGGCCGTGATTGTATAGTGGAAAGGGGGCCTAGCGCCCCCCAAGGATCTAGTGCCTTATGCAATGTATCTGGAAGCTTATAAATGTGCTCAAGTGGGTTTCTAAACACTTCAAGTGAGTAACTTGTACAGCGCTTTGAATGTATACTGAATCACCTTGAGACGCTGTATCCAATATCATCGTCTAGCCGTGTTTCACAGTAGATGTATCTTAGTTTTTTTCTGAAGGCCCGATGGTTTACGTCCATCCAAATGTCTGTGAGTAGAGCGTCCCATAGCCACGGTCCTCGGACTGCGAGTCATCGCTCCCCTTCAAGAGGTATGGCGGGACTTGGGACTTGTAGTTATTAGAAATCATGTATAAGTTGTAATTCTCTGTATTACTAGGTGTGCAGCGCTACCCCCGCAGAAGCCGATCCCCCACCGTGCAGCTCTTAGCTTAGGATCCTCTTTGGAGATGTTCAGGCCCCAGCTAGTCACTGGGGCCCCTCTCTATATCAGGATGGAGCTCTGCATGATGCGCAACTTCAGCTGGGTAGGCCACAGCGGCAAGGTCCAGGGATGCGCGCACCCTGAAGGTGGGTGCCGTACCTGGAACTCGAACCCCGCGGAAGAAGAAGGCCTCAAGCCAAGGCTGCTGCCCCAGATATAACCTCCTCCAGCATGCCCAGTGAGGGAAACCACTCTTCTGGCTGCTGGGGAAGGTGAGTCCGCCAGAACCCCTCTAGCGCCAACTGCCGCCCAGGAATGGAACGCAGACTGACCTACAGGACAGTTCTGAGATGACAGCAGCCCAAAAATATTGCAAATTGTGAATGGGAGCTGAATAAGCTCTCCCATTTCCCCGCTAATTTAGCGTAGTGCCCATAGTGAAAGTAAGGGGGCGCTACAGGTGTATCACCCCATATGTGTGTATAAGCTAGGTCACCATATATATTTAGAAATCATTTCATGAATTAAGAGGCGATTGAAAGGATAAGAGCCATTGTGACTTCATTTTGTAATAGGTATCCATCTTAGATTCATCTCGTCAAGACATTATTTGTCTCTCTGTTTCAGTCTGTTCTAAAGTAACCGTTTGTTTATAGAACATAGCTTGTTATTGACCTTTAACGCTTATCTTATGTTTTGGAGTTTATAGACAGAGTTCTGTGTTAAAGACGCATTTCAATGTATTGTTATGAGAACATGTCTGCTGATAAAACTTGTTGTTGTACCATAAGATGCTAAGACCATATTAGTACTTCCACCGGATGTATGAACAGGTTAATTTCTTGTGTTATCTTATTGCTTGTAGAATATTATATAAAGCCATGAATAAAATATATCATTAGATCATTCCCTGAACTCGTCTCAGTGTGCAATTACTGGTTCAAAGTGATCTCCGGCGCTGACTAAGTTATGAGGAACAACGGGGTCCGGTCGTGATAGTACTTAACCCTTTCACACAGTATGCCAAAAAATGTTTTCAAAGAAATTGAGCGTGCTGATTTTATAACAAGAAAATGTCAACTTCATACTGGTTGCCACCTGTGCGGTTTTCCCCGGACAGTCCGGTTTTTGAATGATGTGTTCGGGTTTACTACTGCACCAGACCCGGACACATCTTTCACCTGCACTGCCCTGGGAGTGACGAGTCTCCCCTCTGCCTGACACTGACAGCAGCTTGATTAAGCAGAGCATAGTGTCAGTGTATCAAAGCTCCTCCCCTCCTCTGTTCTGTACACACACGAGGAGGAGGAGGGGGGGGGGAGCAGGGACGCTCTGATCTCAGGTATGCACTAAGTTTTTATTATGTTCTGTAGATGGAGGAGGGAGGGGGAGAGAGTGTCTGGAAAGGAGGACAAGGTAGAAAATATGAGTGATCGAGGGGTTAGAAGGATATGTGCTGGGGGGGGTTCTTGGCAGGGGGGAGGCAATGCTAGAAGTGTGGATAAGATTTTAAATCTGGTAACCCCTCTCTTCCTTCCCAAAACACCACTCCAGCACATATCCTACCCCCCTACATATCCCCCTTGCACTGTCTCTCTTCTCTCACAAAGCGCCCCCCCAGCACATATCTGACCCCTGAAGCACCCCCAGCACATATGATCGGGTCACAGGAGCTGAAGAACAGGGAGAGGTGTGTGTAAACAAAACTTCCCCGTTCTTCTCTGTGGCAGTGTCAGTGATCGTCTGTTCCCTGATATAGGGAATGACGATCACTGACGTCACACGTCCAGCCCCCCTACAGTAAGAAACGCACACGAGGTCACACTTAACCCCTACAGCGCCCACTAGTGGTTAACACCTTCACTGCCATTTTCACAGTAATCAGTGTATTTTTATAGCACTTTTCGCTGTGAAAATGTCCCAAAAATGTGTTAAAAGTGTCTGATGTGTCCGCCATAATGTCGCAGTCACAAAAAAAAAAAAAGCGCTAATTAGCAGTAAAAAATAAAAATGCCATAAAACTATCCCCTATTTTATAAACGCTATAAATTTTGCACAAACCAATCGATAAACGCTTATTGCGATTTTTTTTTTTTACCAAAAATAGGTAGAAGAATACTTATCATCCTAAATTGGGGAAAAAAAATAAAAAAAACGGCAGAGGTGATCAAATACCACTAAAAGTAAGCTCTATTTGTGGGGGGGGGGAAAGGACGCCAATTTTTTTTTGGGAGCCACGTCGCACGACCGCGCAATTGTCAGTTAAAGCGACGCAGTGCCGAATCGCAAAAAGGGGCAAGGTCCTTAACCTGCATAATGGTCCGGGTCTTAAGTGGTTAACTGCACCTGTTTCAAGGGAAAAGGGAATAGCCGCTCCAGGTGGGAACCCAAACGAACATCCACCGCTGCAGACAACTCAGGTGCAGGCAATGCACTTAGCAAAGCAGGAACACAAACTGTCTCTGGACAGCCGCACTCTGAACAAATTGTAGCCTTTATTAAAAGAAGGACAGCACTATAAGTCACAGCAAAGTAAAATAAAACCAAACTTCTGACGCGTTTCGCACTGAAACTAGTGCTTAGTCATTGCACCTGTTTCAACTCGTTACCTTCATAAAAGACATCTGTCCACACACTCAAACAGACTCCAATCTCTCCACAATGGCCAAGACCAGACTGCTGTGTAAGGACATCAGGGATAAAATTGTAGACCTGCACAAGGCTGGGATGGGCTACAGGACCATTAGGCAAGCAGCTTGGTGAGAAGGCAATAACTGTTGGCGCAATTATTAGAAAATGGAAGAAGTTTGAGATGACGGTCAATCTCCCTTGGTCTGGGCCTCCATGCAAGATCTCACCTTGTGGGGCATCAATGATTATGAGGAAGGTGAGGGATCAGACCAGAACTACACGTCAGGACCTGGTCAATGACCAGAAGAGAGCTGGGTCTCATAGAAAACCATTAGTAACACACTATTCCTGTCATGAATTAAAATCCTGTAGCGCACGCAAGGTCCCCCTGCTCAATCCAGTGCATGTTCAGGCCCGTCTGAAGTTTGCCAATGACCGGATGATCCAGAAGAGGAATGGGAGAAGATCATGTGGTCTGATGAGACAAAAATAGAGCTTTTTGGTCTAAACTCCACTTGCTGTGTTTGGAGGAAGAAGAAGGATGAGTACAACCCCAAGAACACCATCCCAAATGTGAAACATGGAGGTGGACACATTCTTTGAAGATGCTTTTCTGCAAAGTGGACAGGACGGCTGCACCGTACTGAGGGGAGGATGGATGGGGCCATGTATCGTGAGATCTTGGCCAACAACCTCCTTCCCTCAGTAGGAGCATTGAAGAATGGGTCATGGCTGGGTCTTCCAGCATGACAGCGACCTGAAACACACAGCCAGGGCAACTAAGGAGTGGCTCCTTAAAAAGCATCTTACGGTCCTGGAGTGGCCTAACCAGTTTCCAGACCTGAAACAATTAGAATATCTTTGGAAGGAACTGAAAGTTCGTATTGCCCAGGGACAGCCCCGAAACCTGAAGGATCTGGAAAAGCTCTGTATGGAGGAGTGGGTCAAAATCCCTGCTGCAGTGTGTGCAAACCTGGTCAAGAACTTCAGGAAACGTATGATCTCTGTAATTGCAAACAAAGGTTTCTGTACCAAATATTAAGTTCTGCTTTTCTGATGTATCAAATACTTATGTTGGGGGCGTGGCCTGGACATGGCTGACTGAAGCTGCTTTTCTCTAGAGTTCCCGGCCCCGGCCCTTCCTTACTGGCAAACACCCTATTTAGATCAGAATGCAATCGGACAAAAAGTACAAGACAAAAGCAGCAACACGGGTGACCCGTTCCAGCGCATCCTCCGGTGACATACATCGCTATTTCAAGCTAAAACAGAAGAACTTTCTCGGAGCTAGAGTGGCGACACCACGAGGCACCCTACGTGGCGCTCTAACAGAGGCCCTAGAACAAAGTGAGGGGGACCTTTCTCCTGACACCCCCGCCTCTCCGAACCGGTTACCGGACACACCGAGAGCACCACTAACAGACATGGCAACCTCCAAGCAAGCACCCAGGTGTAGTCAGGCAGACCAAGACATCCAGGCACTTCTACAAGCTCTCCCCACTAGAAAAGACATCAAGGCACTCATCCTCCACCTAGAAAAAAAACATCAATGAGACTTCCAGGAGGTGAAGGCTGATGTATCCACCCTGACAGGCAGGGTGACCTCAGGGGAGGCTTCTTTCTCCGCACTAAAACACTGAGTGTCAGAGCTGGAATGGTCTTGAGACCAGCATCGGGACACTGCCATTGCCCTCCAGCCCCACATGGAAGACATTGAGGACCAGAGCCGCCACAACAACCTGCGGCTTCGGGGAATACCGGAGTCTGTGGAAGCAGAGGACTTAGGGGAGGCGGTACAGGATCTCTTCCGTACCATCCTGGAAGACCCGACCGGTGTCATTGAAGTAGACAGAGCGCATACAGCCCTGGGTCCCAGATCGGCAGACCCGGAAAGGCTCAGCGATGTCGTATGCAGATTGTTGCGATACGCGTAAAATGACACTATCCTGCGCAGGGCATGGGAGCAAGGTGAGGTGACACTGGAGGGAGCACAGATTAAGATTTTGCCTGACCTTTCCAGGGCGACACTATGGTGATTTACCTATCTGTGGTGTTACCCACTTGCAGTGACATTCCGAAAGGACGGAACAGCCTTCACCCTGCAAACACCAGCAGATCTCCCGGTGCTCTTCCGCTTCTTTGGCTCGGACCGGATTCCAGTCCCGGATTGGCTCCAAATCCTCCCACGTCCTGCCAGCAGATCAGGCCCCTCCGCATACCAGGGCCCGGCTCAACCACGCCAGCATGGGAAAAGGAGGAGACCCAGAGCCGCATCGGGAGAGGGACAGCATGAGTAGGCCCTGTGCCACACAACCCTGACTATCCTTCCTTCCCCACGTAGACCAACATTTGTCATTATCCCCCTGAGATGACATCGACGAGACCGCACATCCTGCCATGCGACATGTACAGATCATGACGGTGCCTGATGAAGTTAAACCCGGTGCACGGTGTCTGCTCCTGGCCTCCCCTTCCCCCGGCAGGCGGACACCTTCTGCCCTCTGACTGGCGCCTCGCCCTGGCCGGTACATGAAGGAAACAACCCACACGAAGAGCAAATGAGGATGGGACTAGCCGGCTGGATACCCCATCAGGGGGCACGCATCAGATGGAATTAACTTTCTCCCTCTCTGTCCCCATTAAGGCCCCATACACACGAGAGGATTTATCCGCGGATACGGTCCAGCGGACCGTATCCGCGGATAAATCCTCTCGAGGATTTGCGCGGATTTCCATGCGATGGAGTGTACTCACCATCGAATCGAAATCCGCGCCGAAAACCTCTGGCGATGACGTGTCGCGCCGTCGCCGCGATTATGACGCGGCGACGTGCGCGACGCTGTCATATAAGGAATTCCACGCATGCGTCGAATCATTACGACGCATGCGGGGGATCCCTTCGGACGGATGGATCCGGTGAGTCTGTACAGACCAGCGGATCCATCCGTTGGGATGGATTCCAGCGGATAGATTTGATAGCATGTCATCAAATATTTATCCGCTGGAAATCCATCCCAGGGGATAAATATCCGCGGAAACAGATCCGCTGGAGTGTACACACCATAGGATCTATCCGCTGAAACCCATTCGCTGGGATTTTTCAGCGGATGGATTCTATCGTGTGTATGGGGCCTAAGACTTTGAGGGGGGGGATGCCTGGTCTGGGGAGTTTTGTTGCTGAGGGGGGATTGGCTGCGGGCGGGGGCAGGGAGGTGGACTCCCTTGCTGCTTGCTCTGACCTCCCGTGGACATTGGGGGTGGGGCTGCACGTCCCCCTTATACATCCTCTCCTAAACAGCTAACGGGAGCAGTGCCTGCTGGATACCTGGGGGGGCCGGGGCTGTTTGGTCCCTTGGGGCAGGGGGTGGTTAATGCACTCAATGCCTGGAGCATGGGTGGACCTGGTGCGGGGCATGGCAGGTCACAGGGTATGTCATAAACTAGGTGGCACTTATACGTTCCCAGGCACATTCGGCTCTCCCCACCAAATGCTATGTCCTCGAGTGGGAATATGGGGGGTCTGAAACACTTACAGTTTCTTAGTCAGGGATTGGATTGATACCCAGGGCTCCAGTTATATATGTTTTATTGTTTGAACTTTATTACCTAACTGCTGGTTATATTTTATGCCACTTTATGCATTACAGGTTAACTGTTTCAATTATTTTTGTTATATGTCTACTTTGGTCGATACACCGATCCAAGACACACCACCTACCACAGCTTCCCGGCTCTGTTTGTCCACCTACTCACTACCTATTGCACTCAATCCCCAGTGATTTGCTGGAGAGCGTTTTAGCTAGCTCTTGCTACATTAGCACTTTTTCTTGTTGCTGCACATTCTAGTGACAGCCTCCTAATCTTTCTCCATTTCTCTCAGGTTTGCTTACCCACCTCTGCTAATCTGCATTCTAACCTGATTTTCTCTCTCTCTACTTTATTCTCACTTCACCACATATTTACTATAATTTTTTATAACCCCCATTACCCTTTAAGTTCACGAGCATGGACACACTGACCATAGTCTCATTGAACGTGAAAGGACTGAAAAGAGGCGAATGCTGCTTCATGACATGCAGCGTATGAAGGCGGACATTGTCCTACTACAAGAAACACATTTTAGGGTGAATAACCTGCCGATACAAAAAAAATAAAAAAATAGATACTACCCCATGGTTTACCATTCCACATACACTGAAGATAAATCCAGGGGGTTCTCCATATTGATTTAATCTAAGATACCATGGACGCACATAGACGCAAAGACCGACAAGGGGGGACGCTTTCTGTTCCTGAAAGGGCGGATTGGGGCTGTGGGGGTTCACCCTCTGCGAACCTCTACGCTCCAAATGACCACCTAGATAGGTTTCTAAGACTACACCTGGAACACTGACTCACTTCACAGAGGGACAACTTATCATTGGAGGTGACCTTAAAAGAACACTAGGCAAAAAAAATTTTTAAATAACAAACATGTTATACTTACCTCCACTGTGCAGCTCGTTTTACACAGTGTCCCCTAACCCTGTCTTCTGGGGTGCCTCGGCGGCTGTCTAGGCTCCTCCTCGGTAAAAGCTTTCCACATTCATGCGAGCGTGCTTGCATGGTGGAAAGCTTTTGCGAGCGCGCTACCGTGATACAGCGGCGGGCATAGCCGCCGACTGTATCACTTGGCCCCGCCCCGGCGCGCCGCATCATTCGCTGTGATTGACAGCAGCCCCAGCCAATGGCTGCGCTATCAATCCATCCAGCCTAGCCAATCAACGGCCAGGCTGGAACCGAAGAGGATCACGTGGACGCGCGCGGGACTTTCGAGCGGTCAGGTAAGTAAAACGGGGGTTCGGGGGGGGGGGCGGTACCGTCGGATGTTTTTTCACCTCAATGCATAGGATGCATTGAGGTGAAAAAACATTTACCTTTACAACCCCTTTAACATTCCCATGACGCCAACGGAGGACATCTCCTCTGGACTGTTCTCGACTTCACGAGAGATGCGCAAATGCATCTCCGCATCACTACATACTGCACAACTGATCGATGTTTGGAATCTTTCATCCTGGGGAGAGGGACTACACATTCTTCTCCAGACCACACCAGACGTACTCACATATCGACTACTTTCTGGTCCCCCATAGGCACTTACAAGCAATCAAAAACACCACAATAGGGTCAATTATATGGTCAGACCATGCCCCGATAACACTATGGTACGCCATATCAGACATCCATAACACAAAGACAGCCCTGGAGACTGAACGAGGGCTTAATTTAAGACCTGGAAGTCCTGGCGCATGTGACAAAAGAGATAGGACGCTACTTCGACTCTACCTGTACCCCTGACAGTAAACCAGAGGTTGTCTGGGAAGCACATAAGGCCGTAATTCCTGGAGTACTCATCAAACATGGATCCCGCCTTAAATGACAAAAGACAGCATAACTGACTTCACTACTTCATAAACTACAAACGCTAGAG
This sequence comes from Rana temporaria, assembly GCF_905171775.1. Classification (NCBI taxonomy): domain Eukaryota; kingdom Metazoa; phylum Chordata; class Amphibia; order Anura; family Ranidae; genus Rana; species Rana temporaria. The sequence continues at coordinate 54,963,529 of NC_053498.1, forward strand.
ACACAAAACAAGCAAATCCCCTCCGGACCTTAAGTACTAAACTCGACATCACCCGCAAACAGGTCACTGACCTATTGCATTTCAAAGCCAAAGCTGCTCTCCAAATTTGTAGGAAGAAAGTTTATGTGTTGGGTAACAAATGTGGGCGATTGCTAGCACAGTCCCTCCGAACACAGAATCTGGCATCTTACATACCACATATACTATCCCGAGGAGGACAAAAATTGTCCTTACTCCCAACATATTTCACAGAAATTCAGATCCTTCTATCATACCCTATACAACCTGCCCACATCGCCACCCACCCAAGATATGACAAATTACATAACTTCCTCCCTTATGCCGACCCTGCCGACGGAAGCTAAAAACCTCTTAGAGGAACCCATTACTCTACCAGAACTTCAAACGGCACTAGGCACAGCCAAATCGGATAAAGCACCAGGCACAGATGGGTATACCACTACCTACTATAAGATCCTTCTCCCTTCCCTAGGCAATCATCTAGTGACCCTGTTTAATAGACTTGGCTCAGGGACAAAACTACAAGAATCTACACTACAAGCACAGATATCTGTAATTCCAAAAGAAGGAAAGGACACAGCCCAATGTGGTAGCTACCGCCCAATCTCACAACTAAATACCGACCTTAAACTTTTCACCAAAATCATAGCATCCAGACTACAACAACATCTGCCCTACCTAATACATCTGAACCTGGTTGGCTTTGTACCAATCAGAGAAGCCAGAGATAACACCACTAAAGTCCTAAATTTACTGCACATTGCCAACACTACGAAGATGCCTTGCGCACTCTTTCGAAAAGACGCCGAGAAGGCGCTCGATCGGGTAAGCTGACAGTTCATGTTTTCAACCTTAAAAACATATAGGGATAGCAACACAATGCTAAACTCAGGGTTTGACAAATTTGCTTGGAATCTAGGAGCCAGCTAAAAAAGTTAGGAGCCAGAAAACGCACCCCGTCCCGACGAGCTTGCACGCAGAAGCGAACACATACGTGAGCAGCGCCCGCATATGTAAACAGTGTTCAAACCACACGTGAGGTATCGCCGCGATTGGTATAGCGAGAGCAATAATTCTAGCTCTAGTCCTCCTCTGTAACTCAAAACATGCAACCTGTAGATTTTTTTAAACGTCACCTATGAAGATTTTAAAGGGTAAAAGTTTGTCGGCATTCCACGAGCGGACACAATTTTGAAGCGTGACATGTTGGGTATGAATTTACTCGGCGTAACATTATCTTTCATAATATTTAAAAAAATGGGGATAACTTTACTGTTGTCTTATTTTTTAATTAAAAAAAGTGTAATTTTTTCCCCAAAAAGTGCGCTTATAAGACCGCTGCGCAAATACGGCATGACAGAAAGTATTGCAACGATCGCCATTTTATTCTCTAGGGTGTTAGGATAAAAAAATATATATAATGTTTGGGGGTTCTAATTAGAGGGAAGAAGATGGCAGTGAAAAATTGTGAAAAATTACATTAGAATTGCTGTTTAACTTGTAATGCTTAACTTGCAATACCAACGGCCACCACCAGATGGCGCCAGCTTACACATCTGGAGTAATAACTTGTATGGGGCCTAAGACTTTGAGGGGGGGGATGCCTGGTCTGGGGAGTTTTGTTGCTGAGGGGGGATTGGCTGCGGGTGGGGGCAGGGAGGTGGACTCCCTTGCTGCTTGCTCTGGCCTCCCGTGAACATTGGGGGTGGGGCTGCACGTCCCCCTTATACATCCTCTCCTAAACAGCTAACGGGAGCAGTGCCTGCTGGATACCTGGGGGGGCCGGGGCTGTTTGGTCCCTTGGGGCAGGGGGTGGTTAATGCACTCAATGCCTGGAGCATGGGTGAAGCTGGTGCGGGGCATGGCAGGTCACAGGGTATGTCATAAACTAGGTGGCACTTATACGTTCCCAGGCACATTCGGCTCTCCCCACCAAATGCTATGTCCTCGAGTGGGAATATGGGGGGTCTGAAACACTTACAGTTTCTTAGTCAGGGATTGGATTGATACCCAGGGCTCCAGTTATATATGTTTTATTGTTTGAACTTTATTACCTAACTGCTGGTTATATTTTATGCCACTTTATGCATTACAGGTTAAATGTTTCAATTATTTTTGTTATATGTCTACTTTGGTCGATACACCGATCCAAGACACACCCACCTACCTCTGTTTGTCCACCTACTCACTACCTATTGCACTCAATCCCCAGTGATTTGCTGGAGAGCGTTTTAGCTAGCTCTTGCTACATTAGCACTTTTTCTTGTTGCTGCACATTCTAGTGACAGCCTCCTAATCTTTCTCCATTTCTCTCAGGTTTGCTTACCCACCTCTGCTAATCTGCATTCTAACCTGATTTTCTCTCTCTCTACTTTATTCTCACTTCACCACATATTTACTATAATTTTTTATAACCCCCATTACCCTTTAAGTTCACGAGCATGGACACACTGACCATAGTCTCATTGAACGTGAAAGGACTGAAAAGAGGCGAATGCTGCTTCATGACATGCAGCGTATGAAGGCGGACATTGTCCTACTACAAGAAACACATTTTAGGGTGAATAACCTGCCGATACAAAAAAAATAAAAAAATAGATACTACCCCATGGTTTACCATTCCACATACACTGAAGATAAATCCAGGGGGTTCTCCATATTGATTTAATCTAAGATACCATGGACGCACATAGACGCAAAGACCGACAAGGGGGGACGCTTTCTGTTCCTGAAAGGGCGGATTGGGGCTGTGGGGGTTCACCCTCTGCGAACCTCTACGCTCCAAATGACCACCTAGATAGGTTTCTAAGACTACACCTGGAACACTGACTCACTTCACAGAGGGACAACTTATCATTGGAGGTGACCTTAAAAGAACACTAGGCAAAAACATTTTTTAAATAACAAACATGTTATACTTACCTCCACTGTGCAGCTCGTTTTACACAGTGTCCCCTAACCCTGTCTTCTGGGGTGCCTCGGCGGCTGTCTAGGCTCCTCCTCGGTAAAAGCTTTCCACATTCATGCGAGCGTGCTTGCATGGTGGAAAGCTTTTGCGAGCGCGCTACCGTGATACAGCGGCGGGCATAGCCGCCGACTGTATCACTTGGCCCCGCCCCGGCGCGCCGCATCATTCGCTGTGATTGACAGCAGCCCCAGCCAATGGCTGCGCTATCAATCCGTCCAGCCTAGCCAATCAACGGCCAGACTGGAACCGAAGAGGATCACGTGGACGCGCGCGGGACTTTCGAGCGGTCAGGTAAGTAAAACGGGGGTTCGGGGGGGGGGCGGTACCGTCGGATGTTTTTTCACCTCAATGCATAGGATGCATTGAGGTGAAAAAACATTTACCTTTACAACCCCTTTAACATTCCCATGACGCCAACGGAGGACATCTCCTCTGGACTGTTCTCGACTTCACGAGAGATGCGCAAATGCATCTCCGCATCACTACATACTGCACAACTGATCGATTTTTGGAATCTTTCATCCTGGGGAGAGGGACTACACATTCTTCTCCAGACCACACCAGACGTACTCACATATCGACTACTTTCTGGTCCCCCATAGGCACTTACAAGCAATCAAAAACACCACAATAGGGTCAATTATATGGTCAGACCATGCCCCGATAACACTATGGTACGCCATATCAGACATCCATAACACAAAGACAGCCCTGGAGACTGAACGAGGGCTTAATTTAAGACCTGGAAGTCCTGGCGCATGTGACAAAAGAGATAGGACGCTACTTCGACTCTACCTGTACCCCTGACAGTAAACCAGAGGTTGTCTGGGAAGCACATAAGGCCGTAATTCCTGGAGTACTCATCAAACATGGATCCTGCCTTAAATGACAAAAGACAGCATAACTGACTTCACTACTTCATAAACTACAAACGCTAGAGACACAAAACAAGCAAATCCCCTCCGGACCTTAAGTACTAAACTCGACATCACCCGCAAACAGGTCACTGACCTATTGCATTTCAAAGCCAAAGCTGCTCTCCAAATTTGTAGGAAGAAAGTTTATGTGTTGGGTAACAAATGTGGGCGATTGCTAGCACAGTCCCTCCGAACACAGAATCTGGCATCTTACATACCACATATACTATCCCGAGGAGGACAAAAATTGTCCTTACTCCCAACATATTTCACAGAAATTCAGATCCTTCTATCATACCCTATACAACCTGCCCACATCGCCACCCACCCAAGATATGACAAATTACATAACTTCCTCCCTTATGCCGACCCTGCCGACGGAAGCTAAAAACCTCTTAGAGGAACCCATTACTCTACCAGAACTTCAAACGGCACTAGGCACAGCCAAATCGGATAAAGCACCAGGCACAGATGGGTTTACCACTACCTACTATAAGATCCTTCTCCCTTCCCTAGGCAATCATCTAGTGACCCTGTTTAATAGACTTGGCTCAGGGACAAAACTACAAGAATCTACACTACAAGCACAGATATCTGTAATTCCAAAAGAAGGAAAGGACACAGCCCAATGTGGTAGCTACCGCCCAATCTCACAACTAAATACCGACCTTAAACTTTTCACCAAAATCATAGCATCCAGACTACAACAACATCTGCCCTACCTAATACATCTGAACCTGGTTGGCTTTGTACCAATCAGAGAAGCCAGAGATAACACCACTAAAGTCCTAAATTTACTGCACATTGCCAACACTACGAAGATGCCTTGCGCACTCTTTCGAAAAGACGCCGAGAAGGCGCTCGATCGGGTAAGCTGACAGTTCATGTTTTCAACCTTAAAAACATATAGGGATAGCAACACAATGCTAAACTCAGGGTTTGACAAATTTGCTTGGAATCTAGGAGCCAGCTAAAAAAGTTAGGAGCCAGAAAACGCACCCCGTCCCGACGAGCTTGCACGCAGAAGCGAACACATACGTGAGCAGCGCCCGCATATGTAAACAGTGTTCAAACCACACGTGAGGTATCGCCGCGATTGGTATAGCGAGAGCAATAATTCTAGCTCTAGTCCTCCTCTGTAACTCAAAACATGCAACCTGTAGATTTTTTTAAACGTCACCTATGAAGATTTTAAAGGGTAAAAGTTTGTCGGCATTCCACGAGCGGACACAATTTTGAAGCGTGACATGTTGGGTATGAATTTACTCGGCGTAACATTATCTTTCATAATATTTAAAAAAATGGGGATAACTTTACTGTTGTCTTATTTTTTAATTAAAAAAAGTGTAATTTTTTCCCCAAAAAGTGCGCTTATAAGACCGCTGCGCAAATACGGCATGACAGAAAGTATTGCAACGATCGCCATTTTATTCTCTAGGGTGTTAGGATAAAAAAATATATATAATGTTTGGGGGTTCTAATTAGAGGGAAGAAGATGGCAGTGAAAAATTGTGAAAAATTACATTAGAATTGCTGTTTAACTTGTAATGCTTAACTTGCAATACCAACGGCCACCACCAGATGGCGCCAGCTTACACATCTGGAGTAATAACTTGTATGGGGCCTAAGACTTTGAGGGGGGGGATGCCTGGTCTGGGGAGTTTTGTTGCTGAGGGGGGATTGGCTGCGGGTGGGGGCAGGGAGGTGGACTCCCTTGCTGCTTGCTCTGGCCTCCCGTGAACATTGGGGGTGGGGCTGCACGTCCCCCTTATACATCCTCTCCTAAACAGCTAACGGGAGCAGTGCCTGCTGGATACCTGGGGGGGCCGGGGCTGTTTGGTCCCTTGGGGCAGGGGGTGGTTAATGCACTCAATGCCTGGAGCATGGGTGAACCTGGTGCGGGGCATGGCAGGTCACAGGGTATGTCATAAACTAGGTGGCACTTATACGTTCCCAGGCACATTCGGCTCTCCCCACCAAATGCTATGTCCTCGAGTGGGAATATGGGGGGTCTGAAACACTTACAGTTTCTTAGTCAGGGATTGGATTGATACCCAGGGCTCCAGTTATATATGTTTTATTGTTTGAACTTTATTACCTAACTGCTGGTTATATTTTATGCCACTTTATGCATTACAGGTTAAATGTTTCAATTATTTTTGTTATATGTCTACTTTGGTCGATACACCGATCCAAGACACACCCACCTACCTCTGTTTGTCCACCTACTCACTACCTATTGCACTCAATCCCCAGTGATTTGCTGGAGAGCGTTTTAGCTAGCTCTTGCTACATTAGCACTTTTTCTTGTTGCTGCACATTCTAGTGACAGCCTCCTAATCTTTCTCCATTTCTCTCAGGTTTGCTTACCCACCTCTGCTAATCTGCATTCTAACCTGATTTTCTCTCTCTCTACTTTATTCTCACTTCACCACATATTTACTATAATTTTTTATAACCCCCATTACCCTTTAAGTTCACGAGCATGGACACACTGACCATAGTCTCATTGAACGTGAAAGGACTGAAAAGAGGCGAATGCTGCTTCATGACATGCAGCGTATGAAGGCGGACATTGTCCTACTACAAGAAACACATTTTAGGGTGAATAACCTGCCGATACAAAAAAAATAAAAAAATAGATACTACCCCATGGTTTACCATTCCACATACACTGAAGATAAATCCAGGGGGTTCTCCATATTGATTTAATCTAAGATACCATGGACGCACATAGACGCAAAGACCGACAAGGGGGGACGCTTTCTGTTCCTGAAAGGGCGGATTGGGGCTGTGGGGGTTCACCCTCTGCGAACCTCTACGCTCCAAATGACCACCTAGATAGGTTTCTAAGACTACACCTGGAACACTGACTCACTTCACAGAGGGACAACTTATCATTGGAGGTGACCTTAAAAGAACACTAGGCAAAAACATTTTTTAAATAACAAACATGTTATACTTACCTCCACTGTGCAGCTCGTTTTACACAGTGTCCCCTAACCCTGTCTTCTGGGGTGCCTCGGCGGCTGTCTAGGCTCCTCCTCGGTAAAAGCTTTCCACATTCATGCGAGCGTGCTTGCATGGTGGAAAGCTTTTGCGAGCGCGCTACCGTGATACAGCGGCGGGCATAGCCGCCGACTGTATCACTTGGCCCCGCCCCGGCGCGCCGCATCATTCGCTGTGATTGACAGCAGCCCCAGCCAATGGCTGCGCTATCAATCCGTCCAGCCTAGCCAATCAACGGCCAGACTGGAACCGAAGAGGATCACGTGGACGCGCGCGGGACTTTCGAGCGGTCAGGTAAGTAAAACGGGGGTTCGGGGGGGGGGGCGGTACCGTCGGATGTTTTTTCACCTCAATGCATAGGATGCATTGAGGTGAAAAAACATTTACCTTTACAACCCCTTTAACATTCCCATGACGCCAACGGAGGACATCTCCTCTGGACTGTTCTCGACTTCACGAGAGATGCGCAAATGCATCTCCGCATCACTACATACTGCACAACTGATCGATTTTTGGAATCTTTCATCCTGGGGAGAGGGACTACACATTCTTCTCCAGACCACACCAGACGTACTCACATATCGACTACTTTCTGGTCCCCCATAGGCACTTACAAGCAATCAAAAACACCACAATAGGGTCAATTATATGGTCAGACCATGCCCCGATAACACTATGGTACGCCATATCAGACATCCATAACACAAAGACAGCCCTGGAGACTGAACGAGGGCTTAATTTAAGACCTGGAAGTCCTGGCGCATGTGACAAAAGAGATAGGACGCTACTTCGACTCTACCTGTACCCCTGACAGTAAACCAGAGGTTGTCTGGGAAGCACATAAGGCCGTAATTCCTGGAGTACTCATCAAACATGGATCCTGCCTTAAATGACAAAAGACAGCATAACTGACTTCACTACTTCATAAACTACAAACGCTAGAGACACAAAACAAGCAAATCCCCTCCGGACCTTAAGTACTAAACTCGACATCACCCGCAAACAGGTCACTGACCTATTGCATTTCAAAGCCAAAGCTGCTCTCCAAATTTGTAGGAAGAAAGTTTATGTGTTGGGTAACAAATGTGGGCGATTGCTAGCACAGTCCCTCCGAACACAGAATCTGGCATCTTACATACCACATATACTATCCCGAGGAGGACAAAAATTGTCCTTACTCCCAACATATTTCACAGAAATTCAGATCCTTCTATCATACCCTATACAACCTGCCCACATCGCCACCCACCCAAGATATGACAAATTACATAACTTCCTCCCTTATGCCGACCCTGCCGACGGAAGCTAAAAACCTCTTAGAGGAACCCATTACTCTACCAGAACTTCAAACGGCACTAGGCACAGCCAAATCGGATAAAGCACCAGGCACAGATGGGTTTACCACTACCTACTATAAGATCCTTCTCCCTTCCCTAGGCAATCATCTAGTGACCCTGTTTAATAGACTTGGCTCAGGGACAAAACTACAAGAATCTACACTACAAGCACAGATATCTGTAATTCCAAAAGAAGGAAAGGACACAGCCCAATGTGGTAGCTACCGCCCAATCTCACAACTAAATACCGACCTTAAACTTTTCACCAAAATCATAGCATCCAGACTACAACAACATCTGCCCTACCTAATACATCTGAACCTGGTTGGCTTTGTACCAATCAGAGAAGCCAGAGATAACACCACTAAAGTCCTAAATTTACTGCACATTGCCAACACTACGAAGATGCCTTGCGCACTCTTTCGAAAAGACGCCGAGAAGGCGCTCGATCGGGTAAGCTGACAGTTCATGTTTTCAACCTTAAAAACATATAGGGATAGCAACACAATGCTAAACTCAGGGTTTGACAAATTTGCTTGGAATCTAGGAGCCAGCTAAAAAAGTTAGGAGCCAGAAAACGCACCCCGTCCCGACGAGCTTGCACGCAGAAGCGAACACATACGTGAGCAGCGCCCGCATATGTAAACAGTGTTCAAACCACACGTGAGGTATCGCCGCGATTGGTATAGCGAGAGCAATAATTCTAGCTCTAGTCCTCCTCTGTAACTCAAAACATGCAACCTGTAGATTTTTTTAAACGTCACCTATGAAGATTTTAAAGGGTAAAAGTTTGTCGGCATTCCACGAGCGGACACAATTTTGAAGCGTGACATGTTGGGTATGAATTTACTCGGCGTAACATTATCTTTCATAATATTTAAAAAAATGGGGATAACTTTACTGTTGTCTTATTTTTTAATTAAAAAAAGTGTAATTTTTTCCCCAAAAAGTGCGCTTATAAGACCGCTGCGCAAATACGGCATGACAGAAAGTATTGCAACGATCGCCATTTTATTCTCTAGGGTGTTAGGATAAAAAAATATATATAATGTTTGGGGGTTCTAATTAGAGGGAAGAAGATGGCAGTGAAAAATTGTGAAAAATTACATTAGAATTGCTGTTTAACTTGTAATGCTTAACTTGCAATACCAACGGCCACCACCAGATGGCGCCAGCTTACACATCTGGAGTAATAACTTGTATGGGGCCTAAGACTTTGAGGGGGGGGATGCCTGGTCTGGGGAGTTTTGTTGCTGAGGGGGGATTGGCTGCGGGTGGGGGCAGGGAGGTGGACTCCCTTGCTGCTTGCTCTGGCCTCCCGTGAACATTGGGGGTGGGGCTGCACGTCCCCCTTATACATCCTCTCCTAAACAGCTAACGGGAGCAGTGCCTGCTGGATACCTGGGGGGGCCGGGGCTGTTTGGTCCCTTGGGGCAGGGGGTGGTTAATGCACTCAATGCCTGGAGCATGGGTGAACCTGGTGCGGGGCATGGCAGGTCACAGGGTATGTCATAAACTAGGTGGCACTTATACGTTCCCAGGCACATTCGGCTCTCCCCACCAAATGCTATGTCCTCGAGTGGGAATATGGGGGGTCTGAAACACTTACAGTTTCTTAGTCAGGGATTGGATTGATACCCAGGGCTCCAGTTATATATGTTTTATTGTTTGAACTTTATTACCTAACTGCTGGTTATATTTTATGCCACTTTATGCATTACAGGTTAAATGTTTCAATTATTTTTGTTATATGTCTACTTTGGTCGATACACCGATCCAAGACACACCCACCTACCTCTGTTTGTCCACCTACTCACTACCTATTGCACTCAATCCCCAGTGATTTGCTGGAGAGCGTTTTAGCTAGCTCTTGCTACATTAGCACTTTTTCTTGTTGCTGCACATTCTAGTGACAGCCTCCTAATCTTTCTCCATTTCTCTCAGGTTTGCTTACCCACCTCTGCTAATCTGCATTCTAACCTGATTTTCTCTCTCTCTACTTTATTCTCACTTCACCACATATTTACTATAATTTTTTATAACCCCCATTACCCTTTAAGTTCACGAACATGGACACACTGACCATAGTCTCATTGAACGTGAAAGGACTGAAAAGAGGCGAATGCTGCTTCATGACATGCAGCGTATGAAGGCGGACATTGTCCTACTACAAGAAACACATTTTAGGGTGAATAACCTGCCGATACAAAAAAAAAGAAAAAATAGATACTACCCCATGGTTTACCATTCCACATACACTGAAGATAAATCCAGGGGGTTCTCCATATTGATTTAATCTAAGATACCATGGACGCACATAGACGCAAAGACCGACAAGGGGGGACGCTTTCTGTTCCTGAAAGGGCGGATTGGGGCTGTGGGGGTTCACCCTTGCGAACCTCTATGCTCCAAATGACCACCTAGATAGGTTTCTAAGACTACACCTGGAACACTGACTCACTTCACAGAGGGACAACTTATCATTGGAGGTGACCTTAAAAGAACACTAGGCAAAAAAATTTTTTAAATAACAAACATGTTATACTTACCTCCACTGTGCAGCTCGTTTTACACAGTGTCCCCTAACCCTGTCTTCTGGGGTGCCTCGGCGGCTGTCTAGGCTCCTCCTCGGTAAAAGCTTTCCACATTCATGCGAGCGTGCTTGCATGGTGGAAAGCTTTTGCGAGCGCGCTACCGTGATACAGCGGCGGGCATAGCCGCCGACTGTATCACTTGGCCCCGCCCCGGCGCGCCGCATCATTCGCTGTGATTGACAGCAGCCCCAGCCAATGGCTGCGCTATCAATCCGTCCAGCCTAGCCAATCAACGGCCAGGCTGGAACCGAAGAGGATCACGTGGACGCGCGCGGGACTTTCGAGCGGTCAGGTAAGTAAAACGGGGGTTCGGGGGGGGGCGGTACCGTCGGATGTTTTTTCACCTCAATGCATAGGATGCATTGAGGTGAAAAAACATTTACCTTTACAACCCCTTTAACATTCCCATGACGCCAACGGAGGACATCTCCTCTGGACTGTTCTCGACTTCACGAGAGATGCGCAAATGCATCTCCGCATCACTACATACTGCACAACTGATCGATGTTTGGAATCTTTCATCCTGGGGAGAGGGACTACACATTCTTCTCCAGACCACACCAGACGTACTCACATATCGACTACTTTCTGGTTCCCTCATAGGCACTTACAAGCAATCAAAAACACCACAATAGGGTCAATTATATGGTCAGACCATGCCCCGATAACACTATGGTACGCCATATCAGACATCCATAACACAAAGACAGCCCTGGAGACTGAACGAGGGCTTAATTTAAGACCTGGAAGTCCTGGCGCATGTGGCAAAAGAGATAGGACGCTACTTCGACTCTACCTGTACCCCTGACAGTAAACCAGAGGTTGTCTGGGAAGCACATAAGGCCGTAATTCCTGGAGTACTCATCAAACATGGATCCCGCCTTAAATGACAAAAGACAGCATAACTGACTTCACTACTTCATAAACTACAAACGCTAGAGACACAAAACAAGCAAATCCCCTCCGGACCTTAAGTACTAAACTCGACATCACCCGCAAACAGGTCACTGACCTATTGCATTTCAAAGCCAAAGCTGCTCTCCAAATTTGTAGGAAGAAAGTTTATGTGTTGGGTAACAAATGTGGGCGATTGCTAGCACAGTCCCTCCGAACACAGAATCTGGCATCTTACATACCACATATACTATCCCGAGGAGGACAAAAATTGTCCTTACTCCCAACATATTTCACAGAAATTCAGATCCTTCTATCATACCCTATACAACCTGCCCACATCGCCACCCACCCAAGATATGACAAATTACATAACTTCCTCCCTTATGCCGACCCTGCCGACGGAAGCTAAAAACCTCTTAGAGGAACCCATTACTCTACCAGAACTTCAAACGGCACTAGGCACAGCCAAATCGGGTAAAGCACCAGGCCCAGATGGGTTTACCACTACCTACTATAAGATCCTTCTCCCTTCCCTAGGCAATCATCTAGTGACCCTGTTTAATAGACTTGGCTCAGGGACAAAACTACAAGAATCTACACTACAAGCACAGATATCTGTAATTCCAAAAGAAGGAAAGGACACAGCCCAATGTGGTAGCTACCGCCCAATCTCACTACTAAATACCGACCTTAAACTTTTCACCAAAATCATAGCATCCAGACTACAACAACATCTGCCCTACCTAATACATCTGAACCTGGTTGGCTTTGTACCAATCAGAGAAGCCAGAGATAACACCACTAAAGTCCTAAATTTACTGCACATTGCCAACACTACGAAGATGCCTTGCGTACTCTTTCGAAAAGACGCCGAGAAGGCGCTCGATCGGGTAAGCTGACAGTTCATGTTTTCAACCTTAAAAACATATAGGGATAGCAACACAATGCTAAACTCAGGGTTTGACAAATTTGCTTGGAATCTAGGAGCCAGCTAAAAAAGTTAGGAGCCAGAAAACGCACCCCGTCCCGACGAGCTTGCACGCAGAAGCGAACACATACGTGAGCAGCGCCCGCATATGTAAACAGTGTTCAAACCACACGTGAGGTATCGCCGCGATTGGTATAGCGAGAGCAATAATTCTAGCTCTAGTCCTCCTCTGTAACTCAAAACATGCAACCTGTAGATTTTTTTAAACGTCACCTATGAAGATTTTAAAGGGTAAAAGTTTGTCGGCATTCCACGAGCGGACACAATTTTGAAGCGTGACATGTTGGGTATGAATTTACTCGGCGTAACATTATCTTTCATAATATTTAAAAAAATGGGGATAACTTTACTGTTGTCTTATTTTTTAATTAAAAAAAGTGTAATTGTTTCCCCAAAAAGTGCGCTTATAAGACCGCTGCGCAAATACGGCATGACAGAAAGTATTGCAACGATCGCCATTTTATTCTCTAGGGTGTTAGGATAAAAAAATATATATAATGTTTGGGGGTTCTAATTAGAGGGAAGAATTGAAAAATTGTGAAAAATTACATTAGAATTGCTGTTTAACTTGTAATGCTTAACTTGCAATACCAACGGCCACCACCAGATGGCGCCATCTTACACATCTGGAGTAATAACTTGTAATACCAACGGCTCACCACCAGATGGCGCCAGCTCACACAAAAAAAATTACATTTTTATTTTATTTTTTTGCCCACCTTCCAAGCCAAGTCGCCAGGACACCATTTCTAATCGCCATGGCGACCTGACGCCCGGGATTTGTCGAGCCCTGGCTAAACTGCATATCAGCGGCATACTCAGTCCCGACGGCTAGAGTTAGAGTGAAAGGGGTAATATCAGACTCTTTCCCGATCACCAACGGGACCAGACAGGGATGCCCTCTCTTGCCCCTTGTTTTTGCACTGTCTCTAGAACCCTTTCTGTGTCATATAAGACTAAACCCAGACATTTCTGGAATAGAAGTTGACAATTCACACTATAAGGTTTCTGCCTATGTGGACGATCCAATGTTCTCGCTAATGAAACCAACTATCTCCCTCCCCAACCTAATGCACGAAATTGACATTTACAGGAAACCGTCCAATTTAAGAATTAATTTTAATAAATCAGAGGCGATGGGAATAGGAATACCACAACCTCAACTTACCCATCCTCAAACCAGTTTTAACCTGAAATGGACAGCTATGGCCCTGACATACTTAGGCACACGCATTCCCCCAAAATGTTCCCAGCTATTTAAACTCAACTTCCCGCCCCTTCTCAAAAACGTCCAAAAATTGCTTACTCAATGGAATAGCGGGCTGCACTCTTGGTTCGGTCGTTGCAACATTCTCAAAATGACAATCCTACCCAAATTTCTCTACCTCCTACAAGCCCTTCCTATACACATACCCACGGACTACTTCAAACACATACACTCAGCATTCATAACATTCCTATGGGCAGGGAAAAAACCCAGACTACACAAGAAAATACTCTCCCTCCCAGTACGTGGGACTAGCAATGCCGGACATTCGCACCTACTACCATGCGAAACACTTAAGTAGACTTATTAACTGGTGCCGACATAGGGAGACCAAACTTTGGCTGCGGCTGGAGCAAGCTCGGAGTGCAACCCTTCTGCAGGGAGCTCCTTGGTGCCACTCAGCGTTACCACTGGGTGTTAAACATCAACGTTAATAGGTAACACCATCAAACTATGCGCACGGCTGATAGCTCAGACCCCCTTATCCTCCCGCGATTCACAACAAATTCTTTCCGATGTCGGACCTTTGCTGGCGCTGCCAAACGGAAAGAGGTACCCTGGTACATATTTTCTGGTCCTGCCCCTGGATCCGGAGCTTCTGGGGCGAAGTTCAACAGATAACACAAACAGACCGTACAGTCCCAGGTGACCCAGTATACTTCCTCCTAAACGCCAATGACACCCCACACTCGTCTACAAAAAGTTAGTCATCCGACACTTACTAGACGCAGCCAAAGCCTGTATTCCACTCGAAATCACCACACCCGCCGACCATTGACTTATGGCTCCAAAAAATAGACGACATTAACAAAATGAAAGACCTCATTCTTACAAGCAAAGACAGACAAGAGGCTTACTCCAAGACATGGCAATTATGGAATATTTTCAAATATTCAGAGGAGGGACAAGCTCTCAGAGGAGGAGACCCAATGACCTGAAACCACAGAATCTTAATAGACGACTGTGAGATAACATACTTTACATTCCCTGTATTCACTGTGTGGATGCATGGGTCCCTGTTCGTGAACTTCCCACACCCTGCCCCCCCCCCCCCCCCAGCAAACCCCCCTCTTCTTTGGCATACATTCTTTTCTTTCTCTATATTCTAGGGCACTGCCCGAGCTACAACTTTTTTCCTTTTTTTATCCTCTATTTTCTTTCTAGCTATTTGGAAAAAGAAAGGGAACTGGGCCCACGGGCTATAGTAACCTGGCTCACCACGATCAGGGATACGAGACATCCCTATGGCCTTAAGGACCTACATTAGGAACCTATAGGTACAGCCTTATAGATAGACCTAACCAAAAACACCAACCACTTATTCGGCTTCTCAGCACACGATGACATAGGACAAGAAGGATGCTTCATCATTTATTCCCCTACGCTGTATCTTATGTCTTTGTATCATTACTTGTATGTGTATTACTGTTATTTGATTGTATTATTGTTGTGGTCTCTGTGGACCTATTTCCTGATTATAAAAAAAAAAATACTTATGTCATGCAATAAAATGCAAATTAATTAATTAAAAATCTTACAATGTGATTTTCTGTATTTTTGTTTTAGATTCCATCTCTCACAGTTGAAGAGTACCTATGATACAGACCTCTACATGCTTTGTAAGTAGGAAAACCTGCAAAAACAGCAGTGTATCAAATACTTGTTCTCCCCACTGTATTACAAAAAGTTAATTACCCACTTCCCTACCCACCCATTGTCATATGACATCCACAGATTGGACGTCATATGACATCCTGGTCATCTGGGGGGGGGCCACCGGCGGCGCGCACGTGCACCCGCGGCATCACGCAGGACATGGATCTGTGTGAAAACACACAGATCCATGTCCTGTCAGCGATGAGGAGACCGATGCTGTGTTTCCAGTACAGAGGAACACACATTGGTCTCCTCCCCTTGTGAGTCCCCTCCCCCTACAGTTAGAATCCCACACTGGGAAACATATTAACCCCTTCAGCGCCCCTTAATGTTAACCCCTTCCCTGCCAGTTACATTTATACAGTAATCAGTGCAGTTTTATAGCACTAATCGCTGTATAAATGTGAATGGTCCCAAAAACGTGTCAAAAGTGTCCGATATGTCCGTCACAATAAAAATCGCAGATCACCGCCATTACTAGAAAAAAAATAAAAATGCAATAAAACTATCCCCTATTTTGTAGACGCTATAACTTTTGCGCAAACCAATCAATATATGCTTATTGTGATTTTTTTTTACCAAAAATATGTAGAAAAATATGTATCGGCCTAAACTGAGGAACAATTTTGCCGCCTTACACACCTGGGAAGCAGACGCTTGATTCCGGAAAGCCGAAGAGGCACCTATTGCCCTGGTCGAATGTGCCGTGACAGGAAGAGGAGGTGCCCGTTCTTTCAGGGCATAGGCCTGAATCACTACCTGTCTGATCCACATAGAGATGGTGGCCAATGAGACCGCCAGACCCTTCCTAGGACCAACCACCAAGGAATGCAATGCAGCCTCTTTGGGGTGCGACGGACGAGGACACAAAGACGAGAGTACAATGTCCTCATTGAGGTGAAAGGCCGAAATGACCTTAGGAAGAAATGAAGGCTGCGGACGCAACACCATCTTATCCTTGTGGAGAATCAAATAGGAGGCCTTGCATGACAAGGCCGCTAGCTCAGAAATCCATCTGACTGATGTAATAGCCACCAGAAAGGCCACCTTCTGAGAGAGAGTCGGTAAGGGAATCTCTCTAATGTTCTCGAACGGAAGTTTCTGAAGTACTGAGAGGACCAGATTCAAGTTTCACGGAGGTAGCGGAGGACGTACCGGAGGGGCCACATGTCGCACTCCCTGCACAAACGTACTCACCAGGGAGTGAGCCGCCAAGGGTCGTTGAAAGAAGACAGCCAAGGCTGAAATCTGCCCCTTGAATTGTACTTAAGGCAAGTTTTTGGTCCACCTCACACTGTAGAAACAGCAGGACCCTGGAAACCAAATAAGCCCGCGGATGCCACTTCATCTCCTCACACATAGAGATGTAGGCCTTCTATGTGCGATGGTAAATCTTCCGAGAGGACGACTTTCGCACCCTCAACATAATCACTGAATCTGACAGGCCTCGGTCCCTTAGCTGGCTTTCAATAGCCATGCCGTTAAAGCCAGTGACTGTAAAGCAGGACGAAGTATGGGACCTTGCGACAGAAGGTCCTCTTGCATCGGTAGATGCCAAGGAACATCTGCTACCAGACGTACTAGGTCGGCGTTCCATGGACGCCAAGGCCAATCTGAAGCAATTAGGATCATTGGAATCCCTTCGGCCTCCACTCTGCAAAGCAGATGGGGAATAAGCTTTAGAGGGGGAAAGGCATAAATTAGACAATACTGACCCCACGGTGTCACCAACGCGTTTTTGACCTGCCCACAAACCTCAATACTTTCCGATTGAGTCGCGAGGCCAAGAGGTCCACGTCTGGAGTGCCCCATCTCAGGCACAGGAGCTGAAACACCTCCAGGTGTAGTGACCATTCTCCCTGGTCCAGCATCTGGCGACTTAGGTAGTCCGCTTGCCAGTTTTCTACGCCCGGAATGTATAGGATGTGAGCAACCTCCGACACTGCAACCAAGCTTCTTGTTCCTCCTTGATGATTGACATATGCCACCGCCGTGGCGTTGTCCGACTGGATCCTGACTGGACATCCTTGCAGTCTCTGAGACCACGTAGAGAGGCACAGCCTGATCATCTGAAGCTCCAGGACATTGATCGGCAGGCAGTATTCTTCCTGAGTCCAGCGACCCTGGGCCGACTGAACCCCCCAGACTCCCCCCCAACCGGTAAGCCTAGCGTCCATCGTAATCACCGTCCATCCAGGGAGAGAGGAAAGGAAGGGTGGAAACCCCATAATCGACCTGGCCCAGCCGTGCCACCCTGCCGGAGCAGGACTCCTACTTACCCGTCCTGCTTGGACTCGCTGGAAGCATTCCTGACAGACCCATTGCCCGCGCGGTTACGGTGTGGCTGTCGGCCCTGGCACACTGACACGAACATATAGCCCAGTCGCACGACCGCGCAATTGTCAATTAAAGCGACACAGTGCCGAATCGCAAAATGTGCTCTGGTAAGGAAGGGGGTAAATTCTTCCGGGGCTTAAGTGGTTAAGCTTTACACTCATTTTAAGAGGGCACATGAGAGAGATATACAAATAGGTGCATAGTGACTTTGGGAGGCAACTTTTTAATCTCAGCTTTCAAAAGAAGACACGGTCACACAAGTTGGACGAGAAATAGGTCATTAAATTGCATAAGGGGTTTTTACTTCTAGAGCGGTAAGGATGTGGAACTTCCTTCCACAGCTGTTGGTGTCAACGAAGAGTATAGATAAGTTGAAAAACTTGAAATGTGATTCCTAGCGAACACATGGATACGGGAAAACAGAAGTTACACACACCTTACCAACTATGTAACTACAGTATGTAATTGACATTTAATACAGTTGTATTCATCACAGCAGCATTGCAATGCTATTATGGTTCATGTCCTAACCTGCTGTGCTAAAAAAAAAAAAAAAAAAAGTACTACATGCAGGACCTTTTTTTTAGCACACACTAGACAGCAAAGATAGTATAAGAAACAAAAAAATTAATTGAAGCCACACCACTGCTAAAAGGTCCAGATATAATTTAATTCCAATAAAAGCCAATCAAACTCTGATGAAGGGGGTGTTTTTGCACCCCCAAATGTATTGGTCACTTTTTTGATCGTCCGCCTAACTTTTTTTTTCGATTAAAGTTGTATCTGAACCTTTTAGCAGTGGTGTGGTGCTTCAGTTTCCATTTTTGTTACATTACACTACAGGCCATGGGGACCAAAGTGATCCTCTGGGGTGTAGAAGTCGCCTACCAAGAAACCAGATTTTTTATATCAATATAAATACTTTGTCTACGTATGTGTGTGTGTGGAGGGGGGGGGGGGGGTATGCTGGAAAGAGTTGTCAGCGTGCCCTAATGCACCTGGTATGAATGAGCCTTAAAGTGGAGTTCCACCCATTTTTTTTATGTTTGTCTGTGCTGCATGTCCTAATCTCATAGTGTTTAGAATGGACAATTTTTATTTATTTTGTTGCTTGTAAATACCTTTATTTTGTAGTCCTTCATTACTTCCTCCTCCTTATTAGCCTAGGCTATTAAGTCACAAGGCTATTGGCAAGGGTTTCTGGGATAGGCATCATGTATCCCAGTAGTCCTTGCAAATAGCCTATTTGCATAGAGAAGGGGCGGCAACTTCCTCTGACACTCCCGTTGCTATGGAAACCTGACTGAAACCTATTACATCGCTTGGAAGACATACAGTCTGGCTTCATGATGCCCACACTTAAGATGGCCACGGTCTATTTCTAGATTATAAACGAACTAAATGCTCTAACAACCTAACAAAATGGACCTTAGTTTACAGACTAACTTTACTAGACTACATTAAGCTTGTGTATTACAGGGGTATTTATATTTAAAAAGTGAAATTGTGGGTGGAACTCCCCTTTAACCTCCCTGGCGGTATGATTCTGTCTGGAATTACGTACCAAAAGCGGTACAATTATTTTGCATGGAAATTCTGCGTTTTATACTGTAGGCCTGCAATTCTTAGGAATAACTCACTTAAATCTGTCCAAACAAGAGTCTAATAGGCATCCCGGGTATGATAAAGTTTGAAACACCAAATCATAAAATTATAATATAATAAATAACTATAAATTATAACAAATGATAATGTAATTATAATAAAAATTATTCAATAATGTAATCAAAATCACTGAAATTTGCTCAGTTGCAGAATTGTCGTTGTCATTACTTTTATTTTTTTATGACGAATTTCCCCACAAATCGCTATCGCACAATTCTGCAAGTGATTATAATTTATTATTGCTGTTTTCTAGCTGCTCTAAAATCACTTTTGACATAAAGGGACACTTTTGGTTGCTATGGACAGTATACAGTTTGCAGGCACAAAAAAAATGTTTTTATTATATAAAACTACATGCAGGACACTGGGCAGACCACTAGGGACAAGGAGGGTGTGTATTTTTTACATACAGTACTGTAATCTATAAGATTACAGTATACTGTATATAATGTGTTTGTTTACTTTTTTGAATTTGCCGCCGGTCTCCGCCCCCGTGCGTCGTAAGGTCGCAGGGAACGGAGATCGGCGGCATGCGGGCACTGTGTGAGTCGAATGGAGGACGCCGCTCGCTCACACAGCGGGGATGCATCGCTGGATCCAGGGACAAGGTAAGTACAGTAACCCTGCCTGGAAAAGGTAAGCCAGCGCGCGCTGCAGGCTCTGCACATCTACCCCGAGCGTGACTCGGGGTTACCGATTTTTGCATTGAAAAACAACCCCGAGTCACGCTCGGGAATACCGCTAAGGGGGTTAAGGCATATTCACACCAGAAACACACACACATTTACTGTGCAGTTTTGCATGTGCAGAGATGTGCATTTGACACAGGTTTTTTATATGCACAATTTGCATGCATTTTTCCTAAGCTTGCATTTCCTTTGAAGTCACTTCTGCCTTTCTTCTTTGGACTCTTATGTGTGTACTGTGTTGCAGTGCATTTTTGTGCATTTACAGTGCAAAAAATGCAGCTTGCAATATGCAATAGTGTGAACTGTGCCCATAGCATAACCTAGATTTTGGACTGTCTCCAACTGTGGATGGAGTGAAGTCAAAAATGCATCCAACTGCATCTGGTGTGAATGGGCCCTTAGACCCCATTCACACCTTCGCGCTTTGTCGCATGTAGCGCGACGCGAACAAACGTCAGAGGGACGAAAAGCAATGAAAGTCAATGGGGATGGTTCACATCTGCACGCTGATGCGCCTGACGCGCATCGCCTGTAGTCAAAAGAAGTTCCGGACCCTTTTTTGTCGCGCGATATGCGCGTATTTGAGCGTTTTTGGTTTTCCATTGAAATCAATGTAAAACGCCAGATACGCGTGTATTGCGCGACAACAAGCGTTTGTACACGTGTTTTTACGCCTTTGCTGCTCATATTGAATACTGGAAATGAAAAAGAAAGTACATAATCTCAAACAGGAAGTCCCAAAATCACCATTTTGCATAGCAGTATCACACAGCAGCAAGCATGGCATCAGACCTCGGTGATACACTTTCCGTCCTGGAGACAGAGAAATTTATTAGCATGGTGAAGGAGCACACCTGCCTGTATGACATCAAGGATCCATCCTACAGCTTGAGAACAGTGCGGAGGAGGGCATGGGACCAAATTGCCTCTCAGATATATCCTAACTGGACCGAAATGGCAAATAAAGACAAAAAAGGTAAACTCCGGGGAAAAGTAAAATGAACATAAGTAGATATTATATTTGGTTTTTTTTTTGGAAATTCAATGTTTGTATACCCATACTAGGGGGGGTGAGGAAGGGAATGTGTACTCAATATAGTGTTCTAACCGTGTGGGAAGAGGGTAGACTGGTGGAGGTGACAGACCTGTCACTATTTGCAAGAGACAATATGTGCCCGTATAATATTTGTGCTGACGGCCGTCTTGAAGTGGTTAAATAAAATATCTAGTGACAGCACCTTTTGTAAGCACCTATGCTGCTGCACGAGTGTCAGATTTGGCCGTTTGCTAGCCTTCCAATGTCCTGACGCACTATTCCCCCCATTGACACAAACAATGGGGCACTGCACTGTATTATTCAATGATAACAATGATGGTATACTATTCCACCTAGGAGGATTAGTATACCATCATTGTTATCAGTGAATAATACAGTACAGTGCCCCCATTGGGGGGATACTCCCCTTCCTAGTAACCAACAACCCTATGTTACCACTGAGGCAGGACCCGTGAGTTGTTGTTCCCATCCTGACACCAGGACACCGATTCGATACCATAGTGATAATGCACCAAAATTTAAAAAAATCTCAAAATAAAACAAACATGAGACTTCTTAATACATCAATAACATATTTTTATTTTATTTTATTACAACAGCATATGATGTATTCTTCAAAAAAGTACGGCAAGCATTGACAGTTTCACAAAAAAAAGAATAATATTAATAATTAAATGGAATCCAGCTGCCATGGTACCTGTCCTTCAGGAGACATAAAATATGCGGCATACTGATCCCGTACATGGGAGCCCTGCCTGTTCCCACGGACACCAGTCCACTGAGCTCTTTCAAGAGTCTCAGTAACCGGCTCTTCGAAATCGAAGCCATCGCGCTGCCTCACAAAATTGTGCAAGGCGCACGCAGCTTTGACAGCCGTGACGGCATTCTGCATGTTTAACACTATGGGAGTGTGCAGAAGCCACCACTTATTGGCAAGTATTCCAAAAGTGCATTCAACTACTCGCCGTGCCCGGGTTAGGCGGTAGTTGAATACCCTTCTCTCCTCTGTCAAACTGTGCCCCGAATAAGGCCGTAGGAGGTTTGTCCCCAAAGAAAAGGCCTCATCACCCACAAAAACACTTGGTAGTGGAGGGCCATTTGTGCCTGGGAGAGGACTGCATTGTGGTAGGTCAAGATCATCTGATCGCAGCATTTGACCAAAGTTAGAGTTTCCAAAGATGGTTGAGTCCGCGCTGCTCCCATATGACCCAATGTCTATGTATGTAAAACAGTAGTTTGCATCAGCTACAGCCATCAATACAAATGAGAAATATTTCTTGTAATTGAAGAATTCACTTCCACTTCTCATGGGCTTCACAATCCTAATGTGCTTCCCATCTATTGCTCCGACACAATTGGGAAAGTTGCAGCGTTGCCAGAATACCTCCGCAATCTGTGCCCATTCCTGTGCAGTAGGTTTCTTGAACACTACTTCCTGGAGAACCTCCCATATAGCAGAGCAGGTGTCACGTATGATATAACTCGCTGTAGACTTGCCTATACGGAAGGCATAATGTAGACTTCCTAGAGACTGTCCAGTCGATAAATATCTACGAAGAAAATAATATATATTATTTTATTTTGTTTTTGACAGTGAAACAGATAAAAGACAAATGGAAGAGCTTTCGTGACGCCTATGCAAGATATATGAGACTGGTAACGAGTAACAGGAGTGGATCGGCGGCATGTCACATCAAAGAATACATTCATGCTAAGGAATTAGAATTCTTGAGACCTTCATTGAGTTTGGCAAGGTAAACTATTATCTGTACTAAGGACAGTGAACGCAATTGGTATACGAAAGTTATAATAATTCATTTATATTTTCAGGACTGAAACAGCTGGGAGGAAGCTGCTCCGACCGCCCCTGTCGGGATGGATAACAGCAGCCGAAATTCATGTGATCAGACACTGGAGGGTCTGGAGCCGGAAAGCCAGTTGGCCAGTTCATCTCAATCTACGCCGGCAACACCTCTGGGAGAGCTGGAGACAACGCCAAGGCCGGTGCCGCGTGTAGCTGCGAGGGGGACCAAAAGAAAAGCTCCGGAATCAGACCCCAATGTGACAATGATGCTACAGATTATGTCCGAAATGAAGGACAGAATGGGTACTAATACTAATACCCCTTCATACGGAAACAAGTCGGCCCAATGTCTGGCGGAGTTAATGGACAGGGTTCCCAAAAGCCTACAAGCCGATATGCTGGCAGGTACCATACGGTACATCAACACATTTATTCCGCCTGAAGAACCCTACCTATCCCCAGAACCACCACCACCGTATGGCCCCTATGCTAACCAACACCCGCAACATCTGTCAGCACCACCACTTCGTCACTTCACAGCACCACCTTTTCACAGCCACCTACCTCAACACGCACCACCTTACGCGACTCAAACGCCCACACTTTCTACCCACCCTCAACTCTCAACACCACCTTCTGCATACACTTCCTCAACACTCCCTGATCTGACGCACCTGCAGACGCACACTTCGACACTTTCACCTTACAGACGCCCACAGACGACACTTGCTCTGCCTACCATCCTCCGACTTCACAAACATTTCATCTACCTACACAACCTCCTACTTACCCTTCTCGCACGACATACCCTTCCGATTACACACACCTGCCTACACTCCCACCTTACAATCCTCAACCTACACCAACACCACCACCACCACCACCACCACCACAACCACCAGCAACACCACCATCACGTTGGCCGCATGGTACAACATCTAGATCTGATTGGTCAAGTTTTGGCAAAGCCATACACGCTGGCATGTCGGTGGATGACCCAGGGGAATCCCCAAGTTTCCAAAAACTTTAATGTTGTGTTATCAGACTCTAGTTCAACTGCAGTCAAAGTGTTTGTTTTCTATGAGCAACGTTTGCTTAAAGTTTGTTTTTTGACCAAAAAAAATAAAAAATTAAAAATAGGATGAATATAGTTTATCATATACTTTTTAAAAAAATTAAAAAATTTGGACCTTATAAAACGTGTGTTTTTTAATATTAGATGCATATACAAATATAATATTATTGGGTAATGTATGCAATAGTGTTTGGAGTGTTTGCTTTCCGCCTATCACGGAGGCCCTCTCGTCCGAGGACGAGAGGGCCTCCGTGATGGACGAACACTGAACACAGTGCCTCATAGGACGCTGAATGTTCCGCCTGTCACGGAACAGAAGATGTAGGTGGCACGTCTTTTTGAAGAAACATACAGGCAAGATTCGCAAAGGTAAGGGCACGGTCTGAATGGGTCAGGTCAGGACATGTAATGGTGCAGGTCTGTCATGTAATGGGGCACAGTCTGTCATATAATGGGGCACAGTCTGTCATATAATGGGGCACAGTCTGTCATGTAATGGGGCACAGACTGTCATATAATGGGGCACAGTCTGTCATATAATGGGGCACAGTCTGTCATGTAATGGGGCACAGTCTGTCATGTAATGGGGCACAGTCTGTCATGTAATGGGGCACAGTCTGTCATGTAATGGGGCACAGTCTGTCATGTAATGGGGCACAGTCTGTCATGTAAGGGGGCACAGTCTGTCATGTAATGGGGCACAGTCTGTCATGTAATGGGGCACAGTCTGTCATATAATGGGGCACAGTCTGTCATGTAATGGGGCACAGACTGTCATGTAATGGGGCACAGACTGTCATATAATGGGGCACAGTCTGTCATATAATGGGGCACAGTCTGTCATGTAATGGGGCACAGTCTGTCATGTAATGGGGCACAGTCTGTCATGTAATGGGGCACAGTCTGTCATGTAATGGGGCACAGTCTGTCATATAATGGGGCACAGTCTGTCATATAATGGGGCACAGTCTGTCATGTAATGGGGCACAGTCTGTCATATAATGGGGCACAGTCTGTCATGTAATGGTGGCACCGTGAGGCGAGTCATGAATAGTAGGAAGGGGGTAGGTAGTTATACGGTGAGTATACAATTTTGTTATGGGCACTAGAGCATCATTTTGGAAAATTGTAAAAAAACGTAGATCCGGAAAAATTTGACAATGATTTTTTAACTTTTTACCTCAGTGTGATGATAAGTCGCTCCACAGGGGGTATGGAATTGCGGAAATAGGTGTCCATCCTCTGTAATCTACCGCTGAGCAGTTCTAGCAACTCATCAAAGCTGTTAATAAAAATAAATGAGGTTTTTAGTGGACATGGAAAGGTACAATGTCAAAAACAATGAATACAGATCATTTTTACAAACCTTTTCATAGACATCCTGGTGTAGTCCAGGAATTTCTCCTCGTGCTCTCGGAGATCTTTATAAAGGACCCAAAATTGACCTGTTTCTTCCCGACCGGCAATAACAGGGTGGTTCCAATATCTCCGTGCCCTCTTCCTTCTCCTCCTCCTGTCCCTGGTATAGCATATACGAGGTGGCAGTGACTGCTGCCATCATACATGCCATCTCATCGTCGTTCATCTTGGAATGGGAAGCACAATGATGACCCGGAAGAGGTATATTCACACAGGAAGAGGAAAATAAAAATCCTAGGATAGCAACAAGTGATGTCAGGGATGATCATTTTTCCTATTGGATTATAAGAAAAAAGATGAGGTACAAAAACGTCGGAAAACGCTGTATGCAAACGCGCACAAACGCGCATATTCGCGCGACAAAACACCGAAAAAACGCGTGAAAACGCCGCTATTGCCTACGCCTAGGTGTGAATGCAGCCTTATAGTTCACTATTTTAGATTATGCCGTTATAGAAACAAGTTAAAGCTGAACTCCAGGAACAAAAACTGTTTCATATAAGTATATTCTTTAATCACCACAAATGATATACAAAGTAAATCCACTTTGCGCTCAACAAATGACTTTGCAAACCCAAATATTACCTTAAAAAATTAGAGCTGTGAGAGGCAGCCCCATTAAAAACAATATGTGATCACCGCATGAGGGGAGGATGGATTGGGAGGGGGCGGGGCAGAACCATGCTGTGTGTGACTATAGAAGCACACAGTCCGACTCAGGATCAAGCCTGCACCTGGACCAGACAGCACCAACAGGGGACCACAGAAGAGGAGGATTGGAGCCACTCAGTGCAACACCATTGCACAGAGCAGGTAACTAGAACATGTTTATTATTTTAATTTAAAAAAAATTGACTTTAGAAATTATTTATTTTATTCAGATGCTAGAAAAACATTCAGCTTATATATACACATATATATAGCCCTCAAAATTTGTACTCGCCTGCTAGCATTTGGCGAGTACATATTAACCTATTGCGAGTAGCAGAAGAGGTGCCCAATCAAGTGGAACTACTGTCTTTCTCCTGTTGTCTCCCAAGTCCCACCTGTCAAAACGATTGGTTGCTAGCGTCCTAACAACCAATCAGGTGCTTGGAGGACACGGCATTCAGAGGAGGAAGATGTAACTTCCTCCTTCCCATTTTCCGAGTCCGACTTCCTGACAATGGAAAGGAACAGGAGAGGACTTGCTGTCTGCTCTGGAACACTGCTGAGCTGACTGGCCGGGAGTATGAGGGGACCTGTGTGCTGTCTGGATCTGGACACTGCTGATGATTTGAGTGAGCAGAGAAATGGGCACTCAGAGCAGGGGGAGGGATCAGGGATCACACTGAACAAGTGTAGAGGGAGGACACGCTATCCCAGGTCCTAGAGCTGTGTACACTGAGCTGCAACATCTCCCCCTCTACAGAAATATGAAGGGAGGGGGGAGCCATTCATCACCACCCCATCCACAGAACCTGTACCATGTATGCAGTCTCTCTGACCCTCTCCTTACCATGTCTGCAGTCTCTCTGACCCTCTCCTTACCATGTCTGCAGTCTCTCTGGTCCTC
The DNA here is from genome assembly GCF_905171775.1 of Rana temporaria. NCBI lineage: Eukaryota > Metazoa > Chordata > Amphibia > Anura > Ranidae > Rana > Rana temporaria. The sequence continues at coordinate 54,990,784 of NC_053498.1, forward strand.
TCCTTGCCATGTCTGCAGTCTCTCTGACCCTCTCCTTACCATCTTTGCAGTCTCTCTGACCCTCTCCTTGCCATGTCTGCAGTCTCTCTGACCCTCTCCTTGCCATGTCTGCAATCTCTCTGACCCTCTCCTTACCATGTCTGTAGTCTCTCTGACCCTCTCCTGTAGTGTTTCTACAGGGGGTACAGAAATGTTTGCCCAGGGTCCATTTAACATTACAACATCACGCTACCAATAGCTAATACTAAAAACCATCTACTTGTTACCGGAAAGTGTTGCACCAATAAACATAGTTTTATTGTGTATGTGCAAAAACAAAACATGGACTAACATAGACAAGAAACAACCAAAAAACTGTCCGGATGCCAAATATGCCGCACTTGTTGGGATTCCCAAACATGTGCGTCACCGTGGGGGAATAAGATTTGGAGGAATAAAGATAGTGTAATGAAGGGCTAAAAAAAAAAGAGAATGAGCTATTCAAGGATTAATCGTCTCTCAGTATTCATTATTGGCTCCAACTACTTCAAAAACATTGCCTCTGTTTAATATAGGATCACAGAGAGGTCAGCAAAGTGTCTGTGCTGAAATGAACATCTTGATTTAATCAATATAGTGGATGCTGAAAGATACAGGGGCTGATTTACTATTAACAGTGCGCTGCGCCGGTTCATGGCTTAATTAGTGCGCTTGATGGATCCTTAATTAGGCGCATGAACCAGCGTAGCAGTGGGTGCAATGCAAGGAATATGTAAAGCTGCCACCGAACTCCCTTTAGAAGTCTATGGGAGAAATCAAAAGTGTTATTATTAAAGGTTAATATGCAAGTTTTGTCCTAAAAAGTTTTTGGGGACCAGAGTCCTGCCCCAGGGGACATGCATCAATGCTTTTTATATTTTTAAAAACGGCCGTTTTTTTAGGAGTAGTGAATTTAATAATGCGTAAAGTGAAACAATAAAAGTGACATATTCCTTTAAATTTCGTACCTAGGGGGGGTGTAATGTCAGCATGTGAAAAGGTGTATGTTTCCCGTGGTTTGAACTGTCCCTGCACAAAATGACATTCTGAAGGAAAAAAAGTAATTTAAAAATCACTTGATGCAATAATGAATTGTCGGCTCCCGGCAATTCTGAGAGGATGCATTCATTAAAAAAAAAAAAAAAAGCGTGGGTGTCCCACCAAATTCAATTACCAGGCCCTTCAGGTCTGGTATGGATATTGAGGGGAACCCCGCCGTAAAAAAAAAATTACGTGGGGTTCCCCCTAAATATCCATACCATGCCCTTCAGGTCTGGTATGGATTTTACGGGGAACTCCACCCCCAAATTTTTTTAAAAAATGGCGTGGAGTTCCCCCAAAAATACACACCAGACCCTTATCCGAGCACGTTAATCTGGCCAGCCGCAGAAAAGTAGGGGAGGGACAGAGTGCGCCCCCCCCCCCCTCTCCTGAACCGTACCAGGCCACATGCCCTCAACATGGGGAGGATGTCCCCATGTTGATGGGGACAAGGGCCTCATCCCCACAACCATTGCCCGGTGGTTGTGGGGGTCTGCGGGAAGGGGGCTTATCAAAATCTGGAAGACCCCTTTAACAAAGGGGACCCCCAGATCCCGGCCCCCCCCTGTGTGGAATGGTAATGGGGTACATTGTACCTCTACCATTTCACCCAAAAAAGTGTCAAAAATGTAAAGAAATGACAATAGCCGGTTTTTGACCGCCAGTAAAGTTAGCCCAATTTTTAGGGATAATGTGAAAGATGATGTTAAACCGAGTAAATAGATGCTTAACTTGTCACGCTTTAATATTGCACACACTCATGGAATGGCGCCAAACTTCAGGACTTAAAAATCTCCATAGACGACGCTTGAATTTTTTTTACAGATTACCAGTTCAGAGTTACAGAAGAGGTCTAGTGCTAAAAGTATTGTTCTCGCTCTAACTTTGCGTCAATACCTCACATGTGTGGTTTGAACGGTGTTTACATATGTGGGCAGGACTTGCATGCATGTTTGCTTCTGAGTGCGAGCTACTAGGGACAGGGGCGTTTTAATTTTTTTTTACGTAATATTTTTCATTTTGCACTTTTTTGTCCCTTTTTTTGGATCCTTTTTATTCCTATTACAAGGAATGTAAACATCCCTTGTAATAGGACTAGTGTGTGACAGGTCCTCTTTATGGAGAGAGGCGGGGTCAATAAAACCCCACATCTGTCCTCCAGGCTGGAAAGCATGAGATGGGAAAAAAAAACACTGATCTCATCCTTTCAGCCGCGATCATGTTCGTTCAGCAAAGTGGTGTAGTGGATAGTACTTTCACCAAGCAGCAAAAAGGGTCGCTGGTTCGAATCCTGCCCGTGACACCATCTGCCTGGAGTTTGCATGTTCTCCCTGTGTCTGCGTGGGTTTCCTCCCACAATCGAAAAACATGCTGTAAATCGGATCCTGTCTAAATAAGCAGTAGTATATTTAGGTTTTGTGCTGCCCTAGGCCTGACTAAACTTCTGCACCGCCTAATAGAAAAATGACCCACCCCTTCCTGTCAAGGCCACACCCTGTTTTTTAAGACACGCTCAGAAATTTTCAGGGGGGGGACACACACTAGTTCTGGGGGGGGGGGGCACTGGATTCCCTTAATTTGCATAGTTTTTCTCTCACTTCCTGTTTGACTATGGGGCAGGAAGTGAAGGCAAATCTCCCCAATTGGACAGGGATGCTACAAAATAAACTGACAGGGGCTATAACCCCAGTGTTGATTATAGTTATACTTTAAGCACAAATTTCTGATAATTTTATTGAGAGGAGTAAGAAAATATAACCATGCCAATAGGCCAGGATAGAGCGTTGCTAATATGTATGAATGCGTGTTAGGGACCCCCACAAACACCACCCAATGTTAAATAAACAATTTTCTTAATTTGCAAATAAGTATCATCTGCTATTTTTTTGGGGATGTCTGCACCCCTGATAGGGTGAAGACACCTCACAAATGTTGTCACTTTCTACTTCAAATTCATTCACTTCCTGTCACATAGCCAAACAGGACGTGAGGGTAAAACCTTACTAATGTCTTTTCTTGGGGACACACAGATCAATCTAAATAGTTTCCCATTATGTAAATTGCACTCTAGCATTTTGCTGTGTACAAATTATTAGGGATCTTGGACTTTGGGGTCCATTTACTAAAGGCAAATCCATTTTTCACTACAAGTAGACAAGCAAGGAAGAAAAGAACAAAAAAAAAAAAAAACATGTTGCTTTTACAGGATTGGATGTTAAAACCATCAGTGCTTCCCCTCTGATTTTCAGCGACTACGCTTCTACTGCAGAGTGGCTTTGCCTTTACTAAACCCCAAACTAACTAATCATTTGGGGTGTACACAGCAGTGCAATTTGCTTAATGGGGACACTAGTTAGATTGACCTGCATGTCCCCAAGAAAAGAGGGTAGGGTTTTAACCTCACTTCCTGTTCAGCTGTGTGACAGGAAGTGAAGCCAATTTTAAGAAAAGGTACACAAAGCCCAACCCAAAAAACACAAGTAGGGGTTCTAACACTCACTTGGCTTCCCTCAAACACCCACAATTAGAATAGGATTGCCTTGCACTAGATTTAAGCACAGTGCTGTAAATCATCACTTCAAGCCTGTCCGCCAACACACCCCCCAACAGGCCATGTTTTCCTTCTTTTTGCATATGTGCTTTAAAAGACAGTCTGGACGGCAATTCTTGATAAGATAAATCCACAAAACATGTCCTGTTGGGGGTACTTGACTGAGGCTGAGAACCACTGCAGTAAAAAGGAAACAATACTTACTGCGCTGTATTTTTCCTTTCGTGGTGACTAAACATGACAGTAAACATTTCATGCATACACACCAGGAAAAGAGCTTCCAGACAAAATCACAACTGATTGTTGTAACCAATCAGCCCTAATTCAGCTGCAGCTGTCAAAATCTGTAGCATGAAAAAGTAACAAAAAACAAACTTCAAAATTTGAAAGTAATTTTATTGGTCAACAAAACAAGGAAAGCAACAAAAATAAATAAACAAAAAAAATAAATAAAAAATAAAAATAGGTTCATTTGAGACAGTAAACAGCATATGGTTTATGCTTTGGAAATAACACAATAGAGCCACATACACAGGATTGAAACAGTCACAACATCTTGAGAAATATTCAGCAAAATAATGCAGTACAAAGACATCAAAGTGAGTGAACATTCTTGCCAGCTGCCTCCCCCCCCACCACAACCTGCCATCTTTCAGGGCAGCTAACAAATGCTCTATACGCTTTATATAACATAGGCTTGTGTTAATGATGCAATTGAAAACACATGGACAAAGTTCAGTCTCTACATTGGGTGTGCTTGTAAGTGGGTACACCTGTTAAAGATGTCCTTAAATTACTATCCCAAAAAACACGCTCTAGGAGACACAAAAAGCAACATCAAAAATTCTAAGTCCCTGGGCATGCTCAGTTCACTAGAAATGCAGAGGCAGAAACAAACAAAGCTGCAATCGCGACTGAAAGCATGAGATCTGTGTTTATTTTTTCCCCGATCGCATGCTTTCCAGCCTGAAGGACAGATGTGAGGTCTTATTGAATTATTCCGTAAAAAATAAAATAATAATAATTAAAACGCCCCTGTCCCTAGTAGCTCGCACTCAGAAGCGAACACGCATGTAAGTCCCACCCACATATGTAAACGCCGTTCCAACCACACATGTGAGGTATTGACGCGTGCATTAGAGTGAGAGCAATACTTTTAGCACTAACCTGTAAAAAAAGCGTCGCCTATGGAGTGTCATGGATATGCAATAGCCTGGCAGCTTACCTGTGTTTCCATCTGCTCATTAGAGGCCTGACCCTGTTCTGGTTCCCTTTTTTTACTTCCTCTTCCTGTATGGCCCCCACCCAGGCCCTCCCAGGAAGTCTATATTAACTGTTGCTCTACAGGTCTGCAGTGCTGTTCAACAGTGTAATTTGCCAAGTTCCTGTCTGCAAGTGTGCTACTATCGTCTTTCTTTGTACCGTTTTTGGCTTGTCCCTGACTTCTCCTGTTTGCCTGTGCCCCTGACCATTTGCCTGTCCTCAATTACCCTTGTCTGCCTGTTGCCCTGACCCCGGCCTACCCATCACCACCGTTTGTCCTGCTGGCTGCTTCCTCTCTCTCCCTGCGGAGTGTGACCTAGGGGATCTCGGGGGTCGCGACCTGGATCCAGTTGCGGCCAAGGCCATCCTCACCATCAGAGGCTCTGGTGAACACAAAACTGGGTCTTAGACTCCGCGCCCTGGGTGATCTTGGGTTCATGCTTCCTCTCTGTAGCAGCAGTCGGCTATTGGGTTCACTACCCTGTGGTGCATCCCCGACCTCAACGGGGTGCACTTGTCACCTGGCCACGGGTGACCTGACATGGAGATTTTAAAGTCCTGAAGTTTGGCGCCATTCCATGAGTGTGTGCAATATTAAAGCGTGACAAGTTAGGTATCTATTTACTCGGTGTAAAAACGGGGGGAACTAATGCGCAAAACCAACCTCAACAAGGGCACAACAAAGCTAAAATAAGAAAATCAAACTAATAATGCAGCTGCCACGACTAATAGTGTTCACACACTTAAAGTAATTAATGACAAGGGGGGGTGTAATGGCGCTTGCAACAGGATCTAATTAAAACTAAATACCAATAACGATTTCCATAATGTGAATAAGTTGTCAGGAAAATGTGCTCCACTCTAAATAAAATCATATACCCACCCAACATTAACTGAGTAATGTGGAGAGTAATAAGAGTGGATAAATGATGATAAAAAAGACAAATGTGCCAGTGACCCACACAATATTAATAGCGAGTGATCTGGAATCATTCAGATAAAATTAACAAGCAGTAGCTATCTTCATAAACATATAACATATATAGTGCAAATATGCAAATGAGCTCAAACCAATCCAAAGTGCATAGTGCAATATGTATATGTATATAGAGAGAGAGAGAAACGTGTCCAGTGCAATATTAACGTGAAAATGAAAAACAATCCAATAATCAAGAACGCAATATCAAGCAAAGAATGAATGAATGAATATAGGGCCAGATTCACAAAAGGGATACGACGGCGTATCTGCTGATACGCCGTCGTATCCCTGTTTCTATCTATGCGACTGATTCATAGAATCAGTTACGCATATATATCCCTAAGATCCGATAGGTGTAATAGTTTTACACTGTCGGATCTTAGGATGCAGTACCGCGGCCGTCGCTGGGGGGATTTCACGTCGTAAACCAGCGTCGGGTATGCAAATTAGCAGTTAGGGCGATCCACAAAAAATTTTCCCGTCGTTACGCCGCCGCAAGTGTTAGTTTGCCGTCGCAAAGATAGGGTACCTTTTACAAAGTGTAAACTTAGTACACCATGTAAAAGTATACCCGTCTTTCCCGCGTCGCTTTAAATTTTTTTTTAAATGTTTATTTTTCCCAGCGCAAGTCTTTTTTATCCGTCGCGATTCACAAAACGTTGGAGCGCCGTAACTTTGCGCAAAGCACGTGGGGAAATTAGCGACGGGAGCATGTGCAGTACGTCCGGCGCGGGAGCGCGCCTAATTTAAATGGGACTCGCCCCATTCGATTGGGCCAGCCTTGCGCCGGACGGATTTAGGATACACCGCCGCAAATTTCCAGGTAAGTGCTTTGTGGATCGGGCACTTAGCCAGAAAATTTGCGGCAGTGTAACCTAAATCGGTTACGTTACGCTGCGCCGCCTGGCTGTGAATCTGGCCCCCAAAGTGCATCTGTGCTTCACTTCTATTAATATTCCATGATGAGTGCTTCAGTGCAAAGTAAAAAACGTGCTTCCAAAATTACAGACTCCAAACCTTTCCACAGTGCAGTAGTGAAGATGGAAATAGTTAATACAAGCCCCTTACCTTGAAGCGGCTTGTATGTAAGCCTTATAACATGTAAATGAAGGATGTCCCACAGCCAGCCTGCCGTTCTTACACTGCATAAACAGAGACCTGATCCCAGCAATGGCACTCAAAAAGAACACAAGGAGGCTTCCATAGCGCAAGACCATTCACAATTTAATGAGTAAAAACAGTTAAAACACTTACAGACAGAGCTGTATAAACAGTGTGTAGTACGATCGGGTCTCCGCTCTGCGGCCGCGAGTGGATAAAGTCACCAGCAATCCTCCTCTTCCTCACGCATATCGTAACGAACACACGTTACTTAATCATAGGATGGGGGATGGCTGGTGTGGAGGTGACTTATATACCATAGCATGAGATGACAGAGTGATAACAACACTAATTAAAACAAGCTGTTCATAATGATAGAGTTTGGATGCATAATAATAAAGATAGTTCAAACTTTAACAAATAATCCTACCAAAAAGAAAAATAAATTGCTCCATCTGGTGGTGACAGATAGGCAACAATATGCATTTAAAGCATTGACAGGTGCAATAACACCCCCTGCTGGAGGCTTAACTTATCACATGAATATAGAAATTTCAATCACATAAGGATAAGTGTGTAATAATATAATATATACCAGGGGTCTCCAAACATTATAAACAAAGGGCCGGTTTATTGTCCTTCAGACTCTTGGAGGGCCGGATTTTAGCCAGCGGGAGTGAAAATGTTCCTGGCATCAGTGGGAGTAAACATCTGGTATTAGGGGGAGGAATAGTGCCCCATTGCTGGAATCATAGGGAGGAATAGTGCCCCATTAGTGGTGTTAGTGAGAGAAATGGTGCTCCATTGTCAGTGTCAGATGGCAAAATAGTGTCTTGTATCATTGGGAGGGATAGTGCTCCAAGGGCCAAATAAAGGCAAGCAAAGGGCCGCATCCGGCCCTTGGGCCACAGTTTGGAGACCACTGATATATACTAAAGAACCACCCTGAAAGGATGCAGCCAGCTGGTATAATAAATAACAGGGCTAAATGTATTGATTAAGGGAACATGTACTGAACATGATTTCCCAAAATAATAGGGAACATAATAAGCCAAACTCAGAAATTAAAAACTGAACCCGTATGCTGGAGAATTAATCAGGATCGGGAATAACCCGTGTTGCTGATTGGTAACAATCAGGTAATGGAGTGATAATAAATAAATAAATTAAAATGACCAGTAAGGAGATTCCCAAGTGGACACGGAAACCCATAACCCAATATTATCAGGGGAATACCACAGAATAAGGGAATAAGTACACATAATGTGTCAATCAACAAATATATACTAAGAAAGGAAACCGCAATAAATATATTAAAACTATAACCAATAAAATGATGACATCCTGATAAAATATTAAATTTAAAAGGGAGATTAAATAAAATAAGGGCTAAAAGGGCTAAACTCCACATTGTGCCTGTGCGGCGTCAAAGTGCATAATTCATGAATCCAACGGGATTCCGCCTGACTAATCCTCTGTATTTTGTTGTCTCCCCTCTAATGGGGTTTATACTTCTCTATACCCCACACCATCAGTGAGGAGGGGTCTCTATTGTGGTAGCGGTCATAGTGACGTGAAAGGCTGTGTTTCTTTATATATATATATATATATATATATATATATATATATATATATATATATATATTTTTTTTTTTTTTTTTTTTTATATATATATATATTTTTTTATATATATATATTTTATATTTTTTTTGGTGAATTATATGGGACACTTTTCACTGCAGTCATTTATGGATTGAATTTTTTTTCACTTTTATGCATGGATTGGAATTTTATTATTTATATTTCTTCCACTTTTTGATGTTTTTTTCACTTTTATGGATATTATTAATTTATTGCACTATGCACTTTGGATTGGTTTGAGCTCATTTGCATATTTGCACTATATATGTTATATGTTTATGAAGATAGCTACTGCTTGTTAATTTTATCTGAACGATTCCAGATCACTCGCTATTAATATTGTGCGGGTCACTGGCACATTTGTCTTTTTTATCATCATTTATCCACTCTTATTACTCTCCACATTACTCAGTTAATGTTGGGTGGGTATATGATTTTATTCAGAGTGGAACACATTTTACACAGGAACCAGTGGAGCACATTTTCCTGACAACTTATTCACATTATGGAAATCGTTATTGGTATTTAGTTTTAATTAGATCCTGTTGCAAGCGCCATTACACCCCCCTTGTCATTATTTACTCGGTGTAACATCATCTTTCACATTATCACAATAAATTGGGCCAATTTTTGCGATTCGGCACTGCGTCGTTTTAACTGACAATTGCGCGGTCGTGCGACGTGGCTCCCAAACAAAATTGGTGTCCTTTTTTTCCCACAAATAGAGCTTTCTTTTGGTGGTATTTGATCACATTTTTATTTTTTGCGCTATAAACAAAGATAGAGCAACAATTTAAACAAAAAAAATAATATTTTTTACTTTTTGCTATAATAAATATCCCCAAAAATCTATAAAAAAAAACTATTGTTTTCCTCAGTTTAGGCCGATACGTATTCTTCTACATATTTTTGGTTAAAAAAAAATCGTTAAATGCGCAAAAGTTATAGCGTCTACAAAATAGGGGTTAGTTTTATGGCATTTTTATAAATATTTTTTTTTAACTAGTAATGGCGGTGATCAGTGATTTTTATCGGTACTGCGACATTATGGCGGACACATTTTTGGGACCATTGGCATTTTTATAGCGAGGAGTGCTATAAAAATGCATTGATTACTATAAAAATGCCACTGGCAGGGAAGGGGTTAACACTAGGGGTGAGGAAGGGGTTAATTATGTTCCCTGTGTGTGTTCTAACTGAAGGGGGGGTGGGACTAGGGGAAATGACAGATCGCTATGACGATCAGGCATTTGTCTCCCTGACAGGACCGGGAGCTGTGTGTTTACACACACAACTCCCGGTTCTCGCTCTGGGACCAGGGGCGAGCGAGGACGCTGAAGGGGAACTCCACACCAAATAAAAAATAAAAAAACGGCGTGGGTTCCTCTTCAGTGGCACATCAGACCCTTCGGCTTGGTCTGGATCGTAAGGGGGAAAACCTACGCTGAAAAAACAGCGTGGGGTTCCCCCAAAATCCATACCAAACCCTTATCCAAGCACGCAGTCTGGCCGGACAGGAATGGGGGTGGGGACGAGCGAGCACCCCCCCTCCTGAGCCGTACCAGACCACGTGCCCTCAACATGGGGGAGTGTGTGCTTTGGGGCAGGGGGGGCACTGCGCCCCCCACCCCAAAGCACTCTTGTCCCCATGTCGATGGGGACAAGGGCCTCTTCCCGACAACCCTGGCCGTTGGTTGTTGGGGTATGCGGGCGGGAGGCTTATCAGAATCTGGGAGCCCCCTTTAATAAGGTGGCCCCCAAATGCCGGCCCCCCCACCCTATGTGAATGAGTATGGGGTAAATCGCACCCCTACCCATTCACCTGGGGGGAAAATGTAAAGTGAAAAAAAAACACCACACAGATTTTTTTAATTATTTATTTGTCAGCTGGGGGGTCTTCTCCCGGGGCCCCCACCCCCTTTAAGCTCTTTTTGATTTGGGGGGCACCCGGGATTCAACGTTTTCTGCCGGGGGGTGGGCCACCCCCCAGGCTTCTCTCCGCTGCCTTTCCGCCGGGGCCCCCCACCCCCTTTAAGCTCTTTTACATTCGGGGGGGCACCTGGGCTTTGACGTTTTCTGCCGGGGGGTGGGCCACCCCCCCGGGCTTCTCTCCGCTGCCTTACGCCGGGGCCCCCCACCCCCTTTAAGCTCTTTTACATTCGGGGGGGCACCCGGGCTTCAACATTTTCTGCCGGGGGGGGTGGGGCACCCCCCCGGGCTTCTCTCCGCTGCCTTCCGCCAGGGCCCCCCACCCCCTTTAAGCTCTTTTGGATTCGGGGGGCACCCGGGCTGTGCCGTTTTCTGCCGGGGGGTGGGTCACCCCCCTCCGGGCTTCTCCGCTGCCTTCCACCGGGGCCCCGGGCTTCGCCGTTTTCTGCCGGGAGGTGGGCTTCTCTCCACTGTGTTCTCTGTTCCCTCTTCTGCCTGTCTCCTCTGCGGGGGCCAGGGCTTCTCTCCGCTGTCTTCTTCCTTCTTCTCTTCCAGCGATGTTGACACGACGAGCTCTCCCGCTGTAATGCCGTCTGAGCGGTGTGCATTGACTTATATAGGCATAGGGCGTGGTCACTGGGTGATGCCACCCTGCGACCCCAACCTTTGTGACATCACATTCCCGGGGCATGATGGGAATGTGATGTCACAAAGGGTGGGGTCGCAGGGTGGCATCACCCGGTGGCCACGCCCCATGTCTATATAAGTCGACGCACACCGCTCAGACAGCATTACAGCGGGAGAGCTCGTCGTGTCAACATCGAATGGAACAGAAGAAGGAAGAAGACAGCGGAGAGAATCCCTGGCCCCCGCGGTGGAGACAGGCAGAAGAGGAAACAGAGAACACAGTGGAGAGAAGCCCACCCCCAGCAGAAAACGGCGAAGCCCCGGTGGAAGGCAGCGGAGAAGCCCGGAGGGGGGTGGCCCACCCCTCGGCAGAAAACAGCAAAGCCCGGGTGCCCCCCCAAATCCAAAAGAGCTTAAAGGGGGTGGGGGGCCCCGGCAGAAGGCAGCGGAGAGAAGCCCGGGGGGGGGGTGGCCCACCCCCCGGCAGAAAACGGCGAAGCCCGGATGCCCCCCCCAATGTAAAAGAGCTTAAAGGGGGTGGGGGGGCCCGGCGGAAGGCACCGTAGGTGAGGAAATTGTGTTGTACGGTCTTGTTTTCTACCTTCAGATTCAGATATACCCCATATCCTGGCATCTGTGATATCCAGATGCACCTCTGCTGGGGAATAAATAGGTAGGTTGCCGAGCTGTAAATTGTGTACTGTGCCTCTCAGATAGCTAGCGCTAGCTCCTTCTGGACGAAGCTATGCGATACATGACGTCACGCAGTACCGAAACGCCACTGAAGGTATTCCCCGGTCTAGCGGGTGATATGAGGAGGATTGGTGTTACACGATATCGTGCGGCAGTGTCCGCCTGACATGTGGAAGGAGCTAGCGCTAGCTATCTGAGAGGCACAGTACACAACTTACAGCTTGGCAACCTACCTATTTATTCCCCAGAAGAGGTGCATCTGGATATCACAGACGCCGGGGAATGGGGTATATCTGGATCTGAAGGTAGAAGACAAGACCGTACATCACAATTTCCTCACCTACGGAGGTGGTAAGGTGTTTTACACTCTTTTGTGATGAAGCTGGAGTCAGTGTCCCTATGGACTGCCTAGCACACAGTTACAAGGACTTTGAACGTAGCGACACTGAATATCTTTCAGCATCCACTATATTGAATAAATCAAGATGTTCATTTCAGCACAGACACTTTGCTGACCTCTCTGTGATCCTATATTAAACAGAGGAAATGTTTTTGAAGCAGTTGGAGCCAATAATGAATACTGAGAGACAATTAATCCTTCAATAGCTCATTCTTAGGACTGTGCGACCATTGTAACCTGTACCACAGATCCAGGATTACTACAGATTTTCGGCACATCCACAACTGCTTTAGGACTAGTTCAATTAGCAATCAGGCACTATCTTTATTCCTCCAAATCTTATTCCCCCGCGGGGACGCACATGTTGGGAGTTCCTAACTTTTTCACTATGATTATTTAATTGAGCCACACGGTGAATCCCAACAAGTGCGGCATATTTGGCGTCCGGACAGTTTTTTGGTTATTTGTTGTCCATGTTTTGTTTGTTTGCACATACACAATAAACTATGTTTATTGGTGTAACACTTGCTGGCAACAAGTAGATGTTTTTTAGTATTAGCTATTGGTAGCGTGATGTTGTAATTATTTATCCAAGTATCACTTTTTGTATAAATCCAGTAAATCTTTATTGACCCTTAACATTGTCCATTACTGCCCTTAGTAGCCCCTTATATCCCCCGGGGGAATTTCACCTTGGTTCTCTCCTGCGGGATATTACCCTTTTTTGCATGTACGTTTTTGGCTACGGCAGTAACCTCCTGATAGGAGGAGTGACTACATTGTAGGGTCCTTGGGTATTATCAACAGAACAGTAGGGGCATGTTCACTTTTTGTGGTAAATCCATTTAACATTAGACGACCCTGCATACCATGTATGATATGAATAAAATATGATTTACCAGGGGCGTGTTTAGGGGGCGCGGTTGGGCGGGGCAACTTGTGGCGAGTAAAGCATCGTACACACGGTCGGACATCAAACAAACTTTCCCTTGGATTTTTGTCCGAAGGGAGTTGTCCTTTCACACCCATAGCATACACACGCTCAGACTTTTTCGGCAACAAACACGAACGTAGTGACGTTTCAACGTACTGACAAGAGTTTAAAAGAGGAAGTTCAATTCTCCGGCGTCACCCTTTGGGCTCCTTCTGCTAATTGAAAGTTAGTAGAGGTATCGTTTGTGTGCATTCGCAATTTCAGTTTTGTGCAATTTTGTTTGTTTCTTAAAGTCCGTTCATCAAGCAGACATGTTGCGCAATGGGGTTGTGCTAACTTGACCCACAAAAAATAATATAAAAATATGTTTGATTCATATAGCCAAAATACACTAATCCAAAGTAAAGACATTTGTTTTTACTCCGTCAGTATCACCAGCAAAGCAGCTTTTAGTATTATCACATTATAAAGAAGAAGAGAATGTGCGCTGCTTTTCTTGATTTCAGAACTTGCTGCGTCACGAATGTGCTCTTTCAAATACAAACGCTAGTTTTACTCGACAGAACGCTTCCGGCTGGTCTTTTTCTTCTGAGTATGCGCGTTTGTACTTTGTACAAAATTTTGATTGCTTGCTGTACACAGGGTCGGACTAGGCACCATCGGACTTTTGTTGACATAAAGTTTGTCCGTTTGCAGACCAAACTTTTTTTCCGATGAAACCCGAAAAAGTTGGCTCCATGGAGCGTACACACGATCGGACAAATTTGAAAAATTGCAGATTTTGAAGTTTGTTGGCAAAAAGTCCGACCGTGTGTACGGGCCTTAACACTTAAGGCCTGGCTAGTAGCTCAGGACTTGAAATTTTGAGCCCTGCATATATATATTTATATATATATTATATTAGCCTGTTTATGAACTGAAATCCACACTTTATACAGAACCTCAAACAGAAAATAAACTTATGGATACTAAAGTCTCTTATGATAAACACACCATATTATAACATTTCCATTGGTGAAATCAGGTGGTATTATGGAAAGGATTCCTTAATCAGAGTCAGAGCAGGAACTCCAAGGGCCACAATAGTGTTAGCTATTTTTGCAGTCTTGCTTTGCTGCGCATCAGAGATATTTGTAGTACACGGAATTACTCACATTTTTGTTTTTCATCTCCTCATAGCTGGAGAGGGAGCATGAAGAGAAAGGAGTAGAAGAGCCCAACTTCCTGGTGGATGAGAGAAAAATCAACAGAGGAATTCCTGGATGAGAGAAAAATCAACAAAGAAACAATTAGAATAGCCAAACTAAACTATTACTCAAATATTAAAGTGATATTAAAGCCATAGTTTTTTTGTAAAATTACAGCAGTTTGCAGAAACGCACTACAGTCCATTTAACATGGTTTCCTATGGTACATGTTCACATCTAAGCATTTTGCGGGCTGGCGCATTTTTGAAAAGGGTCAGGGACTTTATTTCCACGTTTGCATGTAATAGACTTTAATGGAATCGCACCAGAAATGAAAGTGTTGTGTTTGTGATGCGACTTTTGATGTGCTTTGGATTTACAATGGCAGATTGGCAGGGGCAGGCAAATGGGCATACCTACAAGTCCCTTTATATTTGCCGCCTAACGGGCATGCCACAAGAGCATGCCCGTAGTCACGCAAACTCAATGTTCCCCCCCACGGCCCAGGATCTTGACATGAAGAGGCAGAACGGTGAGATGCCTATGTAAACAAGGCATTTCCCTGTTCTGCCTAGCAACATAACAGGGATCTACTGCTCCCTGTCATCGGGAGCAGTGATCTCTGTGATGTTGTGGTGAGACCATCCCCCTAAAGTTAGAATCACTCCCTAGGACACACTTAACCCCTTGATCGCCCCCCTAGTGTTTAACCTCTTCCCTGCCAGTGTCATTTATTCAGTAATCAGTGGCCATTTGTAACTCTGATCGCTGTATAAATGAAAATGGTCCCAAAATAGTTTTAAAAGTGTCCGATGTGTCACCATTACTGGTAAAAAAAAAATGAATAATAAAAATGCCATAAATCTATCCCCTATTTTGCAGACGCTATAACTTTTGCGCAAATCAATCAATATACACTTATTGCAATTTCTTACTAAAAATAGAAGAATACATATCGGCCTATTTTTTATATTTTTATATTTTTTGGGGATATTTATTATAGCAAAAAGTAAAAAATATTGCTTTTTTTTTTAATTGTCGCTCTGTTTTTGTTCATAGCGCAAAAAATAAAAACTGCAGAGGTGATCAAATACCACCAAAAGAAAGCTTTATTTGTGGGGGAAAAAAAAGGACCCCAATTTTGTTTGGGTACAGTGTCGCACGACCGCCCAATTGTCAGCTAAATCGACACTGTACAGAATCGAAAAAAATGCTCTGATCAGGAAGGGGGTAAATCCTGAAGTGGTTAAAATACTGTAAATACCTGGTTGCTGAGAAGGGGGCAGGGAAGCCAGACGCTGCATCCTTCTCAACCGCTGACAGCTGAATGTTAAAAAAAAAAATGCTGGAAAAAAACTTAAATTGTGAGAAAAACAGCATAGAGTCCCCCCCAGGTCCATACCAGGTCCTTCGGGTCTAGTATAGACTTGGAGGGGACCCTACGCCAAAAAAAATGGCGTAGGGTCACCCCAAAATCCATTACAGACCCTTATACGAGCATGCAGCCCAGGAGGTCAGGAAAGGGAGGGAATGACCTGCGCCCCTCCTGAACCGTACCAGGCCGGGCCACATGCCCTTAACATGCCCCCCAAAAGCACCTTGCCCCCATGTTACAGCTTTGCGGCCCCCTCCTTAGCAACCAGCTATATACAGTGTGTTTAAAGAGGAAAAAAATGTAAATCGCAAAATGCATGAAAACTGCATGCAAAAACGCATAAAAAACGAGGGTTTAAAAATGCACTGCAAAACGTGCCTGAAAAATGCATCAAGCGCAGCCGCATAGATGTCAACCTAGACTTACATGATCCTTCTGATTTTTTTTTTCTCCTCTGTGCTTGCCACTCATACTGCCCTGGAACTATAGAGTCTGCACTTTGGGCACCCATTTTGAGGGACACACAGACCTCTCCTTCTCCATAGCAGTGATTGATAGAGGCTTCTGAGCTTTGGGTTTGGTTCTTTGTCTTTCTGTTCTCTCAGAAAACAGCTGCACATACTGTAAGTTTGTACTTCAAAAACAGGAGAACGCACAATTTGAGACTCCAGCGGGATACCATAGGTCAGTGGTTCTCAACCCTTTAGTGCCGTGACCCCTTGATAAAATTTCCCAAGTTGTGGGGACCCCTAACAGTAAAATTATTTTCGTAGCGTGTGTTGTCAGCACCCAAGGCAAGTATGTTGCGCCCCAACCCACGGAAATTTAGCACTCCCTGAGTCCCCTCCACTCGTACAGTATTAAAACCTCATATGGTAAATTTTAGGATGTACTATTCTTTCTCTTTGTTCTCCTTTCTTTCCCTTTTATCTCCCGCTATCCTAATTTCTTGTTTTTACCCCCATCCCTCTCTCTAGCCGTCTTTCTTGATTTTTCTCTTATTCTTTCCCTCCCATTCTCTTTCTTCCTCCTCCTTTTTTTTTCTCTCTTTCATGTATTCTCTATTTTTATTCCTTCTCTTACTCCTTGGTGCGGGGGAAATGGGATAAGTGTCAGTGCTGTCGGGGAGTTGGGATGAGTGGCAATGATTGGGGGAGTTCTGATCAGCCAACTTAGGTGCTCTTGATCAAGGTCATCTGCTGTAATGTTACTCACTGTGTCTCCGGCCTTTGTGGTGTCTCGTAGCAGTGACAACTATGCTGAAATCAGGAGATAGGGTCTCCTCCAGCCCCTCCCACCTCACAAGAAGTCTGCTATTGGACGAAACGGCGTAGGGAGGAGCAGCGTGCTGACGTCACCATTGTATACCTTCACGACCATCCGGAAGGACGGGCGGAATAAGTGAGCCGGCCGGCTATATTATTAAACGCTATTTTTATTCTACAGAAATGTGCAACCAGTATCTTAATAAATTGCTTTTATATTACGGTACTACTCTATGTTGGCATCCTTTCTTTTCCTCCTGGGCCATTATCTGCGGGGTGACTTGCTCGAGACCCATTTGAGAATACAAAGGTGGAGATTACACACAGGAGCATCTAGGAAACAGCAGGGCTGATGAGCCACATGCGTATTTGATCTCTTTATTTAGGGATCCAATTCAGTCGGTAAGCAGATAAGGAATAAGAGGTGGAGGCTTTCTTCTATCCTGTAAACACGGTTTCCTGGGATACTCTTGGCACTTATTTTTAGATACATCTTGAAATTGTATGGGAATCCAACACCATATGAACTCTTGAATAACATTTGTATCACTATATGTGGATTGCACAGGTGTTTAACCACTTAAGCCCCGGACCTTTAGGCAGCTAAATGCCCAGGCCAGGTTTTGCGATTCGGCACTGCGTCGCTTTAACAGACAATTGCGCGGTCGTGCGACGTGGCTCCCAAACAAAATTGGCGTCCTTTTTTCCCCATAAATAGAGATTTCTTTTGGTGGTATTTGATCACCTCAGCGGTTTTTATTTTTTGCGCTATAAACAAAAATAGAGCGACAATTTTAAAAAAAATTCAATATTTTTTACTTTTTGCTATAATAAATATCCCCCAAAAACATATATAAAAAAAAAATGTTCCCTCAGTTTAGGCCAATACGTATTCTTCTACCTATTTTTGGTAAAAAAAAAATCGCAATAAGCGTTTATCGATTGGTTTGCGCAAAATGTATAGTGTTTACAAAATAGGGGATCGTTTTATTGCATTTTTATTATTTTTATTTTTTTTACTACTAATGGCGGCGATCAGCGATTTTTTTCGTGACTGCGACATTATGGCGGACACTTCGGACAATTTTGACACATTTTTGGGACCATTGTCATTTTCACAGCAAAAAATGCATTTAAATTGCATTGTTTATTGTGAAAATTACAGTTGCAGTTTGGGAGTTAACAACAGGGGGCGCTGAAGGAGTTAGGGTTCACCTAGTGTGTGTTTACAACTGTAGGGGCGTGTGGCTGTAGGTCTGACGTCATCGATCGAGTCTCCCTATAAAAGGGATCACTCAATCGATGCAGCCGCCACAGTGAAGCACGGGGAAGCCGTGTTTACATACGGCTCTCCCCATTCTTCAGCTCCGGGGAGCGATCGCGAGGGGGCGGCTAGAAACGAATAGCCGCGCCCTCGTCCCGGATCGCTCCCCGCGGGTTTCCGACCGCTGCATGTACCGGGGGGGGGGGGGTCCCGATCGGACCCGCGGAAAGGCAGGGATGTACATGTACGCCCATATGCCTGTACATGCCATTCTGTGGACGTACATATACATGCGGCGGTCGTTAAGCGGTTAATACATGCAATAATTATGTATGCACATGTTCATATATATCAATATTGATCACTCATTTTGATAATCAATTCACGCAGCGCAGCATATTATCTATATATATATATATATATGAGTGATCTGCTGCGGTACTGTATGTGCCTCCAAACAAGGAGGTAAAAAATATATATATGCAAAAAATGTGTTACTGCTCTGATCCAAGACAAAATTGATTGCAATTAATAAAAATGCAATTCATGAGATACTATTAGACTAAGTGTTAAATTATGTACAAATGCTGCAAATAACATGCTAGATTAAGTGCAAAGTTGCTAATAAATATGCTAAATGGATAAACAATCAAGAAAACAATATATATGTGTAAAACCTATGTGTAAATACTAGGGTTGTCCCGATACCACTTTTTTAGGACCGAGTACAAGGACCGATACTTTTTTTCATGTACTCGCCGATACCGAATACCGATACTTTTTTTAAATGTCATGTGACAGTTTTCAAACCACAATACAGACTAAGGATATTTTCTTTAGAATTATGAAGAACTCTAACTCAAGACATTATAAAAGAATAAAAATGAGTAAAAATGAATAAAAAAAAATTATTTGCTTGTCACGCAGTAGTAAAAAACTCAAAGAATTTTCATAGAACATGTTGATAAATACAAAAAAAGTATTCGGCCAGGCATCGGGAGCATTTGTGCGAGTACAAGTACTCCCGCAAATACTCGGTATCGGTCCCGATACCGATACTAGTATCGGTATCGGGACAACCCTAGTAAATACAAAAGACCATTAGAATGCTATCAAAACACCTTAGATGTGCAATATGCAAAATACTAGGAATTTCAATATGAAACAGTAAACAGTTATCAATATGAAACAGCAAACAATTGTCAATATGGAACAGCAAAGAAAAAATAAATTCACAAAGTGTTCCAATAGTGAAAAGTCCAATGCTAGCGGTGTTCCAAAAGGATGTGCAAAGCAAAAAAAATAAAATATATACTTCAAAATTTCAATATGAAACAGCAAACAATTATCAATATGGAACAGCAAAGACATTTTTTTTTGCAATGCTTTTCAATATGAAAAAATGTCCACTGCTGGTAGTGCTCCTTACACTCGATATTTAAAAATAGGTTATTAAAGGTGCAACTGTTTCTTCCACCCGATAAACAGGGGGATAGTTTTATGGCATTTTTATTAATATTTTTTTCTTTTACTAGTAATGGCGGCGATCAGCGATTTTTATCGGTACTGCGACCTTGTGGCACACACTTCAGACACTTTTGACACATTTTTGGGACCATTGGCATTTTTATAGCGATCAGTGCTATAAAAATGCATTGATTACTGTAAAATGCCACTGGCAGGGAAGGGGTTAACACTAGGGGGCGAGGAAGGGGTTAATTATGTTCCCTAGGTGTGTTCTAACTGAAGGGGGGGTGGGACTGACATGGGGAAAATGACAGATCGCTGTTCATACATTGTATGAACAGACGAACAGTCATTTCTCCCCCTGACAGGACCGGGAGCTGTGTGTTTACACACACAGCTCCCGGTTCTCACTCTGTAATGAGCGATCGCGGGTGCCCGGCGGCACGTGCCCCTAATGGCTGGAATGTGAAATGACGTATACCTACGTGATTTCACACAGCTGAGCCGACCTGCCGCCGAATAACTGCGGTGGCTAGTGGTTAACCCTCTCTGTTTGTGCAGGCAGATCTTCATCATCAGCTGTAACTGGATTTGAACACTGTCTTTTCTAATAAAAGGTTTACGGGCTAAGGCCTCTACCATTGTATGTTACGCGCCCCCACGGGCACGCGGGAAGTGGTTATCACGGCAACCAGTGGTGCAACATGTCAGTCTGACACACCACTACACGAATCTCGGTAAAGAGCCTCCGACGGAGGCTCTTTACCACGTTATCAGCCGAGTCCAATCACGGCTGATCACGCTGTAAACAGGAGGAGACGTTGATCTGCATTTCCTCACTCGCGTCTGACAGACGCAAGTAGAGGAGAGCCGATCAGCTGCTCTCCTGACAGGGGGGGATCTGTGCTGATTGTTTATCAGCGCAGCCCCCCCTCGGATGCCTGCCCAGGACCACCAGGATGCCAAAGGACAACTAGGGATGGCCATCCACACTGGACCACCAGGTATGCCACCCTAGGCCACAGGGATATGCCAATCAGTGCCCAGGCAGCTGCCAATCAATGCCCAGGCAGCTACCAATCTGTGCCCATCCACGATGCCTGACAGTGCCACCAGGGATGCCTATCAGTGCCACGTATCAGTGCCCATCAGTGCCGCCTATCAGTGCCCATCAGTGAAGTAGAAAACATACTTTTTTACAAAATTTTATAACAGAAACAAAAGAAAAACTTTTTTTATTTGTTTTTAAAAAATTAAAACTGCAGAGGTGATCAAATACCACCAAAATAAAGCTCTATTTGTGGAAACAAAATGATAAAAATTATGTTTGGGTACATCGTAGCATGACCGTGCAATTGTCATTTAAATAGCGACTGAAAGCTGAATAGTGCTGAAAGCTGAAAATTGGCTTGGGCAGGAAGGGGTGTAAGTGCCTGGTATTGAAGTGGTTTAATGAGCACAAGTTTGGGATAGGCTCATTATGACATTGTTCAAAAAACCTTGCAGTCAGCCATGACACCCCCTCCTGATCTAAAATGTAGAAATATTACAATGTAACAAAAATGTAAAATGTTTGGGCATGCTGTGTGAATGTCAGTAAAGGAATAGCCGTCAACACTGAAAATCTTCAATAAATTGCTTATTATTGGCTTACATTATAGAATCCAGTGAAGATAATTTGCTTATAAAGAAAGTCAACAAATAAGTCATTTATTGAAGATTTTCCATGATGCCAGCTATTCCTTTACTGAAGTCAGCAGTTGCCCCCGTCTGAGCACCGGTGTCTCCTATTTCAGCCTGAAGGTTGAGCTCTCTCTGCTGGAAGCCATGCTATATGAATGAGAATACATAACAAACATACAGTGGGATTTAAATGTGACTGCAAAAGTAGAAAAATGCTATAAGAGGGCTAAAAAAAAAAACACGACCAAAAGCCTAGTTATAGGATGAACCAACCTGTGATTCTCTCCTTCAGCACAAATCACATGAACAAATTCCTATGCTTTTGGTTATATGATCAGAGCTGTAGGAAACAGGAGTAGCTGGCCAATCACTATCTGCTAGTGAAAGCAGGCCTATTATCATTTGATGAGAAAGAATGTACTGTATCACTGCTAAAACTGCCTGGAAAAAAAAATCATTTTTTTCAAACTGAAATGGATCAGATTGGGATGCAATCAGGATGATTGAAAGCTGTTTCATAATTTATTTGAATTGCAATGGTACATGTCTTACATGACAGCTAACCTATTGGGCCTAAAGAAAAAAAAAAACACAATTTAAAGTGTTTTTTAAGGAAGAAGGTTTTTTATCTTACCAACACCTGGTCCCCCAGTCACAGTGGCAATTCTTCCAAGACAATATAAGGAGCCATTTCCTTGTGCTTGTGCAACACCAACTGCCATATCATAGCCTCATGTGTTGGTGCCATTAATCTCGGTAACTCAGCTCTATGGTCCGCAGTATTCCCAGCAGGGTGCAATTCACTCACAGGCACCATTGTCTGGGAGGTGATAGGGGGTGATGTGAGATTTACATATATCACTTAAGCGACAAAGTTTGGTCATGATTACTGACTCAAAGTATAGACCTTGGTCCGAGAGGATCCGCTGTTCAGAAAAGTTTGGCAGTGGTGACAGCTGTCTGGTCCTTATTATTCACCACCACCATGAACTTAGTGAAGTGGTCGACGAAGACCAGGCATATTGATAGCCAGAGGGCATGCTGGAGATTGTCAGGAAGTCCATTGTCAATTTCGAAAGGTTCCAAGTTGGAAATTGTCATGGGAGGGAGCCCTGTGTATGGCACAACTTTCACATTCTTGACAAGCCTTTTGCACCCAGTCTGACAAACAGGTGCAGAAGAAGTACCTCTAAACCAGCAATTCAGTCCGATCCACCCCGTTAAGTGTAGTACTTGGCAGACATGCGAGTAGGGGACCACAACTTGGAAGGTATATGTGCCTGACGATACAGTGCCTTGTCCTGAGATTTCAGCCAGTCCCAATGTCTTAGGATAGCTCGAGCAACAGTGGACAACTTCTGGTACTCTTGGAAAGTGGGTATGTACTTATGAGAGAGGTAGCACTTCACCCATATCAGGTCTGGATAGGTTTGCGGAATCAGTGCCCTCTCCTCTAAACTATAAAATTCAGCAACCTTAGTCTGTGGGTCCCTTTTTTGTTCATTGACGGTATGTAGGGCGGCTGGCATGGGCAGAACAGCAGTGACTTATATGTCCTCCCGATTAGAGTCCACTTCCTCCCTGGGTGCTGCACAGGGAATCGTGACAAAGCATTGTCATGCCTGTTAAGCTTCACTGGCGGATAGTGGATTTTGAGCTTGAACCGCCCACCTCTGTTTCAAAGCCCCCAGTTTTTCAGTTTCCACAATAGGCCAGGGGGTTGTTGTCTGTGAAGTCTTCGATATCAGCCCCTGTGAGATATTCCGCAAGTTTCTTGGTGATGGCCCAGACCATAGCGAGGAACTCAAGCTTGAAAGAGTTGTAGTTGTGAAGGTTCCTTTCAGTGGGTCATAGGCTTCGACTGGCTTAAACGATCACTCTTTCTTTGTCCTCCTGTACTTGGGACTGACCAGCACCCAGACCCTGTAGGCTCCCATTTGTATACACTCCGAAAGGCAGGGTGTAATCTGTGTAACCCAGTAATGGAGCAGTGGTCAGTTTCTGCTTTAGCGTTTTAAAGGCCTGTTGCTGGGCTTTGAATAGAAGGTAAAAATCCACCTTTTCTTTGGGTTCTGTGTCCACTTTACAACTGGGTAAGGGGGGCAGCTATCTAAGAGAACCGTGGGATGAACCTCCGATAGTACCCCACTAGACTCAAGAAGGAGTGCAGCTCAGTGATAGTCTTTGGAGGGTGCAAGTCTTGGATGGCTTATACCTTGGCTAGGTCAGGCGAGACACCTCTGGCCTCGCCAACGTGCCACAAGTAATGTATCTTTTGCCTCATCATATGGCACTTGCTGGGCTTAAGCTTTAGTCTGTATTGTGCCAAGTGACGGAACACCCAGTCTAGATGTTTAACGTCTTCTTCAAATGTCTTGGGAAAAGATGATGATATTGAGTACAGTTTTGAAAAATGCGGTGTTGGTCTTGCACTGGGACCTGACAGTATCCGCTAGCCAGATCCAAGGTGGAGAAGAACTTGGCTTGTCCAAGGGCCATAAGGTATTCCTCAACCCGAGGGAAGTGGGTAGGCATCCCAGTGGGTGCATGCGTCGAGCTTACAGTGGTCCCTAAAGAACTGTAGACTACCATCCATCTTTCGCACCAGGACAAGAGGAGCCACCCATGGACTGTATCTTTCCTTGATCACTCTACTCTGAAGCATGTTGTGGAGCACTCAGAGCCACACAGCTCGCAGGCCACAACCATGCGACCACCAGCCCGAATGTTTATATTTGGCCAACAGTCGGAGTAAGTCCAGGTCTTTCAAGACATTCGTGCCCAGCACGACAGACACTGCTGGGTTAATGGGGATGTGGGTCACCACTACTCCTACCCGCTCCACCACCCGATCTTCAAATTTGGATCCTCATCTAGGTGATGCCTTTGACCAGAATGGGTAGATTATTTGCAGCTCTGAGGGATAGTCAACAGGGGTCTAAGTGTTCTCATGCTCCAAACCTCTGCACTGTACTCCATGACCTCTGTCCCAGTGTCAATTAGGCATGGAACTTCTTGCCCGTTGACTAAGGTGGCTGGCTACCACTGTGCTTGGTGTGACCATGTCCTCTGACTTGCTGGGACTTTGGGATGTCGGTCCTTGGGGTTGTCCCTCTGCACCGGGAGTCAGTAGTTTAACGAGGGCCTGGAGGAGTTTCTTAATCCAGACTGCCCACAGTTCTTGGATATGCGCCCGTAGTGGCTGCACTGTGAGCATTTTCGGTCCTCCTCGGGGTCCCTGTACAGTGGGTTCCCACCCTTATGGGGTTAGGGTGAGTCCTTCTTAGAGCTGGTTACCTCCTGTTTCAAAGAGGCCACATCCTGAGCTAGCTTTGCCAATGCAGTTTGCATGGCTGGCAGGGGTGAAGATGCAGGGCTTCTTCTTTGAACTATGCAGGTTTACATTTCTTTGGTGTGCTGAAAGTTCTACACAACACAAGCAGATTGGGCACTAATAAACTGTCTTTCTATTATAGTGTCATAATAAGAACTGAAGTGCAAGAGTTAGTAATGGACACAAAAAAAAAATCAGGGCAAAGTGTCCCCAGGGATGATGGGGAACAATTATACACAAACCACCTCCAGGCGCTCATGCTATAATGCACTAGAATGTGAACTGTCCATGGGCCATATGTGTGGGGCTAATGATAGTGATGATTGGAAGTCCAGAGCCCAGTAACATAAGTAGCCAGAAGTCAGATAAAATACAGTTTAATTCAACAATAAAGCAGCAATAAAAACAGTACGAAGACAGAGCTGAATGAGGAACAGAATTACCAGAGGTGAATCTGATCCTGACCTGCAGCAGCACAGGTTTGCCGGTGGGTCCTGATGACAAGGGAAAACCTGCGTATAATGAGAGATCTGGATGGAGGGCAGATCCTGTGTGAGAAAGCCACCCGCTGCGGCCCAACAGCAGGGAAGCACAGGTCACCAGAGACAGCGTGGCTGGAACACAGGGATCAGCAGAAAAAACAGGAGGCAAAGTCGGTTGCCAGGACTACATGTTTCAGGGCACACACCTTTGTCAAATTACAGTATACATAAATTAAATATATAAAAAAATACAATATTTTATATGAATATAATAATGATAATGCTACTGAGGAAAACAATGCTAAACCAGAATCAACCAAATATGATTTTATATATATATATATATATATATATATATACACATACACACACAGTATATACAGTATCTCCCAAAAGTGAGTACACCCTCCCATTTTTGTAAATATTTTATTATTTAGGCTTCACTTCCTGATTCCCTTACTGAAGATGCCAGCGCCTGCACCCGGGAGCCGAGGGACAGATCGGCTTTGGGTGAGGACATTGTGGGCGCCCTGGACAGTAAGTGTCCTAATATTAAAAGTCGGAAGCTGAAGTATGTGTAGATGATGACTTTAAATTTATTTTTTTGGCTTAACTTTAACACTATTAAATACTAGGTATAGGGTGGAGAGTGTTTCTCCGACTCCCCCCGGAAGGAAATCCCTGTCTCACCCCAGTTACAAATCTATTCTATATTCATTAGGATCTGGGGCCACTATTTGGTCCTAATAGCAAGTGGAGACTTCTCCTACTATATACAAAATGTTTGTAAATATTTTTTTTTATATCTTTTCATATGACAACACTGAAGAAATGACACTTTGCTACAATGTAAAGTAGTGAGTGTACATCTTGTATAACAGTATAAATTTGCTGTCCCCTCAAAATAACTCAACACACAGCCATTAATGTCTAAACCGCTGGCAACAAAATTGAGTACACCCCTAAGTGAAAATGTTTAAATTGGGCCCAAAGTGTCAATATTTTGTGTGGCCATCATTATTTTCCAGCACTGCCATGAAGTGGATGTAAACCTGATTCATGAAATTTGAGCTGGGCACATATATCTGCAGTGTTTTGTTATCTCTCTTCAAAGAGCTATGTCCCGTAGCTCTCTCCTGAACCATTCTCAGACACATCAGATAAAAGCAGCCTGACTTTTCTGTCAGGGGAGGTTGCTATAAATTGATTAGCAGGGAGCTGGTCCTGTTACAAAAGACCTCTGAGAGTCTCTGCCTATGTGGAGAGGGGGTGTGTGCCTTTCCTCCAATCAGCAATTTAGCTATCTTGGCTGTATGCCCAGACATCACACTCTTTGTTAAACAAGAAGAGACAATCTCCTAACACAATCTGAACTTTCTAAACAGTATATAAATGTGAAGACAGCAGATATACATGTAAAACCTATGTTACATAGTTACATAGTTAGTCAGGTTGAAAAAAGACACAAGTCCATCCATTTCAACCATATGTAGGTAGATTTGGTTGATCTCTGTGTATCATCTGAGGCTGTTCACTTCATGGGGTGTAGGGAGGGTTTACATTCACTTTAACCCTCTTGGGCATGGAGTTCACCAGAGCTTCACAGGTTGTCACTGGAATCCTCTTCCACTCCTCCATTATGGAGCTGGTGGATGTTAGAGACCTTGTGCTCCTCCACCTTCCATTTGAGGATGCCCCACTAATGCTCAATAGGGTTTAGGTCTTGAGACATGCTTTTGGCCAGTCCATCACCTTTACCCTCAGCTTCTTTAGCATGGCAGTGGTCGTCTTGGAGGTGTGTTTGGGGTCATTATCATGTTGGAATACGGCCCAGTCTCTGAGGAGAGGGGATCATGCTCTGCTTCAATATGTCACAGTCCATATTGGCATTCATGGTTCCCTCAATGAACTGTAGCCCACCAGTGCGGGCAGCACTTGTGCAGTCCAAGATCATGGCACTCCCACACAATGCTTGACTGTAGGCAAGACACACTTGTCTTTGTATTTCTCACCTGGTTGCCGCCACACATGCTTGACACCATCTGAACCAAATACGTTTATCTTGGTTTCATCAGACCACAGGACATGGTTCCAGTAATCCGTGTCCTTAGTCTGCTTGTCTTCAAAAAACAGTTTGCAGGCTTTCTTGTGCATCATCTTTAGAAGACGCTTCCTTTTGGGACGACAGCCATGCAGACCAATTTGATGCAGTGTGCGGCGCACTGACAGGCTGACCCCCCCCCCCCCCCCCCCACACCTTCAACCTCTGCAGAAATGCTGGCAGCACTAATAAGTCCATTATCCCAAGACAACCTCTGGATATGATGCTAAGCATGTGCACTCAACTTCTTTGGTCGACCATGGCGAGACCTGTTCTGAGTGGAATCTGTCCTGTTAAACCGCTGTATGGTCTTGGTCACTGTGCTGCAGCTCAGTTTCAGGGTCTTTGCAATCTTCTTATAGCTTAGGCCATCTTTATGTAAAGCAACAATTCTTTTTTTTCAGATCCTCAGAGTTCTTGGAACTTCCAGTGACCAGTATGAGAGAGTGAGAGCGATAATACCAAAATTTAACACACCTGCTCCCCATTCACACCTGAGACCTTGTAACACGAACGAGTCACATGACACCGGGGAGGGAAAATGGCTAATTGGTCCCAATTTTTTCAGTGTTGTCACATGAAAAGATATAAAAAAATATTTAGAAACATGTGAGAGGTGGACTCACTTTTGGGAGATACCGCGTGTGTGTGTGTATGTATATATATATGTATATACAAAAAGTAAGTGCATCCCTCAAGTTTTTGTCAATATTTCATTATATCTTTTCATGTGACGGCACTGAAGGAATAACACTTACGATGTAAAGTAGAAGTGTAGAAAAGAAAATGTAGTAAGGGCACATGTGAAAAGTAATCATGAATCAAAAAAAGAAGCAGCTGGCAATCACACAACAGAACATTTGTGTAAAAACATGTAAAACAACAAAAGATTGCCACGCTAGTTTCTAATGAATGAAACTGGATAATAAATCCAGAAAAGTGTCCATATAGGTGTCCAAACACTCCTCGTGATTCCTGGAATGAAGGATAACAGAGTAACCCCACCTTCCACCGTGAAGTATAAAAGACGTGCCCTTACCAGATAGCTAGACTCCATGTTATTTGAGTCTAGCAAAGCATGGATTCACACACCCCATTAAGGATCCATCCATGTAAAGCAGACGAAGATGGCATTGAAATCAGCCTTGCTGGTTTTTCCTTTTCCTTGTTCTCTCATGCAAGTGATATAAAGGAAGAGAGAGTTTACCCATACGAGTTTCATCACAACTGACACACCCCCAATGGTGTCAGTCTTAATTAAACTAGTAGGGTGGAGTCTATGCTTAATTTACCATGCCAGTTTGTGATCTGCAAAATCTTTCAACCCAGGATATTTTTACTTTTGTTGGACTTGTGGACACATACTATGTGGCGCTCTCTCTCTTTCTTTATCATATCATTATGTATTATCTTTTTTATATATTTATTATTTTATGTTCCTATAATATATATGCATGGCACCAATGTGGATATAATTAATTAATACATTTTATAAAAAAAAAAAAAGCTTTTTGGCAACATGCCTATAAAATGCCAGGATTTCACAAAGGGTTGTGCCCCGAAAACATGTAGTCCTGGCAACCGACTTCACATCCTGTTTGTTGTCCTGTGTTCCAGCCACACTGTTTCCGGTGACCTGTGCTTCCCCACTGTTCGGCCGCGATGGGTGGCTTTCTCACACAGGATCTATACCCCATTCAGATCTCCCAGTATACGTAGTTTTCCTCTTGTCATCATGGCCCTCTGGTAAACCTCTGCTGCTGCAGGTTGGGATTGGATCCACCTCTGGTAATGCTGTTCCATATTCAGCTCTGGCTTATTGCTGCTTTTATTGCTGCTTCATTGTTGGAATAAACTGTTTTATCTTACTTCCGGCTACTTATGTTACTGGGCTCTAGACTTCCAATCATCACTATCATTAGCCCCCCACATATGGCCCATGGACAGTTCACATTCTGGTGCATTATAGCATGAGCGCCTGGAGGTGGTTTGGTTGTGTACAGTGTGCTGGAAGCCAATTTATAATGAATGGTCTATCTTAATCAAAAGCCCGTTAAAAAGAATGTCTTGTTGTAAATGTGTAACTGTACGTTAGAGTTGGGTAAATGTTTTGGTTCGAGCAA
The DNA here is from genome assembly GCF_905171775.1 of Rana temporaria. Taxonomy (NCBI): domain Eukaryota; kingdom Metazoa; phylum Chordata; class Amphibia; order Anura; family Ranidae; genus Rana; species Rana temporaria. Next base: position 55,020,242 of record NC_053498.1, read on the forward strand.
AAATTCGGACAGAATATCGCCTGTTCGCCCGTTCCGGGAACCTCGAATTTGCGAGGCACTCGGCGGGATGTTCGCCTGTTGAGTCCCCTACAATGCACTGCGCGCTGCACAGTGCATTCTAGGGTCTCAATTGAATAAAGCCTTGAACCTGACCACTGGTAAAATTTGGGTAATGAGCCCCCCCATCATTTCTGGAAGGCCAACAAGAAAAGGCAGACATTCCCATGCCACTATGAGGGGGCCATCAACATCTGTGTCCACAGCCAAAGGTGGATGTGGTCCGTCCTCAGGAAGGACACATTAGTCTCTGTTTAGTGATGTTGACCATGCTATCCAGCCACAGCATGCAGAGGAGGTGGTGGACTGACTTATTAAATCATCTTCATTCTCCTCATCCACTATAACCCAAGCTCAAACGAAATGTGCAGTTCACCGCAGCTGCCAGAGCGGCTCATTCTGTCTCCTTGTCCACAGCTGCTCCTGCCATAGCCCCAGCATCATGCATGGAGGAGTCAGCTGAATTATTTGAACACAGCTTCTTGAGAATGCACAGATATTACTTGATTCTGATGATGTTGGTTCTGAGGTAGAGGAAGAAAATAGCACAAGCCTACAAAAGTGAGGAAAGTGAGGGGGAGGCAAAACCCCAACGAGGCAGGATGTTCAACAGAGGCAGCCATCATGTTAGTGTAGAGAGCAGCCACCCTATTACATCAGATTGTGGAGCTGTTATCTCCCAGCCCACTTACCACAACTCAGCTGTGTGGGCTTTTTTAGCACATGTGCAGCCAATAGTACTGTTGAAATTTGCAATCTCTTCCGCAAGCAGATCAAGTGTGGCAAAAACACCAGCCATTTGGGTACCACATGCTTGACAAGGCATTTAACCTCCCACCCATTGGCAAGAGCCCCTGAAAGCCACACACAATGGACACAATTCTTCTCCTTACTCCTCATGTCTACCCCTGCTATATCTCATGACCTCTAGTAGCCTCCACTGACAGGGAAGATTGTAAAGCAAAGTGTGTTACAGGTCCTTGAAACACTTCTGCCAGCAGCACACTACCAGCTGTAGAGTATAGCAGGCAAATTTCTCTGCCCCAGCTGCTGCATCGGGAAAAAAAAATACACTCCCTGCCCCCCGCATTCCCAGCGTCTAACTTCCAATTTGTCCAAATAAAGAAAGCTTGCATGAAAAATCAATTTAAATGTAATTTCTTTTCTTTATAAATGTCATTTTTGCTGCAGCAGGTTCTATACATGGTACAGACACACCACCTTACAGGCAGACTGGTCCCCTTGACCCCCAGGCACTATATTTAAAGACATTTTTAACTTTTATTGTTTCACTTTAAGCATCATTAAAATCACTCCTCCTTTAAAAACAATCTTTTTTTTAAAGTTAAATTTTACATTGGTACATGTCCCCCAGGGTAGTACCCATACCCTTATACCTTTTTAGGGCACAAGCCGAACCGGGGGACGTTCTGCCCATCTCTACTGTAAATCTCGGTGATGCCTTTGGGGCAGGGGCGGATCCAGGGAGGGGGGGGGGCAACAGGGAAATTGCCTCCCCCGAGAAATTAACTAATTAGAAATTAGCTAATTTCTAGTTGCGGAATTTGCGGACACCATAGAGGCTGAGCGGCTCCGTAAGTCCGCGTGCGAGCAGGGCTGCCATCAGGACCGTACAACCCATATACCTGTAAGCTTCTTTGGGCACTTTCCCTGCACATTTTCTGAGGACCGGCGCCGCAATGAAGCACTTATTACAGCAGCACACCTAGCCGATGGAGTCTGGGCTTCTCCATTCTGACCAGGGGCGGACTGAGGGCTCAGGGTAAGTGGGGAGGGGTACACTTGCCACTGTGGGGACAGCAGCAGTGCCATTGCTTCTAAATACATACACTGCACTGGCAGTGTATGTATTTAGAATCTCCAAAGCTCCTTTCTGTCATCCCCCCTCTTCTGAACTGTGAGGCCTTGTACACACGACCGAACATGTCTGCTGAAACTGGTCCGCGGACCAGTTTCCGCGGACATGTTCGGTCGTGTGTAGGGCCTACCGGACAATTTTCCGGCCTAGCAGACAGGTTTCCAGCGGACAAAAGTTTCTTAGCATGCTAAGAAACATGTCCGCTGGAAAGCTGTCCGTCGGACATGTCCGATGGTTAGTACAACTCATCGGACATGTCCGCTGGCCCGAAATCCCACGCATGCATCGAAGTGATTCGACGCATGCGTGGAAGCATTGAACTTCCTGGGTCGCGCACGTCGCCGCCACGTCACCGTGTATTCTGTCCGCGGGGAATTTGGTCTGATGGTGTGTACACACATCAGACCAAATGCTCCCAGCAGACATGTCCGATGAAAACGGTCCGCGGACCGTTTTCATCTGACATGTCTGGTCGTGTGTACAAGGCCTGAGAGATCTGACTCAACCCCCATCCCTCCAATCACCAGTGCGATGTGCTGAGGGGGGCGGAGCTCACTGTAGCTGCTGCTGGATGGCATGGCTGCTCACATTACAGGGAGGAGGTGAGATTGTTTTTTTTTTTTTAGTAAAGTCTCCTTCAGAGAAAAAGCTGTCAAAGTTTCTGTAGGATTTATATTGCAGTGATAAGGGGACACCGACAATGAACAGCCTGTGTCTCCCAAGCTAGCACACCTATTAAAATAAACTGCCCCATTCACTCAGTCCAGATAATGTGAATGTAATTTATGACCACTTCACACTTCACACTTCTGATTGTACAGACTCAGAGCTTGGATAACACAGGGTTAAATTAATTGTCATGAATTTATTTGACATTATCTGGACATACATAGAGTTCTACTGATTGGATTATTTAGATATATATTTACATTTTATAACAGGAAGATGTTTTCTTTGAGGACCAATTTTGTATTTATATAATAGTGGATGAGCACAATAGTTTATTTTTATTATAAACATCACTATATGACCACATCTCAGCCCCATACTCCCCCCCAGCTTGCATCACCCCCAGACCACTTCATATATCAAGCTGATGGCCATCACCCAGACCCTTATATACCAAACATCACCCCCTGGTCACCCCACAGACTGCCATTAAAATAAATCCTTCTCCATTCTGCCACTGTCATACCCTCCACAGTCCTCTCCTCTACTTACTGGAGTAATTACACTGGACTGGATCTGGGCTGTACCGACAGCACAGAAGGGATAGAAGGACTACAGAGGAAGAACACTGTAAGAGAGGACCGATATAGAGGGGAGATGAGACTGGGGAAGGATGACCAAAAATGGAAGAAGAGAAAGACATGAGATGGCGACGATGGGACTGCAAAAGGAGGATGATGTGGGATGGAGGAGATGAGACTGGAGAAGGAAGAGGACATGGGGTGGGTGACAAGGAACTGGAAGAGGAGCACATGGGATGGAGGATAAGGGAGTGGAGGAGGAAGAGGACATGGGAAAGAGGAGATGGGACTGGAGGAGGAAGAGGATGGAGGAGGAGGACATGGGATGGGGAGAAGCGACTGGAAGAGGAACACATGTGATGGAGGAGGACATGGGATGAAGGATATGGGAGTGGAGGATGAAGAGGACATGGGATGGAGGATATATTGGGTTGTAAGAGTATGCACCGAAGGACTTGGTCGGATGGCCAGTGGGTGGATTTGGTGGGACAGCCAGTGGGCAGGCCTTGAGGAATGTTTGTGGTCAGGCCGGGGGGCCCCAGACATAAAGCTGTGTAAGGGGCCCCAAAATTTCTGATGGCTGCCATGCGTGCGAGTGACAGAGTGGGTGATTGATAGCGTGGGCTGCCGGGTGCCTCGGTGTGTGGGCTCGGCGGCGAGTGGGTGGTCAGCTGGTCGGCTCTGTGGGTGAGCGGGCAGCTGACCAATCAAAAAGCTGGTGGCCGGGGGAGCAGGGAGATGACAGCATCTCTCACCGCCCCACGCCTGTCCTGCATCCCTGCAGTAACTTCTGCCCTCACTGTGCAGGCAGCAGAGAGATTATATCATCTCTCTGCTGCCTGACTCTGACAAGCAAAACACCAGCTTATCACGTGACAATCCGCAAGGTGAGGTGGCAAGTGACAATCTGCATTTGGTGGCAGGCAAGTGACATTCCACAACTTGTGGCAAGTGACAATCCACAACGTGTGGCAAGTGACAATCCACAACGTGTGGCAGGCGACGTGGCAAGTGACACTCTGCATCTGGTGGCAGTTGGCGTGGCAAGTGACAATCCACAACGTGTGGCAAGTGACAATCCACAACGTGTGGCAGGCGACGTGGCAAGTGACAATCCGCAACACGTGGCATGTGAAGTGGCAAGTGAGAAGTTGCATCTGGTGGCAGGTGGCGTGGCAAGTGACACACTCGGGGCTCCCACTGATTCTGCATTATAGTGAGTTGAACCATTTCGTTTTATATTACAATGTAATAATATAAATAATGCGCTTCAATCATCCTGACACCGTAACAACCATGGTGCCTTGATCATCAAAGCGCTAACCCTAGTAATTTCCCTGATAAATTGCCCCTAAAAAAAAATATTTTCAGTTAGTGCCCCTCCCGAGACTAGACTCTGGATCCGCCCCTGCTTTGGGGACTGTTGTAGCATGTCCCATGCTGATGAACATTTTCTATAGACATAGGCCCAGATTCACAGAGAGCAAGGCGCACATTACACCGCCGAGAGCAAACACCGTACGCCACGCGAACGTAGCGCGGAGAGGCAAGCATTGCATCCAGCAAGCCAGTGCTCCCAACGCTGCGCAATGCTCCCAACGAAGGCGCACACCGGTGTAGGTGGAAGTGGGCGTAACCTCATGCAAATGAGGCGTGACCCCATGCAAATGATGGGCCGAGCGCCAGACAGGTACGTATCACGAACTGCGCATGCGCCGTGACGTGGACGCATGCACAGCACCCCTCTGCGCCTGCTCACAACCATGCCGGCACAACTGCCTAAGCTATGCCGGATCACCTCGTACACCGTGAACATAACATACGCCCAGCCAGACACACGTCCAACGCACAATACGCCGGCTTGTGTTCCCTGGTGCAGACCTGTGCATGTCTGTTGCCGGGTTGCACCTCATCTATGGGGAATAACTTAACGCTGGACGTACAACTTACGCGCATCTCACGTAGCATGCGCTGGGCACACGCACGTTCGTGAATCGGCGTATTTCCCTAATTTGCATTTTTGAATGGCTAATCGATGGGAGCAGCACCATGCGCCCAGCCCATATGTGCGCCCACCCTACGCCGGCGTGTGCAAGCTACGTCGGCGGGATGTAGCCTGTTTTTAGGTCGCATGTTGGTTCGTGGGTCTGCCGCACACATACGCCGGCGCACATTTGCACTTACGTTGGCGTAACGTGTTATACGTCGGCGTAAGTGCTTTGTGAATCTGGGCCATACTGTATATTCTATCAGGCCGGGTACAGACGAGCAAACATGTACGATGAAACCGGTCCGTCGGACCGTTTTCACCGTACATGTCTGCCCGGGGATTTCTGTATGGTGGCTGTACTCACCATCATACAGAAATCCGCGCGTAAACAATACGCGGGGCGTGTCCGCGTCGTCGCCGCGACGATGACGCGGCGACGTTGGCGGCCCTGCCAGTTCAATGCTTCCACGCATGCGTCAAAGTCATTCGACGCATGCGAGGGATGGCGGGCGCTCTGACATGTACGGTAGGTCTGTACAGACGACCGAACATGTCCGAGCGGGCAGGATTTCAGCGGGCTGTTTTAAAACAAGTCCAGAAATATTTGCCCGCTGGAAAAAGGCCCGGCGGGCAAATGTTTGCTGGAATCCTGCCCGCTCGGGCCTACACACGACCGAACATGTCTGCTGAAACTGGTCCGCGGACCAGTTTCAGCAGACATGTTCGGTCGTGTGTACGGCCCATTAAGCTGAACACATGGAGAGTGTATCTGTGCCAGAAGACATTGGTGGAACAATGACTGTGATTGCACACACCCATCTATACTGAGGAGATAGGAGCTTTTGTGGATTTTAACCTTTTTATGGGTAACTGCCTTGTTGCCAAACACGCGAGTGTAAGGGGTCATTACTGATCCGCCCCGTGTGAAAGAGGCCTAAGGCATTACTTTTTGGTGAGTTCATTACTGACAGGGAGCGGTTCTGTGTGACATGCATGGTGTGATTTGAAGACTTTCTCACCCTTTGGAAGAAGGTTTACTTGATCTTGGACATTTCTTTTACTTCTTTATGGACTTTCAGTTTTTGAATTTCTATTTACTCACCACTGTGTCTACATTTTCATGTGTAGTTCAGTTTAGCGCTGCTGTTCACTCAATTTTGGGGTGATCATTATGAATACTGTATATTAAAACAATAGAATTTTCAGCCAGCATGATAAAACTGTGTAATCATACAATATATTTTATTGTTAATTCATTTAACTTGCTTCCCTTTTTTAAACTTTTTCTGAACCATAAATGTGGGTGGATGGCAACAAGCATATCATTGTATTCAGCTGCCAATACAATTCAGCTTGCAATTACAAGATGTAGTAGTTATTAGAATTATACAACCATTTTAAATTATAGAAATTTGGGGGAATTCCACTTCCGTAAAAGTTCCCAAATTTTCTTCCAAGCAGTGACAACACTTTAACTTTCAAAGATATAATCTTAAGGAATCAATTTTCATCATTTTAATTGCTAGTTCTACATAGGTGTGGTAAGATACTCATGCTGATATACTGTATGTCATTTTACATCCAAGTATTTTACATATATCAAGGTTTGCCTGCCAAATTTCTACTTATCTAATTATCAAATAAAGTGAACACTTAAGCCTTGTACACATGATCCAATTGTTGGTTAACCAAAAGTCAGATTTTTGTGTTCAGGGCGTATGCCTGGATCTTGTCTTGCATACTAACGGTACACATTTGTCGGCAAACAAACACGAACGTAGTGATGTACTACGAGGAATTTCAACCGAGCGCCACCCTATGGGCCCCTTCTACTAATTTCATGTTTGGTGAGCATTGATTCCAAGCATGCATGTTTGTACTTTCAACTTTTGTGTGACGGATTTGTGCATTGACCATCAGAAATTCTGACAACAAACCGCTGTCCGCCGAAAATTTAGTAGAATGTCATCCAACATTTGTTGGCCGAAAGTTGGACAACAATTGTCAAAAGGAGAGTACTAATAGTCAGATTTTGTCTGTCAACAGACAATCCCCTGCCAACAATTGGATCGTGTGTACGAGGCTTTAATCCTTACTAAAGCCCCAAAGGCATGGTTCATCTTTACCAAAAAAAATGCCTATGCAGGTAAAAACTAATTGTAAATGTTTTATAATATCCTTGCTATAGGTGTAGTCCATTTCTGTACCTCTTGAAGCCTGACTGAAAAACACCCAGAGGTTGAACCTTCCCATCCTGCCTTGTTGCTAGGATGATATGAAGACATGCACAACTGTTTACTGTTTAATGTTTACCTTCATCGTCACAGGAGCAAGCTCTTTCTCTGACTCAAACTGCATCACATGAGTTTCCCCCTCTAATGTTGCAGCTCTGAGCTCGGTGTTTGAGAGCTTGCTGCTGTGCTGGTGGGGGTCACCAGTAATAGCTGGGCATATCTTAATAAAGTCCTAGCAACAAGGCGGGATGAGGGGATACAGTTTATGGGAGTTTTTCAGTCAGACCTAGTGAGGTACATAAATGGACTACATCTATAGCAAGGGCATTAATCAACTTTGGTCAAAGCTGTACAGTTTGTTTTTACCTACAGGTGCCCCTTACCTGCATAGGCAGATTTTTGGTTAACTATGCCTTTGAAGCTAGCAATTCATGCTGCCGACTATTGTATTCAGAGAATAAAAAATCCTTGGCATCCTTGGCTGACTGAATACCCAAACAGTGCCATCTGATTGGATGCACTCACTGCATGTGCTATGTAACTATGTAATTTGTCATGCAGGGTGGTGCCAACAGGGCCATCCATGGCTTGAATTTCAGGAATCAGTCAAAACTTAGCAAGTTCATGGTCAACTTTAGATTCCAGCTTACACTTTCCTGACATGGCTACAAAGGGCTGTGCTTGGAATTTTGTTCTTGATACTGTTGTCACGAGACAACTGATCTATCCAGATTAGGGATGAGCCGAACACTCCCCTGTTCGGTTCGCACCAGAACCTTCGAAGGGACCGAACGTTCGCGCGAACATTTTTGAAGTCTATGGGACTCGAACGTTCGAATTTAAAAGTGCTCATTTGAAAGCCTAATATGCAAGTTATTGTCGTAAAACGGGTTTGAGAACCCGGGTCTTGCCCCAGGGGACATGTATCAATGTAAAAAAAAGTTTCAAAAACTGTCTTTTTTCTGGAGCAGTGATTTTTAATGATGCTTAAAGTGAAAATATCATACCAGCTGGGTGTCTATAGTATGCCTGTGAAGTGGCGCGTGTTTAGAACTGTCCCTGCACAAAATGAGATTACTATAAGAACAAAGTCATTTAAAACTGCTTGGGGCTTTAAAGTAATGTGTGGTCCCTGCAATATGGATGAAAATCATTGAGAAAAATAGCATGGGTTTCCCCGCCCCCTCCCCCCAGATCATTACCAACCCCTTTGGCCCTATATACTTTGAACAGCAGTATACAGGTGGTGCAAACACGACAGGGACTGTAGGTTTGTTGTTAAGTAGAATCTGTTTGCAATTTTGAACTGGTACTTTTTTAAAGTGTAGCTCCAGCCATAAATCTATTTTTAAGCTTTTCTGAAAACATAGAGAAGGGTTATCACCCCTGTAACATTTGTTTTGCTGTCTGTGTGCATCTGTTCAGAAGATTGCAATTCACTTTCTGTCCCAATGACAAATAATTTTTTGAAAATTAGTTTTTTTTAGTGAAACAAGGATTAGTGATAAAGCATTAGTGGACAGAAGACACCTCTAAGGCCCCGTACTCACGACCAAACATGTCTGCTGAAACTGGCCCGCAGGCCAGTTTCAGCAGACATGTTTGGTCGTGTGTGGGCGCGAGCGGGCCGAATTCCAGCAAACATTTGCCCGCCGGGCCTTTTCCCAGCAGACAAATATTCGTGGACTTGTTTTAAAACAGTCCGCTGGAATTCGGCCCGCTCGGACATGTACGGTCGTCAGTACAGACCTACCGTACATGTCCAGGCGCCCGCCGTCCCTCGCATGCGTCGAATGACTTCGACGCATGCGTGGAAGCATTTTAAAGGCGGGCCGCCCACGTCGCCGCGTCATTGTCGCGGCGACACCGCGTCATCGACGCGGCGACACCGCGGACACGCCCCGCGTATTGTTTACGCGCGGACTTCTGTACGATGGTGTGTACAACCATCGTACAGAAGCCCTCTGGCAGACATGTATGGTGGAAACGGTCCGACGGACCGCTTTCACCATACATGTTTGCTCGTGAGTACCCGGCCTTACAGAAGAGAATTTCCCTTCCTTGGGGTAGATTTCCTCTCACTTCCTGTTGTCTCCTCCCGTTTGCAAGTAGAAGTCGCTTGTAAGTTGGATGTTTGAAAGTAGGGACTTGCCGTATATACTCTGCACCTAGGGCCCTAGGTGTTGGTGTTGGTGTTGCCACAACACTGTAAGCCCTTACAGTTAGTCTTGGTCTGGAACGCCCTGCTGTGTGAACTATTATATCAAGAATTGTAATTACATGCCATTGTTGAGCAGTGGTAGAAAAACTGGGCCTTTGGTGCTGGTACCACAACACTGTAAGTCCTCACAATTACTCTTGGTGGGCACAGGAATGGGCCCTGCTGTGAAATATTAGATCAAGAATTGTAATTACACACCCCTGTTGAACAGGGGCAGGAAAATTGGGCCTTAGACACTGGCACAACACTGCAACCCCTCACAGATACTCTAGTTGGAGCGCAGGAATGAGCCTGCTGCAAAGTATTGCATCAAAAATTGTAATTATACGCCCCTGTTAAACAGGGGCAGAAAAATTGGGCCTTAGCCACTGGTGCTGGTGCCACAACACAGCAACCAATTACAGATACTCGAGTTGGAGCGCAGGAATGAGTCCGCGGCAAAGTATTGCATCAAAAATTTTAATTACACGCCCCTGTTAAACAGGGGCAGAAAAATTGGGCCTTAGCCACTGGTGGCGGTGCCCAGAACCAAAAATGTTCTTACAAGCTATCAGCATGATCATTGAGGAGGAAAAGGATAGTCACTCAGCATAACAGGATAGTCACTCAGCATCAGCATAGGCAGTCTTGAAGGGATCTGACATTTAAAAAAAAAAAATATTCAGTTACATCAGCATCAGGTGCTTGGTAGCTGGTGTGATCAAAGCCTGATTCATTTTTTATGAAGGTCAGTCGATCGTCCGAGTCGGTGGAGAGGCGCACACTGTGATCGGTTACAAAGCCTCCAGCAGCATTGAATGTGCGTTCTGAAAGAACGCTGGATGCAGGACAAGCCAGTAGCTCAATTGCGTACTGTGCAAGCTCTGGCCAGTGATCCCTCCTCAAGACCCAGTAAGCCAGAGGATTTTCGTTGGTAAAGGTGTCCAAGTCTGATCTTTCCCCTAGGTATTCCCGCACCATGTAAAACAGACGCTGGCGATGGTTGCTGGAACTGGTCATACCTTGGGGCTGCGAACTAAAAAATTGTCTGAACGCATCGGTCAAACGGCCACCTTCTCCTCCGCTCCTTCTGTAACTGACCCAAGCCTCAGCAACATATTGTCCAGGACCAGGATTTTGTAACCTCCCAGTCTCTGGGAACGCGTTGCACAGACCTTTCTGCAAGGCCCCCCGAAGATGTTTTATCCTCTACTCCTTCTGTGCCGGCAAGATAAGGTTCGCAACCTTACTCTTTTAAGGTGGATCAAGGAGGGTTGCCAGCCAGTAATGATCCCTCTCCTTGATAGCACGAATACAAGGATCCTTTCGCAGGCTTTGCAGGATCAGGGAGGCCATACAACGTAGGCTTGCTGAGGCATTCGGTGCGAAGTCCTCTGGGTCACTGAGGACGACATGATCCGCAGTCACCTCGTCCCAGCCACGTACAAGTCCATGGGTTTCTTGGGACTGTAATTGATCCCTTGAAGACTGCTGCTGTTGCTGAGTGCTAGGCTCCACCTCCATGCTGACACAATCCTCCTCCTCTTCCTGTGTGATAGTCGGGCAAGCAGGAACACTGTCTGGATAAAGGGGGCCTTGAGAGGTAAGGAAGTCCTCTTCTTCCTCCTTCTGTTCTGCCTCAAGGGCCCTGTCCATTATTCCATGCAGCGTGTGCTCCAACAGGTGAATAACAGGGACAGTGTCACTGATGCATGCACTGTCACTGCTCACCATCCTCGTGGCCTCCTCAAATGGTGACAGGACAGTGTACACATCCCTGATCATGGCCCACTGGCGTGGGGAAAAAAAACAAGCTCCCCTGACCCTGTCCTGCTGCCATATTGGCACAGATACTCATTGATGGCCCTCTGCTGCGTGTGCAGCTGCTGCAGCATGGTCAACGTAGAGTTCCACCTGGTGGGCATGTCACAGATTAGGCGGTTCTTGGGCAGGTTGTATTCCTTTTGGAGATCTGCCAGCCGAGCACTGGCATTATATGACCGTCGTAAATGCACACAGAGTTTCCTGGCCTGCTTCAGGACATGCTGTAAGCCCAGGTACCTGCCTAAGAACCGCTGCACCACCAAGTTAAGGACATGAGCAAAACAGGGCACATTGGTCAGTTGTCCCTGTCGCAGGGCGGAGAGGAGGTTGGTGCCATTGTCACAAACCATCATTAAGCTGGCGTGGCGTCAACCACCTCTGAGCCTGCCCCTGCAGAGCTGACAGAACCTCTGGCCCAGTGTGGCTCCTGTCCCCCAAGCACACCAGCTCAAGCACCGCATGGCATCTCTTTGCCTACGTACGTGCGTAGCCCCTTGAATGCCTACAGAGAACCACTGGTTCAGAGGACATATCAGCACAAGAAGAGGCCACAGAGGAAGAAGAAGAGCAGGGGGTGGAGGAGAGAGGTGTGTCACAACCAGTAGTAGCATTTTGGAGGCGTGGTGGCGGAACAACCTCCAACACTACTGTATCTTGTCCTGTGTCCTTCCCAGCTGCCAGCAGAGTCACCCAATGCGCCGTGAAAGATAGGTAATGTCCCTGTCCATGCCCGCTGGACCATGAGTCAGCGGTAATATGCACCTTACCACTGACCGCCCTGTCCAGCGAGGCATCGCCTTCCACATGCCGGTAGAGAGCCGGAATCGCCTTCTGTGAGAAAAAGTGGCGTTTGGGAGCTTGCCACTGAGGTACCACACATTCCACAAACTCACGGAAGGGGCAGAATCTACAGTTGTATTCAAAATTATTCAACCCCCACTGAAATTGATTGTTTTGGCCAGTTTGACATTGATTTTGATCATTCAGTCATCCTGCTTACAATTAAATCAACGAGGCACGTGTAGGTCAGACAAATATAACATAACATTTGTAATGAAATAACCACAAATGTCTTTTCTGTGCTCACATCATTATCAGTTTTATTCAATTCCCAAGTGACATTCAATCTCAGTACTTAGTACAACATCCTTTTACAGTTATAACCGCTTTTAAACGTGAAGCATAGCTTGACACACGTGTCTTGCAGCGATCTACGGGTATCTTCGCCCATTCGTCATGGGCAAAAGCCTCCAGTTCAGTCACATTCTTAGGCTTGCGCACTGCAACTGCTTTCTTTAAGTCCCACCAGAGGTTCTCAATCGGATTTAAGTCTGGTGACTGCGATGGCCACTCCAAAATGTTCCAGCCTTTAATCTGCAACCATGCTCTAGTGGACTTGGAGGTATGCTTGGGATCATTGTCCTGTTGAAAGGTCCAACGTCTCCCAAGCCTCAGGTTTGTGACGGACTGCATCACATTGTCATCCAATATCTCCTGGTACTGAAGAGAATTCATGGTACCTTGCACACGCTGAAGCTTCCCTGTACCTGCAGAAGCAAAACAGCCCCAAAGCATGATTGACCCCCCGCCATGCTTCACAGTAGGCAAGGTGTTCTTTTCATCATAGACTTTGTTCTTCCTCATCCAAACATAGCTTTGATCCATGGGCCCAAACAGTTCTAATTTTGTTTCATCAGTCCACAGAACACAATCCCAAAACTTATGTGCTTTGTCCACATGACTTTTGGCATACTGCAGTCGACTCTTCTTATTCTTTGGAGACAGCAAGGGGGTGCGCCTGGGAGTTCTGGCATGGAGGCCTTCATTACGCAGTGTGCGCCGTATTGTCTGAGCAGAAACTTCAGTACCCACATCTGACAAATCTTTTCTCAGTTCCTCAGCAGTCACACAGGGACTTTTCTCCACTCTACGCTTCAGGTAGCGCACAGCAGTCAAAGTCAGCATCTTCTTTCTGCCACGACCAGGTAGCATTTCAACAGTGCCCTTTGCCTTGAATTTGCGAATGATGCTTCCTATGGTGTCTCTTGGTATGTTTAACATTTTTGCAATCTTCTTATAGCCATTGCCCTTCCTGTGAAGAGTAATCACCTATTCTCTTGTCTTCCTGGACCATTCTCTTGACTTCACCATGTTTGTAACCACACCAGTAAATGTCTAGAAGGAGCTGAGTATCACAGTCATTTTAAAGCTGCCTAATTGGTGCTTATTAGGCTTTATTGCTGCTCCCTGACATCCACAGGTGTTTTCAATACCTGATTGAAAACACTTCAATGAACCTCTGTTCTTCAGAGTGGTAGTCTTTAAGGGGTTGAATAATTGTGTAAATGAAGAATTAACAAAAGAAACATTGACTACTGTATTACAAAACCAATTGATGTCATTTTAGTAGCATATGGTTCTTTAAGAAGTCCTTGTAGGATTTCATTCTGAATACAATTACAAATGTACACTAAATTCCCTAAAACCCTTTACAGCATTGGGGGTTGAATAATTTTGAACACAACTGTACCAACTTAAAAGGCAGCAATTGAAGTGCTAGCAATTTAGCTAAGCTAGCATTCAACAGCTGGACATGTGGATGGCTGGGAGAGAACTTCTTTCGGCGCTGCAGCAGCTCGGGCAGGGAAATTTGCCTAGTACAATCTGCCATCGGTGTACCAATAGTAGATTGCCCACAAGTACTTGGCTGTGACACACCTAATTCTACACCTTCAATCCTATCAGTGCAGGCTTTAGAGAGGACTGAGGGTATAGTGGGGTTGGAGATCCCAGCTGATGAGGAGCAAGAAGAGGTCCGCTTTGTTCTTTGGTGTGGGTCTTTGAGGTACGCTTGCCAACGAACTGCATGGCAGGTCGACATATGTCTGGTCAAGCATGTGGTACCCAAGCGGGTGATGTTTTGGCCACGCGAGATACGCTTGAGACATATGTTGCAAATAGCAGCGGTGCGATCTGATGCACTCGTCTTAAAAAAGGCCCACACCAAAGAACTTTTGGAATAATGCTGAGAGACAGAAGCGACCTGCACATGTGTAGCTCTGCGTTGTGATTCAGTCGATGTTCTGCCCTTAAGATGGCCCCTGGAGGGCATCCTGCCTCGTTGGAGATGTGCCTCCTTGTGATGGAGTTAATAAAATGATTATTTTGTGTTTATGTTATTTTTCTCCTAAACCACTCAAATATTGGTTTCCTTTCTTATAGTGTTTTATTTATTTTATTTCTTGATATATATTATATATATATATATATATATATACAGGGCTTTTTTTCAGGGGGAACTTGGGGGAACTCAGTTCCACCACCTTTGGCTCAGACCCTTTGGTGCCTGCTTACCACAATCACTTGTAAACACAGAAGTCTGGTTTCTGTGTTTACAAGTGACAGCTCTGCACTCTGTGTGTAACCCCCTGAACTCTGCACTCTGTATGTAATGCAATCCTGGTATTTAATTCCCCTTTAAGACCCTTCTACTGTTTGTGAAATCTGAACGGGGTCGTGGTTGAGTTCCTGCACCTATTTTCTGAGAAAAAAAGCTCTGTATATATATATATATATATATATATATATATATATATATATATATATATAGATGTGTGTGGGTGTGTTGCAACAATATTACTTTCCTTAAAAGAAGTCATTATAGAGTTAAAAAAAAACATTAGGGGTCATAAGTGAAAACAGCTGCTATTCCTCCCTCCTTCCGGCCCCCTCCACCGAAGAAGCAAAATGGCGAATGAGTGTGGAATGTGAGCCACGAGGTCAAGAATAGACATCACAAGAAGAAAACCATATATGGACTAAGCGAATCAGTTGTGCTCATATGAATGATGTCATTCTGTCTATAAAGCTGTGGTAACAATAAAAGTTCCTTCTCTTTGCGGCTGGACATTGAAGGCAGCAGACTGTTTCTCTTCATCTGCATGTTTTCACAATTTGGATCAGAGGCAGTTTTAGGTTGGCCTGGTGTTGTGCCAGGGGACGTCCATATCATCTTTCTCCTCCTCTCTCCTATCAGGCACCCACGTAGAGTCAGTGGGCCAGATTCACATACAATGGTGCATCTTTCTGCCGGCGTAGCGCATCTTTTTTCCACTACGCCGGACCAGCGCGGAGAGGCATGTACAATATTCACAAAGAAATTTCTCACCCAGATGCTCCAGCGGGTCGTATTTTAGACGGCGTAAGGCGGCGTAACTGTAACTGGGCGTCACCCTATGCAAATGAAGCTCCGGCCGTGGCGCAGGGAGATACGTCGGGCGGATCTTTTCCCGCACATGCGCAGTGACATCGACGAGCTGACTGCCCCCATCTGCGCATGCGCACAACTGTGCCCCGGCGTGACCCCTAAGATACGCCGGCCCACTGCCTACGCCCAGTGCATAAATACGCCCAGACATGCACCCAACAAGTGCAAAAGTACCCAAGCATTTTTTGTTCCTGCTAGGTCTTTTGCATCTTGTTTTTTGGGGGAAGTATGGCTGCAGGAGAGTCTTCAGGTGACCGGAGGATGTCTAATTTCAGGCCAGAGGAGAAGGCTGTAATTATAGATGGGCTCTCCCAACATGGTGCCCGCCTCTATGGGCCACAGAGTGGCCACACTGGCAAAGCAGATAAAATCTGCATCTATGCAGAGATAACCACACAGGTTAATGCTCTGGGTGTGGCGGAGAGGGAGCCGAAGCACATCCATAAAAAGATTAACGACCTGCGGAGACTGGTTAAAGAGAAATTAGTGGCGAGGAAGAAACATGCCACTGGCTTAGGTGGAGGACCAGCCACCAGGATCACCCTGACGCCTGAGGACATGGTCGTGGCCAGGTTCCTGGATAGGGAGCTTGTGGAGGGCCTGGAGGGATTCGATTCTGGGGATCAGCCCTTGAGGACAGGTAAGTGTGTTTTATCTTCTTTCTGGTGTGTAGCATGTGTGGGGGGGGGGGGAAACATGTGACAAGTGTGTGGGTCCACCAACATCTGAATGTTTCGTGTCATCCACAGATGTGCAGGATGGAGCTGGGCCGTCATCGGCTGCAGGGCGACCCACCTCATCCATGGTGGAGACTGCCCCTACCTCAGTGCTGGATGAAGTGGAGGAGGAGCACGTCGGGGTAGAGGAGGATGCAGTTTATCTGTTGGAGGAGACCTCCATTCATGGCCCCTCTCAAACCTCCCCCCTCATGAGAGTTACCCCCTCACGGCTCTCAATCCCTATCAGGGATAGCCCCTCACGGCTCTCAATCCCTATCAGGGCTAGCCCCTCACGGGACACCATCCCATCCAGGGATTCCCCCTCACGGGACACCATCCCATCCAGGGATTCCCCCTCACGGGACACCATCCCATCCAGCCGGCCTCAAGCCTCTCCTGCCCCTAGGAAGGCTTCCAAAAAAACTTGTGGAGTCCCTGAGCAGTTTGAGGACCATCTGGCAAGGGACCAGACAAGGCAGACCCGCCATATTGGGAGTCTTGCGGGGGATCTGCATCGGGTCGCAGATAGCCTGGCCTCCTCGGCCGAGAGCCAGGCTGCCTGCACTGTGGCTGTGCAGGCGGCCATCACGCAGCAGGCTGGGCAGAGTCGTGTCATCAATGAAAGTCTGCAGGACGTTGTTGGGAACGGGGCAGCCCTTCTGTCCTGTCTGGTGGACCTGTAGGCCACAACATCTGGCCTGGTCTCAGAGGTCCGGAGCCTGGCAGCTGCTGTCAGAGAGGAGGGGAGGCTGACACGGCGCCAGCAGCGCAGCAATACAACCCACCGGCGGCAGATGCAGGCTGCGACAAATTCATACCTCCACCGGCTAGCTGTGGCAATGGAGGGCAGCCAGGCAGCCAAGGAGAGACTGGGGGAGGTTCCACCACCAGCCCCCCCAGCTGAGGCTCGCCCCAGGCAACTGCGCCCCAGGAGCCTAGGGACAAGACGAAGCCCATGACAGGGCCGTTGATTTTTTTTGCTAATTATTTGATACTCAGGTTATGAGTTTTTTTTACTTTGTTACTCAGGTTATGAGTTATTTTTACTTTGTTACTCAGATTATGAGTTTTTTTTACTTTGTTACTCAGGTTATGAGTTATTTTTACTTTGTTACTCAGGTTATGAGTTTTTTTTTTTATATCCCTGCACACGGTCAGTAGTGCAGGCTTCAGTGTGAATGGTGTGTGAATGTGGGGGGGGTGAACTGTGGCCCGGATTCAGAAAGAATCGCGTAAGTTTGGGCAGGCGTAGCGTATCTCATATACACTACGCCGCCGTAACTTAGAGAGGCAGGTACCGTATTCAGAAACAACTTGCTTTGGCCAATTATGGCTCTCTGTTTTTTGCAAGCTGTGATTGGCCAAGCATGCGGTCAAGGCTTCACTTCCTGATTCCCTCACCGAGGATGGCGGCGGAAGCAGCCAAGGACCGAGCGATTGCTCAGCCTCGGCTGCTGACATCGCGGGCGCGCTGGACAGGTAAGTGTCCATTTTTTAAAAGTCAGCAGCTGCCGTATTTGTAGCTGCTGGCTTTTATAAAAAAAAAAGAAAATTGGCCGAACCTCTGCTTTAAGTCTATTTCTGATACTGTCTTCTGTTAGCCATGAGGGTACATGAGGTTTAATGTAGAAACATGTAAAATAATGCATTTAGGTGGTAAAAATATGAATGCAATCTACTCACTAGGGGTGAACCTCAATAGCATACAATGCCAAGCTGCTGCTAACAAAGCAAACAGAATATTGGCATGCATTAAAAAGGGGATTAACTCCAGAGATAAAACAATAATTCTACCACTCTACAAGACTTGCTGTCCAGTTCTGGGCACCAGTCCTCAGTAAGAATGTAGTGGAAATGGAGCGAGTACAAAGAAGGGCAACAAAGCTAATAAAGGGTCTGGAGGATATTAGTTATGAGGATAGGTTACGAGCACTGAACTTATTCTCTCTGGAGAAGAGACGTTTGAGAGGGGATATCATTTCAATGTACATTCTGTGATGTTTTATCAGCATTCTTGGTTACTATTTGTGTTCTCTTTGTCTTTTGTAACCAAATTCCCTTCTTCATCCTTTATGGGGCCAATATATTCTGGTCTTACTGTTTATGTATTTAAAGAATTTATTTTTATTTTTTTTACTCTCCTCCGCTATGTGTCTTTCATGGTCTATCTTAGCCACCCTGATTATCCTCTTAGGCCCCGTACACACGAGAGGATCCATCCGCTGGAATTGATCCGCGGACCGGCTCCAGCGGATAGATCCCCTGGTGTGTACAATCCAGCGGATCTGTTTCCGCTGATTTTTTTCCCCTGGGATGGATTTCAAGCGGATAAAAATTTGAAGACATGCTTTAAAATCTATCTGCTTGAATCCATCCCAACGGATTGATCCGCTGGTCTGTACAGACTCACCGGATCAATCCGTCCGAATGGATCCCCCGCATGCGTCGTAATGATTCGACGCATGCGTGGAATTCCTTATATGACAGTGTCGCGCACGTCGCCGCGTCATCATCGCGGCGACGGCGCGACACGTCATCGCGATGGGATTTCGGCGCGGATTTCGATCCGATGGTGAGTACACTCCATCGGATCAAAATCCTCACAAATCCTCTAGAGGATTTATCCGCGGAAACGGTCCGGTGGACCGTATCCGCGGATAAATCCTCTCGTGTGTACTAGGCCTCACACTTCTTATTGCATTCTTTGTATTGTTGGAATGCTGACAATGACCCCTCAGTCTTGTATTTTGTTAAAGGCCTTTTCTTTTGCTTTTATATGCATATTTACATTAGATTTTAGCCACCCAGGATTAATTTTAGCCCGTTTAAATGTATTTCCTGTTGGAATGCACTGGCCAATACCCTTTTTTTGTATGCTCTTAAAGCACTCCCATTTTTCCTCCATGTACTTAGTTCCTAGGATTTTATCCCATTTAATAGCATCTAGCAAGGAGCACAATTAAGGGAAGTTGACTCTTTTGAAATTTAGTGTACCTGTATTTCCCTTGTGCTTCAAATTTTTGTGATTTATACTGAAACTAATTAACCTGTGGTCGCAGCTTCATATGTTGCCCCATATTTCCAGATCCGCGATCAGGTCTGTATTGTTAGTAATCAGTAGGTCTAGTAGTATGGTATCTCTTGTTGGTGCACTCACCAACTGACCCATGAAATTATCCTGCAAGACATTTAGGAAAAGGCGAGCCTTAGACGAATGCGCGGTTCCCTCAGCCCAGTGTATATCTGGATAATTAAAATCCCCCATTATAATAACATTTCCCAGACCTGACGCCATTCCAAGCTGTGATAGGAGGTCTAGTTCCCCCTCCTTCCTCAGGTTAGGGTGCCTGTAGCATACACCCACTATTAATTTCCCATTATTTTCCTCTCTTTGGAGCTCCATCCACAAGGATTCCACCTCCTCCCTTGCTCCATTAGTGATGTTGTCCCTTACGTTCACTTGTATATCACTCTTGATAAAGAGGCATACCCCTCCCCTTTCCTACCCTTCCTATCTCTACGATATAGGGAATACCCCCTGGATGGTTGCCAGTCAATCGTGTGACCTGTCAAACCAAGTCTCTGAAATTCCCACAAAATCAATATCCTCCTTATACATTAGCGGCTCTAGTTGTCCCATTTTATTAGCTAGACTTTTAGCATTGGTATACAATCCTTGTAATTTTATCCTGACGCTTACTATTTCCTTGTTAGTTGTTATGAGGCTGCAATTTGGATTTGCCAACTTACCTTTAACTATGTAGTACAGGGGCCTACCTGATTGCATGCAATTTGAAAGTGTTTAGGTATGACCTCATATTATGTGATTTTGGTAAATCTAAAGGAAAATTGAACAATGTATGGCCAGCCTTATTCTAAGATTAAACCTATTTTCTTATCATCTCAAATTGTCACTGATTCTCAAACGAGAGCCCCTCCTATGTGAAATTTCCAAATTATGTGTATTATTGGCACTCTAGTGCATAACATTATATTTCTCAAAATTTTACTCCATCTACCATGTAATTGTCCAACCCCTATTTTGTCATGGTCTTCCTGTAATGATGCTACATCCTGTAATGTAAAGTTTTTCCCTGCATAATTTGGTATCATCAGCAAACACTGAAATTACGCTCTTCGTTCCAACTTCATTAATAAACAGATTTAACAGCATTGTACCAAAGACAGAACCCAGGGGCACACCACTCACAACTGTAGACTATTCTGAAAATTAATATTTTATGAATTTCATCAACTCCAACAGACCGTATTTACTTATGAGGTACATTATCAAATTCCTTAGCACAACCTAGAAAAAAGGATGTCCACTGGACTTCCATCATCTAATTTCTTACCTGCTACTTCATTGAACAATAACAGGTTGGTCTGACAAAAACAGCCTTTCGTAAATCTTTACTGGATGTCACTTTTGATATTTATCCCATACTACTGATGTTAGGCTAACTGGGGTATAGCAAATTTGGTAGCAATTTACAAAAAAGGATCAAGATGAAACTACAGACCAATCAATTGGTATCGTTCCAGCCAGTAAGTAACTGAGCTAAGTTTCCTAAGGACTCATGAGCTAAGTTTCCTAAGGACTCATGGGTGTAAGTTATCTAGATCTGGGGATTTGTTTATATTAAAGTGGAGGTTCAACATTAGATTGATGCTCATTTTGTCAAGGGGAATCGGGTAGTTTTTTTAAAAACGAAGCAGTACTTACCGTTTTAGAGAGCGATCTTCTCCGCCGCTTCCGGGTATGGGCTGCGGGACTGGGCGTTCCTATTTGATTGACAGTCTTCCGACGGTCGCATCTATCGCGTCACGATTTTCCGAAAGTAGCCTAACGCCGGTGCGCAGGCGCCGTATAGAGCCGCACCGACGTTCGGCTTCTTTCGGCTACTCGTGAGGCGATGTATGCGACCGTCGGAAGCCTGTCGGAAGACTGTCAATCAAATAGGAACGCCCAGTCCCGAAGACCATACCCGGAAGTGGTGGAGAAGATCGCTCTCTAAAACGGTAAGTACTGCTTTGTTTTTAAAAAAACTACCCGATTCCCCTTGACAAAATTAGCATGAATCTAATGTTAAAAAAATTTTTTAGGGTGAACTCCCGCTTTAAGTGACTCTAGTCTCTTTTGTACCTGGTTTTCAGTCAACCACAGAGGTACCTTTGCTTAAACATCAACACTATTACTGTTAACATACAAAACAAAACAGTGTTGCGCTTCCAAAATATAAAATAACTCCCCAAAAATCCTTAAATGAGAATAAGTGATTAACTTGCAATGTAACAAGATACTGAGTGCATAATCAAAGTGTTCCCTGACTGGAAATAGTGAACCAAAACAATAATGAAAAATACTTGTTCCCTAAATGGTGTTGCCTTATGTTTTTTTGGGTAATCTAAATTAAATATATATATATATATATATATATATATATATATATATATATATATATATATTGTAATTATGAATATATTTCATTTAGCGGGCTGAAGATATTAATTTAGAGTGCTGAATATAGTTCATGAATATATGTCATTTAGCACAGAGGAAAGCCCTTTTGTTAACACTAGACTATACGGAGCCCCAAGATTCTAGAGACAATTCCATTGTGTTAAACCCACTTTCGGTGATTGACCCAATGCTGTGATGTGCAATGAAGATAGCCCCACCCTTTAATCCTGGTAAAATTCAATTTAATCTCCTGCCCAAATATAGTCAGCAGGATTTGCACAAAAGGGGGCTAATTTATGTAGTAAGGCCTCCAATCCTGATCCTAGCTAGGCCAACCAATGAGACGTCAGCATATACTCCAGAGGGGAGGAGAAGGCAGCTCTCTCTATGGAAGCATGGCCTGCAGGATGGTTCTAAAAGGGTAATTATGGGAAAGGGTCTGTGATGCCCGTAACTAAATATGTATGTACTTTAATGTTTTAGAGGAATACGCTTGGTATCCCTCCTTGTAAATACTTTGTATTTTAAACTACTATTTCCTGCTTCGTCAAGGAGATAGATGGTATGTGTGTTAGATTAGACTTTGTATAAGCTCTAATAAATGTTTATTATATTGAAGCTTTCACTTCTGATCAAAAGAACCCTTATTTAACTCATATGTTTGAGATATTAAATCTTAAATATATAGATTTGAAAAGCAATAATGGGAATAGTGAACAATAAAAAAAAATACAATTAAGGCCACACACTCAAAAGAAATTAAGAGTCCAAATGCGCAAATATAGTCCTCAGAGTCTTCTGCATAAAAACGCACAACACACCACTAGTGCCTGAATGTTGGAAATGCAAGTGCTTTCCTCCACCTCTATATCCTAGCCGCTCACCTCACGTTCTGACCCCTGTTTCACCAGAAGGTCAGAAAAAGCAGGTTCCCTTTTAGGGATATAAACAAATTAGCTGGTCATGGAGCTCCTATTTCGTCTGTGCTGCCTCCGGCTGATTAGATGGATACTAGCCTGTACAGATTCCCTGTGTTCACAGCGTCTCTCTGCAAGGATGTAGTCCCAAGGGAGGGGGTGAACACACTGACTAACCCCCAGCCAGAATGGCCTCGAGGATGGGGGTAAGCTTACTGAGGAAGAAGAGGAAGTGAGAAATTCAGACAAAGAAAAAAAAAATGTAGAAGGGAAATCGAAGGAAAGGGTAAGTGAACCAACAATGCACTAGCTTAAAGAAACCTATTTAGAAAATAAAAAACAAACCTTTACAACCCCTTTAAGGACCAAGCCTCTTTCTGAGATTTTGTGTTTACAAGTTAAAAACGTTTTTTTTTGCTAGAAAATTACTTAGAACCCCCAAACCTTATATCTTTTTTTCTAACACCATAGAGAATAAAATGGCGGTCATTGCAATACTTCTTGTCACACTGTATTTGTGCAGCGGACTTTCAAGCACACTTTTAGGGGAAAAAACGCACTTTTTTTTATTTAAAACTAAGACAACAGTAAAGTTAGCCCAATTGTTTTCTATATTGTTAAAGATAATGTTACGCCGAGTAAATTGACCCAACATGTCACGCTTCAATGTTGCCCCCGCTCGTGGAATGCTGACAAACTATTACCCTTAAAAATCTTCTCAGGCAATGTTTAAAAAATTCTACAGGTTGCATGTTTTCAGTTACAGAGGAGGTTTAGGGCTAGAATTATTGCTTAGGAAACAGTGAACAAAAAATGTAGCCCTAAAGATGTGGGATATCAGGTGAGACACCAACATTAAATGGTGCAAGTGCACATATCAGACTGACATTGAAATAGTCAGAAATAAAGTTCCATATAAAAAAGGAAAAAACATGACCTAGGGTTACGCCATTGAGCACCCCATATTGCTTTACTACATGATCACTTTTATGTCATTATTTCAATGTATGACTTTTACTGAATAAACCTTAAATTGGTTTTATTGACCTGCGCTATTGGAGCCCACTTTCTTTTATTTTATCTCATGGTTTGACCGGAGCTTCAGCAAAGTCCATTGTTTGTACTCCTGGATACACGGCCCAAGGATTTCCTCCGGAATCTGTTGCAGTTCTACAGCACGCCGTTTGAATATCGCTGGTTCCCGGTGTCCATGCCAGTTGGAGTTTCATCTACAACTTCCATCCTACATCCGGTTGCAGTGGTCCCGGTTTCCAAATGACCACTATGCCCGTTTGACTCTTTTGCTGCACAGTATCAGAGTCCAACTCATCCGGTAAGCGTATTTATACCTACCTTATATCTGATGTTATTGCGATTTCTACAGATTACTGCAGACAACTTGATCACCTGTTCGTTCTGTCAATCACTGGACATCAATCCACCCTACACCCTTCACCAATTGTCCAATTGATGATTCACTTCAAGTTCCTATTAGAGACTTGGTCATGTTTTTTCCTTTTTTATATGGAACTTTATTTCTGACTATTTCAATGTCAGTCTGATATGTGCACTTGCACCATTTAATGTTGGTGTCTCACCTGATATCCCACATCTTTAGCGCTACATTTTTTGTTAACTATTTGCTAAGCTTTGTTTATTTGTATGCAGCAGCTTATTTCTTGTTTTTTCTTTATTTTGCTAGAATTATTGCTCTCGCTCTAACGATCATGGCGATACCTCACATGTGCTCACGTTTGCGTTCACTTCTGTGCGCGAGCTCGTCAGGACGGGGCGCTTTAAAAAAAAAATCTTATTTATTTTACGTTAATTTATTTTTATTTTTGACACTGCTTTTTAAAACAAAAAATTGGATCACTTTTATTCCTGTTACAAGGAATCTAAACATCCCTTGTGATAGAAAAAAAGCATGACAGGACCTCTTAAATATAAGATCTGGAGTAAAAAAAAAAATCCCTTTAAGAGCATTGGGCGGAAGTGACGTTTTGACCAGAGAGCCAGCAACCCCCCTTACTTAGGGAGGTCATACAGCACTTGATTGGATCTATGATCCACTGAAGGGAAGCCCAGATGTTCACTCGGGTGACCCAGTTGGTATAACGGAAGTCTCTCAACAGATCAGGAAGTGATATCAAATGACCATCAATGGACCACAATGCCGGAGTATATATGGAACAGAAAACTCCAGTGTGATACTAGATCAACTTCCAGTTTAATAAAAAAGGAATGCACTTACATTGGAATGGTAAAGTTCAGGCATATAAGCATTACAGAATCCAAACCAATCAGTTTCCCTTGTTAAAAATGTCCAGCAGTGATCACGCAGTGTGTAAGCCAAGCTAATTTAAAAACAAAAAGTATATTCTCCAGCAAAATATATGCAGTACATTGCCACAGAGACTGCCCTAAGCATGTTATTTAAAGGGTTTGTGTATTTCATTGTTGCCCCCCACAGCCGCATTTTTTTTGCATCAGTACATGTCCCCCTTGTCAGTGCCCAACACCCCATGTCTTTTGTGACACTGATGCTTTCTCATAGAGAACATTGGGGTTAATTCACTTATGCTTTGTACACATGGTCGGACTTTTGACCGTGCAAAAATCTGCCGTGAGTCCGTCGGAAAGAAAGATAACAGGTTCTCTATCTAAGGTTCGTCGGATTTCCGGAAAAGTTTGGTGGAGGCTACACACGTCCTGACTTTCCTAGAAAAAAAACCTGTTGGTCTTTTTTTTCTGAAAATCCCGCCGCGTGTACGAGGCAAAATGCCGTGTACACACGACCATTTTTAATGGTCTAGAAAAAACTTTTTTTTCAACCCGATTATTGTTAAGCTGGCCTTGCCTACACACTATCGTGAAAAAAAGAATGCTCTAGCAAAGCGCGGTGACGTACAACATGTACGACGGGCACTATAAAGGGAAAGTACCATTCGAATGGCGACACCCTTGGGGCTGCTTTTGCTGATTTTGGGTTAGTAAAACTTTGGTGAGAGACGATTCGAGCTTTTCAGTCTGTTACAGCGTGATGAATGTGCTATCTCCATTACGAAAGCTAGTTTTACCAGAAAGAATGCTCCCTTCTCATAACTTGCTTCTGAGCATGCGCGTTATTTTCACGTCGTTAAAACCCACACACAATTATTTTTTACGACGTTAAAAACGACAACGTTAAAAACGGCGCAAAAATTTTGAGCATATTCTACATTTTTAATGGCCAATTGACAAACAATGCCCACACACGATCGTTTTTAATGACATTAAAAAAATAAAGACATTTTTCACATCGCGAAAAACGGTTGTGTGTATGCGGCATTAGAGTAAAATCAAAGCAAATAAAATGCTGTAAAATAACGCATGCGGTAAATCAGTTGTGAAAGTTCAATTTAGCGTTAAATAACGAATGCAGTATTTTTTTGATTGTTCGGTAACTGCCACATTTTCTCATGCGTGTAATTTATCGCATGTGGCGGTGGTTAAGCGTTGTTTAAGGTAATTTTCTTATAACATTTTACATGTTAACATGTTTGTTATTTTTCTTTTGCAAAAAACTGTTTTTTAATCAACAATGTTTTACAGTAATCTGTATTTTGATTCTGTGCTGCTGCCTATGTTTATATTGTTGAAACTAAATAAAACATAATGTAGAAAACAAAAAGGGTGCAATCAGCGCAAAAATTAAATAAAATAAACCTCCCCCTTCACAAATGCAAGCTGAACACTGACAGGACAATCACAAAATCCAAAAGATGCAAAAATGTGTAGGAAATAGTGCAGCGCAATATAAATACAACTAAACTAAACTGCAAAACACAGTTGTTATACCAATAACAAATTAATCATGAATGGTGCATAAATAATGCAAAAAAAAACAGTCCAAAAAGTGAAAAATTCCAAATAACAACCACTCCAAATCTTCACCGGTGACTTTAACTTTAAATAAGTGATCCCTCCACCGTTAAGAATGGCTACTCTCACCTTAAGGTATGGCCCCCTGTTTTACCAGGCAGTCATACCAGCAGAAATCGATAGACAGATTGGTGCAATATGTGGATAGCAAACTTCTTAGGTTCGGCAGCATTGAGATTGAGGATAAGAGAAAAAACAGATCTAAGTGCTTTCTGCTTTAAAAACGGCTTAGGTTTATTAAAAAGGCATTAACAGGCTACTCACATTAGCCCGAAAGGCAAAACGGCAGAAAGGAAATACACACAACATGTGTCTTCTCAGAGATGGCAGCAAGCGACTTCAGGCTCCTTCCCCCGTACGCGTTACGTTATAGCAACTTCCTCAGCGGGGCGGGGCCTGTTAATGCCTTTTTAATAAACCTAACCTGTTTTTACAAGAACCTCTAAAAGTATACCAGGAATATATAAATGGTCATAGAATAAAGAAACACAACAAAGGTCCAAAGATGGGGTTGAAAGTTTTCATAGCATGAAAGACACCCCGTATATAGATAAGTGGTCCTGCGTAATGATGGTCTCATGTTTGCACCTATAAAAACACCGATAGCGTTTGTGGTGGCTTTAGCTCGGTCTGATTGTGCAACAAGGGGCTGCTTAAATCAGGGTTTGACAAATTTGCTTGGAATCTAGGAGCCAGCAAAAAAAGTTAGGAGCCAGAAAACACGCCCCGTCCTGCCAAGCTTGCGCGCAGAAGCGAACACATACGTGAGTAGCGCCCACATATGTAAACGGTATTCAAACCACACATGTGAGGTATCGCTGCGATCGTTAGAGCGAGAGCAATAATTCTAGCTCTAGACCTCCTCTGTAACTCAAAACATGCAACTTGTAGGATTTTTAAAATGTCGCCGAGATTTTAAAGGGTAAAAGTTTGTCGGCATTCCACAAGCGGACGCAATTTTGAAGCGTGACATGTTGGGTTTCAATTTACTCGGCGTAACATTATCTTTCCCAACTTTACTGTTGTCTTATTTTTTAATAAAAAAAAAGTGTATTTTTTCCCCAAAAAAGTGTGCTTGTAAGACCGCTGCGCACATACGGTGTGACAGAAAGTATTGCACTGATCTTCATTTTATTCTCTAGGGTGTTAGAATAAAAAAATATACATAATGTTTGGGGGTTCTGATTAGAGGGAAGGAGATGGGAGTGAAAACAGTAAAAACATTAGAACTGAAGTTTTACTTGTAATGCCAACGGCCACCACCAGATGGCGCAGGACACAGAAGGAAGCTTGGGCCTTCACAAGGCTGCAAAGCCGCAGCCTAAATTACCGGCCGCGATCGCACGGCGGTGGGGGTGCACGGAGACACAGGATCCTGTGCCTCCGTGCGCCCCCCAGCTCCCCCGCCGCGCGATCGCGGCGGGCCCGTGACGGTCGGTAAATGAGGCCGCGACTTTGCGGCCTTCTAGGCCGGCGGGCAATTGCGACCTGGCGCCCGGATTTTGTCTAGCCCTGGCTTAAATGCTGCGGTGATAAGCAGTTATTGAGCAGCTTTCGTTTTCATTTTCACTCCTGTCAGTGAAACACCAGGGTGATGTTGTTTCAAATGCGTGGCCATGCTTGACGTTTTTCCACTCTCATATGGCTTTCTTGTGCCACAGTGCCTACACACCATCACGGTTTTATCCACTAACCTCTTTCCTTCATCATTACATTTGACAGGGAAGCCAAAATGCTCCTCCGTTCCTCCGCTCGCCCTGACCATGCTGTCTGTGGACTCAACATGCGCAATTTTTTTTTATTTTTTCAGAAATCAATCCGCGGATCACGTGTGTGCGATTCGGATCAATATTTTCGGTTCGGATCACGGATCAATGATGATCCGTTGCACCACTACATGATACCCTTACCACATGCAGTAAAGCTTAGTGAATTGACCCCATTGATCCTCAGCTGCAAGTTGCTGAAGGGGGGAAGGCTTTTTTTTTACTGGTGGCCAGACTAAATTTATAAAGAAAACAATGGTGGGATATTTGTAAAATTTTGTAAGCAGACTGAGTTGATATATGTCTCTTCTGTAGGGATGGGCTATCTGTTCACATGAGTTCGACTCGAACATTGCCTGTTCGCCCGTTCGCCGAACAGCGAACAATTTCAAAATTCCACCCTTTAAAAGTTTATGGGAGAAATCAAAAGTGCTAATGTTCACCTCACTGAGGTGTCTCACTATGAAGAAAAAGAAAAGGCAAGGACAGAGCTAATCAAAATCCTTCTCCTCTTCTACACAGTGTGAAGGTAAGAATGAGAGCACCAGAGGAGGCACGTTTTCCACACTGCACATTACAAAAGAGTGCAGCTGTCATTGCAAGTGCTGGTGCTCCATGCTCAACAGTAATGGGGGTGGAGGGCAGGGGTGTTTTTGAGGTCGCAGTGGCATCACAAACATTTGCAATTTAGAAGCATGTTCATGTTTGTACGAAAAATACATGTATGGTTGGCAACCCAGCCGGTATCAATGGATTAGGGAGACAATTACATCTACATCAAAAAGGAGTAAACTATCAACACCCGCCTCCCACGGTCCCAACTGAATGGTAGGTCTGTCCTTGCCAGTCTAAGTATAGAGCGTAGCGGGAGGCTCCCCAGGTGACAGAAAAATCCACTGAGGTGCAGTTTCCCAGTTTTCGCCTCCCCGAGTCAGCATTGTGGCGGCTCCAATGCCCGTCTGCTCCTTCGATCGGTGTGGGTTGTCCAAACATGGCCCTCCCTCCTCCCTCACCCCCCACCCTAACAACAGCACAAACCCCCCGGCAACGTTTCTCATCAATGATGGACCCCACAGCAATTCCACCCCCGGGGAGGGGGGGGACCGGTGATCGATCAGTGATCCGTCGGTCCGGCGAGTGTGGGTGCGTGCAGCAGCAATGGCCGACAACGGCGGCGCGGTCGGGACAGGCCCCAGAGAGGCAGTCAGGCCGGGATACTGGCGGGGGGAGGTTCGGCGGGCGAAGGCCACCCGGTGTGTGCCACGGCTCGGGCGTCAACTCCGCGACCCAGTGCCAAGCATGGTGGTGTGCAACAAGGGGACAGCGGGGGGGACACAGCGGGTAAGTGCGATCAGCGGGAGGAGGGGAAAGGGGGTCAGAGCCATGGCCAAGCCTTACTCACGTGGCTCCTCCCGCGATGCTGACCGGTTCCTCCGTCTTCCACACTGCTGGCGGGGTGGCAGGGGGCCACGTCGTGCCGAGGGCTCCGATCTTCCTGGTGGTTCTGTGTGCGCGGTCTAGGATGATCAGCGCCTCCGGTTCCTCCAGGACAGTCCGAAACAGCCCCACCACCGCATCCCCAAGGTTCTCGCCATCTGCCCCCTCCGGTATTCCCCGCAGTCGCAAGTTATTGCGGCGGCTGCGGTCTTCAATGTCTTCCAGGTGGAACTGTAGTTCCACGGCCGTGTCACGGTGCAGGTCTCTAGAGTGCTCCAAACTTGCCACTCTGACCTCCAGGGCGGACACCGATGCTTCCCCCGATGTCACCCGCTCTGCTAGCGTGGATACCTCTCCTCGGACCTCCTGGATGTCCTCCTGGACGTCTCCTCCAGCCGGAGGATAAGGGACTCGATGTCCGACCGGGTCAGAAGCGCCTCAATGTCCGCACGTGTCAGGAGGGCCAGCAGCAGGGATCCGATTTCCTCTTCCTACATTGTGGCATCAAGCTGCTGAGCCTCTGACGTCTCAGCGTAGGGGGGGGCCTTGGTGCTGTCCAGGGGATTTGGCCAACGGTGCAGCTGCGTCAGGTAAGCCGGCGCTGCTAGCTGGGGTGAGGGTCTTCTGTGGGGATTCACATGTCGGGCCTTGTGGTGCGGTCGCTCTAGCTCCGGGGGACTTGTCCTGTATGCTGTGAAAATATTTGAGGATTTCGCCTGGTTTTGCTCCAGAAGGGGTCTTGCGTGTAGTTGCCCTAGTGTTGTACCTTCTCGTTGAGTGCATGCCGGTATATCGGTGTATTTTGCCGTTTTTTTGGGGAGTTCAGGCCGGGAGCTCAAAAGGAAAAGCAGCCTCACTCAGCCATGTCCAGGCCACGACCCAATCAGTGCATTTTTATAGCACTTTTCGCTGTGAAAAGACAATGGTCCCAAAAATGTGTCAAAAGTGTCCGATGTGTCCGCCATAATGTCGCAGTCACGAAAAAAAAATCGCTGATCGCCGCCATTACTATTAAAAAAAATAATAATAAAAATGCCATAAAACTATCCCCTATTTTGTAAACTCTATAACTTTTGCACAAACCAATCAATAAACGGTTATTGCGATTTTTTTTTTACCAAAAATATGTAGAAGAATACGTATCGGCCTAAACTGAGGAAAAAAAATGTTTTTTTATATATTTTTTGGGGATATTTATTATAACAAAAAGTAAAAAATATTGAATTTTTTTCAAAATTGTCGCTCTATTTTTGTTTATAGCGCAAAAAATAAAAACCGCAGAGGTGATCAAATACCACCAAAAGAAAGCTCTATTTGTGGGAAAAAAAGGACGCCAATTTTGTTTGGGAGCCATGTCGCACGACCACGCAATTGTCAGTTATAGCGACGCAGTGCCGAATCGCAAAAAGGGGCAAGGTCCTTTACCTGAATAATGGTCCAGGTCTTAAAGCGGTAGTTCACCCTCCTTTCAATCATTAGACCATTAAATTCGGCATCGTAGCGCGAGCTACGGTATGCCGGTCCTAAATTTTTAATCCCCGTACTCACTGTGGTATCGCTGATTGAAGAAATCGACTCCCGCGGGGAATGGGCGTGCCTATGGAGAGGGAGGATGATTGACGGCCGGCTCTGGCACGTCACGCTCCCCGAAGACAGCCGGAGTAGGTCTCGGCTATTCACGACGCCTGCGCACAGGCTATGCGCAGGCGCCGTGAATAGCCAAGCCTATTTCGGCTATTTCCGGAGAAGCGTGACGTGCCAGGGCCGGCCGTCAATCACCTTCTCTCACCATAGGAACGCCCATTCCCCGGATTCTTCAATCAGCGATACCGCAGTGAGTACGGGCATAAAAAATGTAAGACCGGCATACCGTAGCTCGCGCTACGATGCCGAATTTAATGGTCTAATAAAAAAAAACTTTTTTTTTTTTTTTAACAGGGCGAACCCCCGCTTTAAGTGGTTAAGGAAGTCTCAAAGGTACATAATTAAATAAATAAATTAAATAGATTAAATCATTTTATATTCACATATATGCCTGAAACGCCTTACGGATATGTGTACTAATATACAGTATATATTAGGGCTGCGGAAATTAACGATTAATTGTTCGATTAATCGTTAATTTCTTTGATCGATTAAAATCATTTTGATCTACGACAATCCGCGGAGTGAGCTCCGCGGTCTCGCCCATAGGAAAGGCCGCGGCTTCGGCCTAGCTCCGGACCTGCAGCCATCTTGGTCCACCCGGCGGCAGCCGAGTAGCGGCGCGCCAACGTCATCATCGCCCACCTGCTTGTATCATCTTCCCTTGCGCACGTGTCCATCAGCTACTCTGCGGACGGTCTGCCTGCCTGATGTATAGTCAGGTAAGAGAGGACAACCATCCCGTGTGTGGTAACATTATGTGGGCAGAATCGGCAGATGTATATATTCCTGGAGTATGGGGGCAGATGCATTTATACTTATGAGCCGGAGTATGTGTATTGTACAGCATGAGGGCAGATGTGTATCTTAAAGCATGGGGGCAGATGTGTATCTTAAAGCATGGGGGCAGATGCTGTAATATACACATCTGCCCCCATGCTGTAATATACACATCTGCCCCCATGGTGTAATATACACATCTGCCCCCATGCTGTAATATACACATCTGCCCCCATACTGCAAGAATATACACATCTGCCCTTATGCTGTAATGCAAGGAGATCAGCTAAAAGTAGTTGTATCTGTATGTGCATTAATTAATCGAAATTAGTCGATTAATCGATTAAAAAAAAAAAAAGATTAATCGAACACAAAAAATTTAATCAGTAACAGCCCTAGTATATATATATATATTGTAATGTTTGGGGGACCAGCTTGATCGCAGGACACAGGCTTTTTAAATCAAAACTAAGGTTTATTAAACTTAAATGGCTTAGCAGCAGCAAAAACAAAGGAAATAACAGTCTCACCGACTTGTACAGCTCAGAACTGCTATCGCAGTTAAATAGTCCTTGCAGGTAAGTCCTTCAGTAGCAGGCTTTCAGGCAACACACTGCCAAGTCCTTTCACAGCTTTTCATAGCTTCCACAGCTTTCCTTGTCCACCATTCACCATGCACAGACTCTCCTACACTCCTCCACTCTCACCTGCACTTCCTGTCTGCTTTAAACTCCTTCCTTGGACAGGTGCATTAACCCTTTCCGTTCCCTTAAAGGCACCACAGTCCAAACAGAGGGGAAATATAACGTCCTTCCAGGACCCAGCCATGGCGTCCTGTACATATCCCCCCCCTGTGCCCCAACGCCAAGGAGGTGGAGGCAACAGTGGAGCTAAAACAATGGACTCGGGAGAGGGCATCTGCATTTTGATGCAGTCTCCCGGGCCTATGCTCCACTATAAACTTAAACTCTTGGAGCGCCAGGAACCACCTGGTAATCCTGGCATTAGTCCCTTTACCTTGCCTCAGCCACGTTAAAGGGGCATGATCAGAAACTAACCTAAATTTCCTCCCCAAGAGGTAATATCTGAGGGACTCCAGAGCCCACTTAATGGCCAGACACTCTCTTTCAATAATAGCGTAGTTTTTCTCCGCTGGTGTCAACTTCCTACTGAGGAAGACTACTGGGTGCTCCTCACCATGAACAACCTGTGATAATACAGCTCCCAATCCTACATCGGAAGCATCAGTTTGGACAACAAACTCTTCTGAAAAATTGGGCGCTATCAAGACAGGGTGTTGGCACAGTGCTGACTTGAGCACCAAAAAAGCCTTCTCAGCGTCTGCATTCCACTCCACCATGACCGATTTCCGACCCTTAGTCAGATCGGTCAATGGAGCCGCCAATGTGGCAAAGTTGGGTACGAACCTCCTGTAGTATCCCACCATGCCCAGGAATGCACGTACCTGCTTTTTTGTGAGGGGGCGGGGCCAACTCTTTATAGCCTCTACCTTGCTGACCTGAGGTTTCACCACCCCTCTACCCACAATATAGCCCAGGTATTTCACCTCCTCCATTCCCAAAGCACATTTTTCAGGGTTTATTGTAAACCCCTCTTTCCAGAGAGAGTCCAGTACTGCCTGGACTTTGGGCAAGTGTGACTCCCAGTCTCTGCTAAAAATGACTATGTCGTCCAAGTACACTGAGGCATACTCCCGATGAGGTCGTAAAATCCTATCCATTGCTCGCTGGAACGTGGCTGGAGCAGTTTGCAGTCCAAAAGGCATTCTTTTGTACTGAAAACTCCCCTCTGGAGTAGAAAAAGCAGTTTTCTTTTTAGCAGCCTTAGTTAATGGGATTTGCCAATACCCCTTGGTAAGGTCTAATGTTGTGATATACCTAGCTGGACCTAGTCTCTCAATAAGTTCATCTACCCGGGGCATGGGGTAGGCATCAAACCGTGAAACTTCATTTAGCTTCCGGAAATCATTGCAGAATCGCAGAGTCCCGTTGGGCTTTGGTACCAACACAATCGGGCTCGACCACTCACTCTGCGATTCCTCAATGATCCCCAGGTCCAGCATCTTCTTTACTTCCTCTGAAACGGCCTTCCTTTGAGCCTCTGGGATGCGGTAGGGCCTGACAAAAACTTTGACTCCAGGTTCCGTGATAATATCATGCTCTATGATACTAGTTAGCCCCGGCAAGTCTGAAAACTTCTCTTTATTTCTCTGCAAGAACTCCTTTGCCTGCTGACTTTGGTATTTAGATAGGGTATTTGCTACTTGGACACTCTCCACCCCAACCTGTGGCTCAAGCCTTGCACTAGCCAGGGAGGTCACCGGTTCCCTGTCTGTCCAGGGCTTTAACAAGTTGACATGATATATCTGATACGGTTTCCTCTTGCCTGGCTGGTGGACTCTATAATTGACCTCTCCCACTTTTTCCACAACTTCAAAGGGTCCTTGCCACCTGGCTAAGAACTTACTTTCCACAGTGGGAATTAGCACCGCTACTCGATCCCCCACTTGGAAGTGCCTTATTTTAGCAGCCCTGTTATAGACCCGTCGTTGAGCCTCCTGGGCTTTTTGCAAATGCTCTTTGACTAGCGGCATCACGGTTTGGATCCTTTCCTGCATTTGGGAGACATATTCCAGGACACTCTTATGCTGAACAGGTTCACTTTCCCACTCCTCTTTAACCACGTCAAGAAGTCCGCGAGGTCTCCGCCCATATACCAACTCAAAGGGCGAAAAACCCGTGGAGGCCTGGGGCACTTCCCGGATAGCAAACAGGAGAGCTGGTAACAGGCAGTCCCAATCTTTCCATCCCTTTGTACCACTTTCTTGAGCATAGATTTAAGGGTCTTATTAAAGCGTTCCACCAACCCGTCCGTTTGGGGATGGTAGACCGATGTGCGTAGCTGTTTAATCCGGAACAGCTTACACACATCGGCCATAACCCTTGACATAAACGGGGTACCCTGGTCTGTGAGTATTTCCTTGGGGAAACCAGTCCGTGTAAACATCTGGAATAATTCCCGGGCAATGGCCTTTGAGGAGGTATTCCGCAGGGGTAGCGCCTCAGGATATCGGGTGGCATAGTCAAGAATCACCAATATGTAAGAGTGACCTCGAGCTGACTTTACCAAGGGACCCACTATATCCATGGCTATCCTCTCGAATGGGACCTCAATTATGGGCAGAGGGACCAAAGGGCTCCGAAAATGAGTCACCGGAGCGGTCAACTGACAGGTCGGACAAGAGGTACAGTATCTCTTTACCTCTGCTTTCAGACCTGGTCAGTAAAACCGGTCGGTGATCCGTGCCTCCGTTTTTTCAACTCCCAGGTGTCCCCCTAACAC
This sequence comes from Rana temporaria, assembly GCF_905171775.1. Classification (NCBI taxonomy): domain Eukaryota; kingdom Metazoa; phylum Chordata; class Amphibia; order Anura; family Ranidae; genus Rana; species Rana temporaria. The sequence goes on from NC_053498.1 coordinate 55,055,957, forward strand.
ATCGTTATGGGCCAGGTCCAGAACCTTTCGTCTATATTGTTGGGGTACCAACAATTGCTCTACCACATTTTCTCTCTCCTTGGTAACCCGATACAGCAATTCATTATATATTGCAAAGTGTGGCCACCTCTCATTCGCACCTGGCTCTTGGGGAACCCCATTTACTACTACCACTTGTTCCCGTGCATGGGCAAAAGTGGGGTCCTGCATCTGAGCAGTCCCAAATGCCCCATGGGGAACACCCAAATCCGGCAGCGCAGGGGTAGAGGCCACTTCCTCATCCTCTTCCCCCAGCATTACCTGAAGTGGGAAAGGCTCCTCCCCCTTAGTGTTTTGGTAGGTCTGTGGACCACATATCTTGACATCCTCAATAGTATCAACACTACTTTCATCACCATTAACCCAATCATTAGCATTTTCCCCATCTGGGTCCACATTAACGTTTGGCAGTTCAGGGTTATCCCTCTCAGCAGCAGGAACAGGGGGGCTAGTTTCTCCCCAGTCTCTGAACTGTTCTCCTTGTTCCCACAGTTTTGTAAACAATGGACAGTCTCGTCCTATTATAACATCATGCACCAAGTTCTTTATCACCCCCACCTCTTGAGTAACAGTGCCACATGCTGAGGAGATAGACAACGTGATGAGCGGGTACTCTCTAGTGTCCCCGTGAATGCATACCACCCATAAAGTTTTTCTTACCGGACCGATCTTCCCAATCACTCTAGGATGAACCAGGGTTACCATGCTTCCAGAGTCCAACAAAGCCCGGGCAGGGAGGTGGTTCACTTGGACTTCACACTCAAACTTTTCCTCATCCAGGTCGAGGTGTGTGGTGCACACTTTGTGGGCACAAAAGGACCCCCTCCGAAGAACCCCGCATTCCATGGGCTCCTCTTGCAGTGGGCAGTGTGCCCGGGTATGACCCCAGGAATGACATCGCCAACATTGTACATCCCCTCCTCTCCGAACAGGAACAGAACGCTGCAAAGGTACCGGGAGTGTCTCTTGGCCTTCCGGGGTGTTTGTCCCAGGGCTCCTTGGAACATCCTTTCGAAGGGCAGCAGTTGGTCGAACAGGCCGTGGCAGACTAGGCCCTATGCGCTTGGTAGGTCCGAGCAGGTCCTCCACCACTGTATATCGTTCCACCATCTCAACAAGGAGGTTTGCTGTTTTGGGGTCTCCATGGCTGACCCACCGTTGGAGGTCATCTGGCAGGGACCTCAGGTATCGGTCCAGCACGACCCGCTCCACAATTTGGGGGCCAGACAACACCTCAGGCTGCAGCCATTTTTTTACTAGTTGCACCAGGTCATGCATTTGAGACCGGGGTGGCCGATCTGGACGATATTTCCATTGGTGTACACGTTGGGCCCGAACGGCCGTAGTCACCCCCAGACGAGCCAGAATTTCTGCCTTTAACTTTTGATAGTCTTTAGCATCATCTGGTGGCAGGTCAAAGTAGGCTTTTTGAGGATCTCCAGTGAGAAAAGGAGCAATGAGGCCGGCCCACTGGTCCTGAGACCATCCTTCTCTCTCCGCTGTCCTCTCAAATGTAGCAAGAAATGCCTCTACATCATCGCTCAGGGATAATTTCTGTAGAAAATGGCTTGCCCTCACAGTCACCTGGTTGCCAGGGGCAACAGCCGCTTGTTCCCGAACCTGAGACAGCTGCTGCACTGCTTCCTTTAAAGCCGTCACCTGAGCCTGCATAACCCCTTGCTGCGTCGCTTGCTGGGCCGCCAACAGGCGAGTATTTTCTTGCTGCAGAGCCAGCGCCTCTTTGTGGTAAGTTTGTTGTGCCTCCAGCTGGGCTGCTAAGCGCTGATTAGCTTCCTCATTGCGAGTCTGCGCTTGCATGTTAGCCAAGGTCAGCTGTTTAATTAGCTCCTCCATTGCTTCAACTTTCAATGTTTGTGCAGCTTTAACCCAGAACATAAATTCAATGTACTGTCTCTTTAAATGTCAGTTCAATATAAAGTCCAATGCAAAAAGAAAAAAAGTTTTTTTTTTTTTCTCTTCTTATGCCTGTTATTCTGTCCTGCCCGCATTCGAGCACCAGTGTAATGTTTGGGGGACCAGCTTGATCGCAGGACACAGGCTTTTTAAATCAAAACTAAGGTTTATTAAACTTAAATGGCTTAGCAGCAGCAAAAACAAAGGAAATAACAGTCTCACCGACTTGTACAGCTCAGAACTGCTATCGCAGTTAAATAGTCCTTGCAGGTAAGTCCTTCAGTAGCAGGCTTTCAGGCAACACACTGCCAAGTCCTTTCACAGCTTTTCATAGCTTCCACAGCTTTCCTTGTCCACCATTCACCATGCACAGACTCTCCTACACTCCTCCACTCTCACCTGCACTTCCTGTCTGCTTTAAACTCCTTCCTTGGACAGGTGCATTAACCCTTTCCGTTCCCTTAAAGGCACCACAGTCCAAACAGAGGGGAAATATAACGTCCTTCCAGGACCCAGCCATGGCGTCCTGTACAATATATATATATATATATATATATATAATCTTATTCATCTAGAACAAACCATTGGATGTAGGTGTCACCCGGGAGCTTCTGTGTCCTCTGGGGTGGGTCACCATCCTGATCCGGCCCCTTGTGACCATATATGGCGCACCCCCTATGGTGAGATTTCTGGTTGATGGGATGAATGCCTCTCTTTATATGAAAAAATTAATTGTGTATATCCACATTGTAAAAATAATATTAACACATGTACTTTTCTATTTATCTAGTTATGTGACAAAATTCATGCATATACCATCTGACAAAAAAATATATATTTGTGTAAAGCTCCTGAGGAAGCGGATAATACGAAAAAAACGCGAAAACATATAGAGCATCTATACAATTTACTGTGGATGGTTTGATATTATAGTGGTAACAACGGAATGTCAAAATATGATATTTTTATTTTGTGAATATGTAAATTTACTTTTCTATCTTTTTTAATAAAACTATTTTGTAAATTTTAAATCCTTGACTGGTAATCAGTTAAAACATACGGTACCATTAAAGTCTACTTTAGCCTCTCTTCAATCCCCAAATGCATTAAAGGGGTTGTAAAGGTAAAAAAAATAAATCCCTAAATGGCTTCCTTTACCTTAGTGCATTCCTCCTTCACTTACCTCATTATTCGATTTTGCTTTTAAATGTCCTTATTTCTTCTGAGAAATCCTCACTTCCTGTTCTTCTGTCTGTAACTACACACAGTAATGCAGGCTTTCTCCCTGGTGTAGAGAAAGCCTCTTGAGGGGGGAGGGGGCGAGCAGGAGTGTCAGGATGCCCACTAACACACAGCTCCTTTCTCTATCTGCAAAGTAGAGCGTGTCCTGACTCTCCTGCTCGCCCCCCCCCCCTCTGAGGATTTCTCAGAAGAAATAAGGACATTTAAAAGCAAACTCGAAGGATGAGGGAAGTGAAGGAGGACTGCACTAAGGAAGCTATTTAGGGAAAAAATTACCTTTACAACTCCTTTAAGGTGAAAAAACATGAACCTTTACAACCCCTTTAAGCTTTTAACCAAGTGACTGTTGACCTGTAAGGCTAAGGATTGTTGATAGAAAAACATTGCTGATATTGTGCTGATGAAGTTATGTGCCCAGACTATGCACACTAAACAATTAAAGTGGTAGTAAACTTTTTTTTTTTTTTTCACCTGCAGATAAGCAGTATGAAAAAGCTTACATGTAGGTGAAATGAATATCTCCTGCACGTGCACTGTTTAGGAGATATTCTAGCTGTCGGAACCCTGGAGAAGAAATAGATATTTTCATCTTTTAATGTTGGAAATGTGTATCTGTAAGACTGAATAAGCCCCAGAGAAAGGGTCAAGTTAACCGCTTCAGCCACGGAAGATTTTATCCCCTTCCTGACCAGAGCACTTTTTACAATTTGGCACTGCGTTGCTTTAAAGCGGAGCTCCACCCTAAAGTGGAACTTCCGCTCATCAGAACCCTCCCCCCTCCGGTGTCACATTTGACACCTTTCAGGGGGAGGGGGGTGTAGTTACCTGTCTAAGACAGGTACTTGCACCCACTTCCGGGAGTCCTCTTTGCGAGGATTCTGCGGGTAGTGCGTCACTTCCCGCCCCTGCCCGCTGTGTTCTGGGAAACACACGGCAACAGTGAGAACGGCGCTGCGCGACTCGCGCTTGCGCCATAGGGAATCGGGCAGTAAAGCGGGAACGCTTCACTTCCTGATTCCCTCACCCAGGATGGCGGTGGGGCAGAAGATAGATGAGCAATTGCTTGTCTTCTGCTGCAGACGTCGCTGGACTCCAAGACAGGTACAGTTGCAATAAAAAGTATGTGAACCCTTTTGGAATGATATGGATTTCTGCACAAATTGATCATAAAATGTGACAACAAAAGTCACAACAATAGTCTAATAACAAACTAAAACTAATAACACAAAGAATTAAATGTTACCATGTTTTTATTGAACACACCATGTAAACATTCACAGTGCAGGTGTAAAAAGTATGTGAACCCTTGGATTTAATAACTGGTTGAACCTCCTTTGGCAGCAATAACTTCAACCAAACGTTTCCTGTAGTTGCAGATCAGACATGCACAACGGTCAGGAGTAATTCTTGACCATTCCTCTTTACAGAAATGTTTCAGTTCAGCAATATTCTTGGGATGTCTGGTGTGAATCGCTTTCTTGAGGTCATGCCACAGCATCTCAATCGGCTTGAGGTCAGGACTCTGACTGGGCCACTCCAGAAGGCGTATTTTCTTCTGTTTAAGCCATTCTGTTGTTGATTTACTTCTATGCTTTGGGTTGTTGTCCTGTTGCAACACCCATGTTCTGTTGAGCTGGTGGACAGATGGCCTTAAGTTTTCCTGCAAAATGTCTTGATAAACTTAGGAATTCATTTTTCCTTCGATGATAGCAATCTGTCCAGGCCCTGACGCAGCAAAGCAGCCCCAAACCATGATGCCCCCACCACCATACTTCACAGTTAGAATGAGGTTTTGATGTTGGTGTGCTGTTTCTCTTTTTCTCCACACATAATGTTGTGTGTTTCTTCCAAACAACTCAACTTTGGTTTCATCTGTCCACAGAATATTTTGCCAGTACTGCTGTGGAACATCCATGTGCTCTTGTGCAAACTGTAAACGTGCAGCAATGTTTTTTTTGGACAGCAGTGGCTTCCTCTGTGGTATCCTCCCATGAAATCCATTCTTGTTCAGTGTTTTATGTATCGTAGATTCGCTAACAGGGATGTTAGCATATGCCAGAGACTTTTGTAAGTCTTTAGCTGACACTCTAGGATTCTTCTTCACCTCATTGAGCAGTCTGCGCTGTGCTCTTGCAGTCATCTTTACAGGACCGCCACTCCTAGGGAGAGTAGCAGCAGTGCTGAACTTTATCCATTTATAGACAATTTGTCTTACGGTGGACTGATGAACAGCAAGGCTTTTGGAGATACTTTTATAACCCCTTCCAGCTTTATGCAACTCAACAATTCTTAATAGTAGGTCTTCTGAGAGCTCTTTTGTGCGAGGCATCATTCACATCAGGCAATGCTTCTTGTGAAAAGCAAACCCAGATCTGGTGTGTGTTTTTTATAGGGCAGAGCAGCTGTAACCAACACCTCCCATCTCATCTCATTGATTGGAGTGAGGTGTCAGCCAACAGGAGTCCAATTAGCTCTTGGAGATGTCATTAGTCTAGGGGTTCATATACTTTTTCTACCTGCACTGTGAATGTTTACATGGTGTGTTCAATAAAAACATGGTAACATTAAAGTTTTTGTGTGTTATTAGCTTAAGCAGACTGTGATTGTCTATTGTTGTGACTTAGGCCCCATACACACGAGAGGATTTATCCGCGAATACGGTCCAGCGGACCGTTTCCGCGGATAAATCCTCTCGAGGATTTGTGCGGATTTCCATGCGATGGAGTGTACTCACCATCGCATTGAAATCCGTGCCGAAATCCTCTGGCGATGACGTGTCGCGCCGTCGCCGCGATTATGATGCGGCGATGTGCGCGACGCTGTCATATAAGGAATTCCACGCATGCGTCGAATCATTACGACGCATGCGGGGGATCCCTTCGGACGGATGGATCCGGTGAGTCTATACAGACCAGCGGATCCATCCGTTGGGATGGATTCCAGCGGATAGATTTGTTTAGCATGTCAGCAAATATTTATCTGCTGGAATCCATCCCAGGGGATAAATATCCGCGGAAACAGATCCGCTGTAGTGTACACACCATAGGATCTATCCGCTGAAACCCATTCGCTGGGATTTTTCAGCGGATGGATTCTATCGTGTGTATGGGGCCTTAGATGAAGATCAGATCACATTTTATGACCAATTTGTACAGAAATCCATATCATTCCAAAAGGGTTCACATACTTTTTATTGCAACTGTAAGTGTTCATATATTAAAAGTCAGCAGCTGCAGTATTTTTAGCTGCTGGCTTTTAATATTTTTTTTAACATCGAAGCTCCGCTTTAACTGACAATTGCGCGACCATGCGATGCTGTACCCAAACAGAATTTGCGTCCTTTTTTCCCCACAAATATAGCTTTCTTTTGGTGGTATTTGATCACCTCTGCGGTTTTTATTTTTTGTGCTATAAACAATTTTGAAAAAAAAATTGAAAAAAAACACAATATCTTTTACTTTTTGCTATAATAAATATCCATTTTTTTTTTAAAAAAGCAATTTTTTTTCCTCAGTTTAGGCCGATGTGTAGTCTTCTACATATTTTTAGTAAGAAAAAATTGCAATAAGCGTATATTGATTGGTTTGACCAAAAGCTATAGTGCCTACAAAATAGGGGATAGAATTATGGCATTTTTTTTACTAGTAATAGTGGCGATCTGCGAATTTTATCAGGACTGTGACATTATGGTGGACAGATTGGACACTTTTGACACATTTTTGGGACCATTGACACTTTTACAGCGATCAGTGCTATAAAAATGGACTGATTACGGTAAAAATGTCACTGGCAGTGAAGGGGTTAACACTAGGGGGCGATCAAGGGGTTTTGTTCCCTCTCTGTGTTCTAACTGAAGGGGGGGGTGGGACTTTCTAGGGGAAATGACAGATCGCTATTCATACTTTGTATGAACAAAGATCAGTAATTTCTCCGATGAAAGAACCGGGAGCTGTGTGTTTACACACACAGCTCCTGGTTCTCGCTCTGTCACGAGTGATCATTGGTGCCCGGTGGTCATTGCTTTTGACACATTTTTGGAACCATGGACAATTTTACAGCAATCAGTGCTAAAAAAATGCACTGACTACTTTAAAAATGTCACTGGCAGGGAAGGGGTTAATTGTGTTCTAACTGAAGGGGGGGTGGGACTTACTAGGGGAAATGACAGATCGCTATTCATACTTTGTATGAACAACGATTAGTCATTTCTCCCCTGAAAGAACCAGGAGCTGTGTGTTTACACACACAGCTCATGGTTCTCGCTCTATCACGAGCGATCGTGGGTGCCAGGGTAGTGATCGCGGGTGCCCGGGTGGCCACAGAAGCGACGTAACATAAAGTAATTTCGCCCAGCCAAGCCATGTTGCCACAGTAAAACTGCAGCAGCTGGTCGGCAAGTAGTTAAGGACATAGTCACCCAAGTTTTCAACCTAAGACATTCTGTTTTTCTCACTCTGATGGAGGTCTGTAAACAAACCTATTTGCAGAACTAGTTAGAAAAAGCAATGAGTGTGTATTCTTTTCCTCACCTGAAGCCAAAAAATCAATTTTTATGGACACCACATAGAATGTATTTGATGATCCTTAGACCAGTAATAAAGACTGACTTTCCAAGGCAAAAATACAAAGTCTGAATAGAGTGTGAAGATAACCCCTGAATGGTGTTTACAGTAAGGTGGGTTATGAAGGCACTATGGGCCAAATCTTCAAAGGAGATACGCAGGCGGAACTGCTGTTCAGCCTGCGTATCCCTGTGGCTATCTTTGGAAACGATCCTCAGAAGTATTTTTCCAAAGATAGTCAGAAGATCCGACATCTGTAAGACACTTACACTGTCGGATCTTAGGATGCAGTACCGCATCCGCCACTGGGGGCATTTCGAGTCGAAATGCCGGCTAGCGTATGCAAATGAGTACTTAAAGAGGGGGTTCTCCCATAAAAAATGTTTTAACCTTAGATACCCTTAGATTCCTGCTCATTTAGTCTAGGGGAATCGGCTATTTGTTTTAAAATCCGAGCATTACTTACCGTTGTAGAGGGCGATCTTCTCCGCCACTTCCGGGTATGGGTCTTCGGGACTGGGCGTTCTTATTTTGATTGACAGTCTTCCGAGAGGCTTCCGATGGTCGCATCCATCGCGTCACGATTTTCCGAAAGTAGCCGAACGTCGGTGCGGCTCTATACTGCGCCTGCGCACCGACGTTCGGCTACTTTCGGAAAATCGTGACGCGATGGATGCGACCGTCGGAAGCCTTTCGGAAGACCTGTCGGAAGACTGTCAATCAAGAAGGAACGCCCAGTCCCACAGCCCATACCCGGAAGTGGCGGAGAAGATCGCCCTCTACAACGGTAAGTAATGCTCGGATTTTAAAACAAATAGCCGATTTCCCTAGACTAAATGAGCAGGAATCTAAGGGAAAAAAATGCATTATACCAGTGAACCTCCGCTTTAAGCAGATCCACAAAGCTTTTAAGCTTTGTGTTTTCTACGTAAGTTACGATTTGCACGCGTTAAATTAGGGCTGGTTTTACAATGTGTAAAGTTAGTACACCATGTAAAACCAGACCTTTTTTTCGATCGCCGCGATTTTTTTTTAACCACTTCGTTACCGGGCCTATTTTGGCACTTCTTTCCTTCATGTAAAAATCACAATTTTTTTGCTAGAAAATTAATCAGAACCCCCAAACATTATATATTTTTTTTTTTAGCAGACACCCTAGGGAATAAAATGGCGGTCATTGCAACTTTTTTTCTCACATGGTATTTGCGCAATAATTTTTCAAACGCCTTTTTTTAGGGAAAAAAACAGTTTCATGAATTAAAAAATAACAAAACAGTTAAGTTAGCCCAATTTATTTGTATAATGTGAAAGACGATGTTACGCCGAGTAAATAGATACCTAACATGTCACGCTTTAAAATTGCGCACACTCATGGAATGGCGCCAAACTTCGGTTCTTAAAAATCTCCATAGGCAACGCTTAAATTTTTTTTACAGGTTACTATTTTTGAGTTACAGAGTAGGTCTAGTGCTAGAATTGTTGCACACGCTTTAACGCACGCGATGATACCTCACATGTGGGGTTTGAACGGTGTTTACATATGTGGGCGGGACTTGCATGTGCGTTCGCTTCTGCATGCGAGCGACTGAGACAGGGGCGTTTTAAATTTTTTTTTTTATTATTTTATTTTATTTTTTTACTTCATTTTTTTATTTTTACACTTTTTTTGTCATTTTTTTTTTGATCACTTTTATTCCTATTACAAGGAATGTAAACATCCCTTGTAATAGGAATCAGTGTGACAGGTCCTCTTTATGGAGAGATGTGGGGTCAATAAGACCCCACATCTCTCCTACAGGCTTACAAGCATGAAATCGGTGAAAAAAAATTTACTTCTGGGTACCGGGCGTGACGTCATAACGTCGCGCCCGGCCCTCCGACGGTCATAGAGATGACTGTGACCATCTGGTCACCAGTCATCTCTATGGTTCACCAACGAGCGCCGGCCGATTCCCTCTCCGGGCCCCCGATGGCACGGGAGAGCCCGGAGAAGCACCGGATGGCGGCGGGGGGGGGGCGTCCCCTCCCGCTGCCTAGAAGAACGATCGAGCGGTGGAACCGCCGCTTTGAACGTTCTTCTGGTGCACAGAATCGCCAGCTGAAAACAGCGATATCTGAATGATGCCTGCAGCTGCAGGCATCATTCAGATATCACCGCTCAAAGTCCAGGACGTCCCAGGACGTCCTGCGGATCTGAAGTGGTTAAATTTGAATTTTTTTTCCCGGCGCGTATTTTTTTTTTTCACCCGTCGCAACTTTATTGTCCCGTCGCAATCCACAAAGCCTGGCGTAAATTACGTTCGCGCGCTGCACGTCGGGAAAAATGACGTCACACGCATGCGCAGTACGTTCGGCGCGGGAGTGCGCCTCATTTGAATAGGAATCGCCCCCTCGAGGAGACGACCGCCTTGCGACGGAGGCACTTAGGTTACACGGCGTGTAATTTCTAGGTAAGTGCTTTGTGGATCGGGCACTTAGGTAGAAATTTAACGCCTGTGTAACTTAACTGCTGAAAGTTAAGTTAGGCAGCGTTTTTGAGAATTTGGCCCTATGTATATATATTTACATGGACTTAGATGGTGACCAGCCATTGTTTCAGCTCTGAGAAAATGAACACAGACGAAACCCCCTCAACGAAAAGGAAAACATTTTCCTGTAACAATTCCACCAGCTAAAAACATTCATATAATATAAAGTCACTTCACAACTTTTATGTTGCAAATTATCAGGACCCTGTGTGATATATATATATATATATATATATATATATATATATATATATATATATATATATATATATATATATATATAGTGCCTTGCAAAAGTATTCAGCCCCCTTGAACTTTGCAACCTTTTGCCACATTTCAGGCTTCAAACATAAAGATATAAAACTATAATTTTTTTTTTTTTTGAAGAATCAACAACAAGTGGGACACAATCATGAAGTGTAACGAAATGTATTGGATATTTCAAACTTTAACAAATAAAAAACTGAAAAATTGGGCGTGCAAAATTATTCAGCCCCTTTAAGTTAATACTTTGTAGCGCCACCTTTTGCTGTGATTAAAATGACATTGTTGCCCATTCCTCCTTGCAAAACCGCTCGAGCTCAGTGAGGTTGGATGGAGAGCGTTTGTGAACAGCAGTTTTCAGTTCTTTCCACAGATTCTCGATTGGATTCAGGTCTGGACTTTGAATTGGCCATTCTAACACCTGGATATGTTTATTTGTGAACCATTCCATTGTAGATTGTGCTTTATGTTTTGTATAATTGTCTTTTGGAAGACAAATCTCCGTCCCAGTCTCAGGTCTTTTGCAGACTCCATCAGGTTTTCTTCCAGAATGGTCCTGTATTTGGCTCCATCCATCTTCCCATCAATTTTAACCATCTTCCCTGTCCCTGCTGAAGAAAAGCAGGCCCAAACCATGATGCTGCCACCACCATGTTTGACAGTGGGGATGGTGTGTTCAGGGTGATGAGGTGTGTTGCTTTTACGCCAAACATAACGTTTTGCATTGTTGCCAAAAAGTTCGATTTTGGTTTCATCTGACCAGAGCACCTTCTTCCACATGTTTGGTGTGTCTCCCAGGTGGCTTGTGGCAAACTTTAAACGACACTTTTTATGGATATCTTTAAGAAATGGCTTTCTTCTTGCCACTCTTCCATAAAGGCCAGATTTGTGCAGTATACAACTGATTGTTGTCCTATGGACAGAGTCTCCCACCTCAGCTGTAGATCTCTGCAGTTCATCCAGAGTGATCATGGGCCTCTTGGCTGCATCTCTGATCAGTCTTCTCCTTGTATGAGCTGAAAGTTTAGAGGGACGGCCAGGTCTTCGTAGATTTGCAGTGGTCTGATACTCCCATTTCAATATTATCGCTTGCACAGTGCTCCTTGGGATGTTTAAAGCTTGGGAAATCTTTTTGTATCCAAATCCGGCTTTAAATTTCTCCACAACAGTATCTCGGACCTGCCTGGTGTGTTCCTTGTTCTTCATGATGCTCTCTGCGCTTTAAACGGACCTCTGAGACTATCACAGTGCAGGTGCATTTATACAGAGACTTGATTACACACAGGTGGATTCTATTTATCATCATTAGTCATTTAGGTCAACATTGGATCATTCAGAGATCCTCACTGAACTTCTGGAGAGAGTTTGCTGCACTGAAAGTAAAGGGGCTGAATAATTTTGCACGCCCAATTTTTCACTTTTTTATTTGTTAAAAAAGTTTGAAATATCCAATAAATTTCGTTCCACTTAATGATTGTGTCCCACTTGTTGTTGATTCTTCAAAAAAAAAAAGACAGTTTTATATCTTTATGCTTGAAGCCTGAAATGTGGCAAAAGGTCGCAAAGTTCAAGGGGGCCGAATACTTTCGCAAGGCACTGTATGTATATAATAAAAGGCCAATGGATTATAAACGATTCTACCTGACAAACATAATAGACATATTCATATGAGTGTAAATCAGAACATAGTGTACATGGTGTTTTTATGGCTGCAGCTGTTTGCAGTTGTTTATTTCTAATCTCTATTATTAGGGAAATGTGTGTGACTTAACTATATTCAATTAATAGTTTGTTTTAATATTTTCTATGTATTTTACATAGACCAATTGCTATGTATGGAATTCCAACTCCTGATAATCAAAAATTCGTACTGGTAAATATTGCTGTATCAGACATGTATGCTCATCTGATGTGTATACATTAATATATATATATATATATATATATATATATATATATATATATATATATATATATATATATATATATATATTAGAAATATCACGCCTGTACCCTGAGAAAATAGAAATTCCTATAACAGATTATGTATCAGATTAATTTAGAACAAATACAGGTCATTCTCAAAAAATTAGCATAGTGTGATAAAGTTCATTATTTTCTGTAATGTACTGATAAACATTAGACTTTCATATATTTTAGATTTATTACACACAACTGAAGTAGTTCAAGCCTTTTATTGTTTTAATATTGATGATTTTGGCATACAGCTCATGAAAACCCCAAATTCCTATCTCAAAAAATTTGCATATCATGAGAAGGTTCTCTAAACGAGCTCTTAACCTAATCATCTGAATCAACTAATTAACTCTAAACACCTGCAAAAGATTCCTGAGGCTTTTAAAAACTCCCAGCCTGGTTCATTACTCCAAACCGCAATCATGGGTAAGACTGCCGACCTGACTGCTGTCCAGAAGGCCATCATTGACACCCTCAAGCAAGAGGGTAAGACACAGAAAGAAATTTCTGAACAAATAGGCTGTTCCCAGAGTGCGGTATCAAGGCACCTCAGTGGGAAGTCTGTGGGAAGGAAAAAGTGTGGCAGAAAACGCTGCACAACGAGAAGAGGTGACCGGACCCTGAGGAAGATTGTGGAGAAGGACCGATTCCAGACCTTGGGGGACCTGCGGAAGCAGTGGACTGAGTCTGGAGTAGAAACATCCAGAGCCACCGTGTACAGGCGTGTGCAGGAAATGGGCTACAGGTGCCGCATTCCCCAGGTCAAGCCACTTTTGAACCAGAAACAGCGGCAGAAGCGCCTGACCTGGGCTACAGAGAAGCAACACTGGACTGTTGCTCAGTGGTACAAAGTACTTTTTTCGGATGAAAGCAAATTTTGAATGTCATTCTGTAATCAAGGTGCCAGAGTCAGGAGGAAGACTGGGGAGAGGGAAATGCCAAAATGCCTGAAGTCCAGTGTCAAGTACCCACAGTCAGTGATGGTCTGGGGTACCATGTCAGCTGCTGGTGTTGGTCCACTGTGTTTTATCAAGGGTAGGGTGAATGCAGCTAGCTATCAGGAGATTTTGGAGCACTTCATGCTTCCATCTGCTGAAAAGCTTTATGGAGATGAAGATTTAATTTTTCAGCACGACCTGGCACCTGCTCACAGTGCCAAAACCACTGGTAAATGGTTTACTGACCATGGTATTACTGTGCTCAATTGGCCTGCCAACTCTCCTGACCTGAACCCCATAGAGAATCTGTGGGATATTGGGAAGAGAAAGTTGAGAGACGCAAGACCCAACACTCTGGATGAGCTTAAGGCCGCTACCGAAGCATCCTGGGCCTCCATAACACCTCAGCAGTGCCACAGGCTGATTGCCTCCATGCCACGCCGCATTGAAGCAGTCATTTCTGCAAAAGGATTCCCGACCAAGTATTGAGTGCATAACTGAACATAATTATTTGAAGGTTGATTTTTTTTTTATTAAAAACACTTTTCTTTTATTGGTCGGATGAAATATGCTAATTTTTGGAGATAGGAATTTGGGATTTTCATGAGCTGTATGCCAAAATCATCAATATTAAAACAATAAAAAGGCTTGAACTACTTCAGTTGTGTGTAATGAATCTAAAATATATGAAAGTCTAATGTTTATCAGTACATTACAGAAAATAATGAACTTTATCACAATATGCTAATTTTTTGAGAAGGACCTGTATATCTTGTCCTAGAATGACCCTTGGTGGCTAAGAGAGGCAATGCCTGAACAAACAATTAATTAATATTTAGCCACATGAACTAATGAAAGAGTTCCACCTTCTGGGCTAGGCTTACTAAAAATGTTATGAGCTTATTGTTCAGAATGGTATATAGGACCAGGATAGAAAGCCATTAGAACACTTGATTCCTTACACACCTCATCCACACACTTCAAACACCCAGGGCCGTCTTTAATGTTGATTGGACCCTGGGCAAAAAAAATCTTGGGGGCCCCCCATGCAATTTTTCTCTCTGCCTGCTCTGAAACATACAATAAATATCAGCTAGACTTAAAATCAGTTTAATGTATCAGATCAGGCAGTGATTGCGATTGGTTGCCAGAGGTTACAGCATATCATTACCACTTACTGACTGGTTGCTAGAGGTTACAGCACACATTACGGGTCACTGATTAGTTGCTAGAGGTTACCGCACATGACTTCTTCTTGTTGACTGGTTGATAGAGATTACTGTACAGTAATACTGCTCACTGATTGGTTGCTAGAGGTTACAGCACATCATCTCTTCACTGCAGAAGGGCATGATATACATATGAATGCCGCCTTTATTTACATATGAATGCCGCTGGACTCAGCTATTTACATATGAATGCTGCCACTATTTAAATATGAATGCTTCCGTTATTTACATATGAATGATGGTTATTTACATGTAAACACAGGGTCTGCAGGTGAGTCATCTGTACACAACAATGGGGCAGAGCTGGGCAGCATTAGTAGCAGCACTTCACACTAAAATATCAGGACACAGCACAGGACCAAATATTCAAGGGACAAGGGAATTTAAACTGGGATAGTTGGCAAGTATGAGGCAGCTGCTTTGAGCCCCACAACAATGACAGGGCCCAGGGCAGCTGCCCCTTTTGCTCTGCCTTAAAGACGGCCCTGCAAACACCTCATCACCCATCAAGGGGTACTCTTCATCCATACACACCCATCTATCCAGAGAGATCGTCAGATTGGAGCATGTGGCACCGTGCGACCTAATCACCGGGGCTTTCCCCAGCTGCTTGTAGATTCCCATCTTAGGCTGGGGGTGAGAGCCTGCTGCAGGTGTAATAATTTGCTCGCTGTGAAGTGGCGGGACAATAAGAATGTTTTCGTTCTTACCACCCTTCACGCAGACACGACAGTACAAATTCATACGGCGGCTGGTCTTGTGGAGAAACCCCTCTGTGTCCACGAATTTAACCAAAATATGGGAGGGGTGGACCTCAACGACCAGTTGATGGCGCCGTATCATATTGCCCGTAAGGCGAGAAGCTGGTACAAAAAAGTGTCTCTGTACTTATTTCAATTGGCTTTACTGAATGCTTAAAGCGGGGGTTCACCCTTAGAGGGCACTTTTTCCCCATAGCTGGATGCTCGTTTTCTCTAGGGGAATCGGCTATTTGTTTTAAAATATGTGCAGTACGGGGGGCGTGGCCTGGACATGGCCGTGTGAAGTCGCAGCTTTTGAGAGCTCCCGGCCCGGACCACCCTTCACCGGCTATAAACTGATAAAAATCGGCATGCAATCGGCCAAAAGACGAAAGGGGAAAGCAGGTACCAGAGTGACCCGATCGGGTGTAGCTACAGGCGAAATCCAGCAATATTTCAGGCCGAGCCACCGGACTTCCCCCGGGGCCCAGGCGACGGCCCCGCGCAGCTCACCACGTGGAGACCCTGTGGAATCCCCGGGCTACAGTGAGTGGACCTCGGACTTGGGGGCCCCAACGGATACGTGCTGGGAACCTGAACTGTCTGACTTACCTTCCACGGAGATGGCCTCTCCCTCTCAGCACAATGATGGCGCTCAGATGGAACCTGACATCCGGACCCTCCTGCAGGCGCTCCCCACGAGGTCGGACATTGAGGCCCTCATTCTTCGCCTGGAGGAGACGCACCGCAGAGATATCCAGGAGGTGAGGGCGGATGTCTCTGCCTTGACTGACAGGGTAACTACAGGGGAATCCTCCGTCACAGCGCTAGAGGCCAGAGTAGCGGACCTGGAAAGAGCCAGAGAGCAACAACGGGACGCGGCCATCTCGCTCCAGCTACACTTGGAGGAGGTCGAGGACAGGAGCCGCCGCAATAATCTGCGGCTCCGGGGGATCCCGGAGGCGGTGGGAGTGGAGGAACTGGACCAGGCGGTGCAGACCCTGTTCCGGACGGTGCTGGAGGATCCGTCGGTGGTCGTGGAAGTCGACAGGGCGCACAGAACGCTGGGCCCCAGGTCGGAAGACCCAGAAAGGCCTAGAGACATAGTCTGCAGACTATTGCGCTACACGCAGAAGGAGGACATTCTCCGCAGAGCTTGGGACCAGGGTGAAGTGCCCCTAGAAGACGCCAGAATCAAAATCCTACCTGACCTATCCGGAGCGACCCTCAGGAGGCGGGCGATGCTGAGACCTGTCCTGGAAATGGCGAGGAGAGGCGGCTACACATACCAATGGAGGTACCCCCTGGCGGTAACGTTCAGGAAAGACGGCAAGGCATTCACACTCCAGACCAGGGCGGACCTGCCGGCGCTGTTCCGCTTTTTGGAAGAAGATCAATTCCCGGTACCGGACTGGCTACAACTCCTCCCGCGGCAGACGGGCAGGTCGGGCCCCTCCCAATACCGAGTACCAGCACAGCCCCGTCAGCAAAGAGGCAGGAGAAGGCTCAGAGCCCCATCAGGAGGAGGACGCCGTGAGTAGGCCTTAGGCCACACTGTCATACACTATGCTCCCCCGTCCTCTCGCTACCACACACCTTTTGTTGCCATGTTGCAGTCCAGCTGAGATAAGTAGTACCTCTGGGGGGGTCCTGCCCCGACCCTCCTGTCTACCCTCTGTTGGCGATCACCGGGCTGCTCACTGAAGGTCCCTGCTGTGGAGGTGGTGGGCCCGAGGCCCCTGGACTGTCGTCCTGCGACCCCCGCCCTATTCCAAGACCCGGTGGTCCAGAGCACTTTGCCCTACGTTCCCTACTCGGCTGATGGGGGGGATCCCGGACAGAGGTTAGTGAGAGAGGTCTGCATCCCCCATGGGAACGGGTCAGCCACCCCACAGAGGTGAGGGACACCCCCCCCCCCCGCTTCTCCTACGTTACCTGTTGCAGGGGTGCGGAGAGACTGATAGGAAATGGCCTAGATACCTGTGAGAACCTCTGAGGCACCCCCAGAAGATTTCTTGTACTTGGAGGGCCGGTGGGGTGAGCCGGGGAGGGGGCGAGACGGGGCGGGGGATGGCGGGCTAAAGCCTCAGAGGGATCAAGGATTGTGCTATTACTATTATCCCGGGAATGGCCAATACCAGGGACTATCCTGATGTAACGTTATGAGACCTGTGAGGTACCACGGACCAGCTGGAACGATGTTGGGCTTTTATTACTGTTGGGTGTTGGATGGAGGAGGGGGGAGAGGGCCCATTGAAATGCCATCTACTCACATGCCTACCAATCCTTATGAGGGGGGGAGATGCATCCGAGAGGGGGAATTGGTTGCATGCATGCTATATATGTCGCTCTTCCTCCACAGGGGACCAGCCAAGTGAAGTTGATAAGCATATAATGACTGTAAGATGTTGGCTAGTATTTCTCGCACTGTTTGCACTGTTTGCACTGCATGGAGGTTTAACTACATGTTTCTGTAATTGCTTAGGCCCCTTATTTCTGTAGTCAGATTATTTACAGTAAAATGCCGTTTAGTTTCTTACCTGTCTATAATAGCCGGTGGGGGGTGGGAAGGCCGGGAGTCTCGCTTCCCGGCTCTGTACATCCCATCACCCACATAGGACTGCGCTCGTGTACC
This sequence comes from Rana temporaria, assembly GCF_905171775.1. Taxonomy (NCBI): domain Eukaryota; kingdom Metazoa; phylum Chordata; class Amphibia; order Anura; family Ranidae; genus Rana; species Rana temporaria. Next base: position 55,074,025 of record NC_053498.1, read on the forward strand.
AGTGCTTAACTGGTGAGCGTTGCAGCTAAGTTTAGCTCAGTTAGAATTCTGGCCTCCTAAATCTCATTCTAACTATACTGGGTTCGCTTACCCAAACTCTCTGACTCTTTTCTACCCAACCCTCCCCCCCTCCCCCTCCCTCCCTACACCCGTGAACATGGACACGCTTACTATTGTCTCGCTGAACGCAAAGGGGCTGAATACCCCGGAGAAGCGAAGGATGCTGCTTCATGACATGAAACGTCTGAAGGCAGACATCGTTATGCTCCAAGAAACGCATTTTAGAGACAACAGTGTGCCCATACTGAAGAATAGGTTCTACCCTATGGTATACCACTCAACGTACACCAGGGCGAAGTCCCGAGGGGTCTCCATTTTAATCTCTGCGAGAGTTCCCTGGTCAGCCGCGGAAATTGAGACCGATGAAGAAGGCCGTCGTCTCTTCCTGCGGGGGTTGATCGGGACGGAACGGGTCACATTGGCAAACCTGTACGCCCCGAATGATCACCAGGACAGATGGCTGAAACGCTCGCTAGACAAACTCACACACTTTAGAACTGGCCAGCTAATAGTGGGAGGAGATCTGAACATGGCACTGACACCCGCAGAGGACACCTCCACAGGGGTGTCCTCACTTTCGAGGGAGGCACAACGCTGCGTTTCCTTGGCAATACACTCCTCACAGCTCATAGACGTATGGAGACTCATGCACCCAGGGGAGAGGGACTATACGTTCTTCTCCAGGCCCCACAAATCCTACTCGAGAATCGACTATTTTTTAATCCCCCATAAGCACTTACACGCAGTCAAGCATACCACCATTGAATCAATAACCTGGTCTGACCACGCCCCAATTCTGTTGACGTACGCCCTTTCGGAAACCCACGGAGCGCAGAGACGCCCTTGGAGACTGAACGAAAGCTTATTGCATGATGCAGACGTTTTGACGGAGGTTGGTAGAGAAATTGGACATTACTTTCAAACAAATAGCACGGAGGACAGCGATCCTGCCATAGTCTGGGAGGCGCACAAAGCGGTAGTTCGTGGGATACTAATTAAACATGGGGCTAGACTAAAAAAGCAGAGGACTGAACAACTGACGGCCCTGCTTCAGAAACTACAGAAGCTAGAGTTAGGACACAAACAAGCCCCCATAGGAAATTCGAGCTCGGAACTTGATGTAGTACGGAGGCAGGTCACGGATCTGCTACATCACAAAGCTAAGGCGGCTCTGCAGGTGTGCAGACAGAGAATATATGAATCAGGGAATAAATGTGGGAAGATGCTGGCCCGAGCCCTTCGCACACAAACCCTAGCGTCATACATACCACATATCTCCTCCGCTGGAGGTCTCAAAAAGACACTACCTCATCAGATATCCCAGGAGTTTAGATCCTTCTATGAGAAGTTGTATAACATACCCCCCAAACCTGAGGACCCAAACCGGACAGTAGACTACATAGCATCCTCCCTTATGCCAACTCTGCCGACAGAAGCGCGGACTCTCTTGGAGGATCCGATTACCTTGTCGGAACTTCAGCTGGCACTGAAAACAGCCAAGGCAGGGAAAGCTCCGGGCCCAGACGGTCTCACGGCACCGTACTACAGGACCCTCTTCCCAGCTCTTGGCGAACGTATGGTCTCCCTTTTTAACAACCTGGGCACGGGTAAAAAATTCCACGACTCTACACTTCAGGCACACATAGCGGTGATCCCTAAAGAAGGGAAAGATCCGGGACAGTGCGCGAGTTACCGACCGATCTCCCTATTAAACGTCGACCTCAAGCTTTTTACAAAAGTCATTGCCACGCGACTGCAACAACACCTCCCGGGACTGGTCCACTTAGACCAAGTGGGATTCGTCCCGACGAGGGAGGCTAGAGACAACACAATCAAAGTCCTCAACTTGCTGCATATTGCCAACATCACAAAGACGTCTTGCGTCTTCGTGAGCACAGATGCCGAAAAGGCATTCGATCGCGTAGACTGGCAGTTCATGTTTTCTACTTTGAAACATGTAGGTATCGGCGAGAAAATGAAGTGCTGGATTGAGGCGGTGTATTCCAACCCGACGGCGAAAGTGAGGGTAAATGGCAACCTGTCGGAGACATTTGCCATCACAAATGGAACCAGACAGGGCTGTCCCCTATCACCCCTGTTGTTCGCGCTGTCGCTTGAGCCCTTTCTGAACCATATTCGGCTGAACGCGGGGATTCGCATGGTGGTGGTGGATAAAGTCCAATACAAAATTTCGGCATACGCGGACGACTTACTATTCTCGCTAACAGACCCAACGACTTCCCTGCCCAATTTGATGGCAGAATTTGAGCGATACGGGGAACTGTCGAACCTCAAAATTAACTTGAGCAAGTCGGTGGCGATGGGCATAGGTATACCGCAACAACAACTCTCCCACCTTCAGAGTGCGTTCCGCCTAAAATGGACGGTCGAAGCACTGACCTATCTGGGAACCCGCATACCATCCAAATTGTCCCAAGTCTACAAACTGAACTTTCCTCCACTCCTTAAGACCATTCAGGGCCTACTGACGACATGGACCAAAGGACTACACTCGTGGTTTGGGAGATGTAGCATACTGAAAATGACAATTCTACCCAAATTTCTATACCTACTACAAGCCCTCCCGATAACCATCCCGACAGATTACTTTAAGCAAGTGTATACGACTTTTAAAACTTTCCTTTGGGCGGGGAAACACCCCAGGATACATAGAAAAATTATATCCCTACCTAAAAGACGGGGAGGCATTGCGATGCCTGATATCAGGGCTTATTATCACGCGGCACAACTGTGCCGACTAATTGACTGGTGCCGACATGGGGACGTTAAGTTGTGGCCGAAACTGGAGCAAGCCCAATGCGATGTTCCGCTACAACGTGCCCCCTGGGGTCACAACGCCATACGAGGGGACATTAAGCGACATCCGCTCATTGGCAACACCATTGCGGTATGTGCAAGACTTCTGACAAGGACTAACCTGAGCTCTCGGACATCGTCACTACGCCCGATTCTAGGGAACCCATTGTTCGAGCCAGGGATAGGAGACGGGAAATTTAAGGCACTAAGAGCACAGGGTATATATCAAGCATCCCATTTCAGTGAGGCGGGCAGATGGAAAACGAGGGCAGAGTTAATGGACCCGGGGGGAATTTACTGCCTGGACTTCTTTCGGGCTGAGCAGCTGTGCCACTTCTTGGGAACCCTGACGCCCCCCCGCCCCGCGACAGATCAACCTCTCACGATTCTGGAGGAATGGTGCACGGAGACGGGGATCCTACCACACGCACTGTCCCTTGCACACGAACAGGTGATTTTGCCGGAAAACGATTACCGCCTCCCATGCTTTACAAATTGGGAACACGCGCTTAAATGCACGTTCTCGGAGAAAAAAAGGGAAAAAATTTTATCCCATACACATACGTCTTCTATATGCACCAAAGTACATGAGACCAACTACAAGATCCTAACCGGGTGGTATAGAACCCCAGACCTACTACACAAGATCTTCCCTGCGACATCGGACAGATGTTGGCGTTGCATGGAAGAAAAGGGCACACTGTTGCACGTCTTTTGGTCCTGCCCACGCCTCCAACATTTCTGGAGCGAGGTGCGACGGATCACGCAGCAGTTCTCGGACCGTACAATCCCAAATGACCCAGCGTTCTTCCTTCTCCATGCGACTGACGCCCCAACGCGGGTGTACAAGAAATCAATTGTTCGCCATCTATTGGACGCCGCCAAGGCCTGCATTCCAGTTCGCTGGAAATCGCCCCTTCCACCGACTATAGCCATGTGGCTGAGGAAAATAGACGAGATCAATAAGATGGAGGATCTTATCCTTACGAGTCAGGATAGGCAAGAAGCCTACACAAACACTTGGCGTATCTGGAATATCTTCTCCTACTCCGAGGAAGGTATTGCCTTGAGAGGTGAGAACGCCCCGACCTGAACTTCATTGATCTCGTCTGTAACAGTCTCCTCATAAGAGCCTTAGGTGGAGGCTAGTTGATGGTGACCTTGAAGTTGCTGAATGAAACGCGCTGTCCATGTTCACGACCCCCCCCCCCCCAACACCTAGCCCCCCAACCCCTACCCCGTATACCTTTACCTTTCTCTCCCTCCTCTCTCTCTCCACCTATAAAACCAGAGAGCACTCGCTCTCAATCTTTGTTTCCATCCTTCTCTGTTTATCCCTATCCTGTACACAAATGTGAAAAGTAAGGGAGAAGGGACCATGGGACCCGGGCGGTTGGTAAGACATCGAAGGTGCGTGTTAAACACCACGGGCAGACAAAGGGAGAAAAATGGAAGGAGGGATCATGACGACATGTGGCAAGTAATTATGTCCCTGGTTAGAGGGTTGGATAAATGACCTCGTCGTTATGAAAGCTAAGTTGGCTATGTAATGGATACACTGCCCAGTCTTTAATGTTATGTTCTGCCTTTTGATGTCTTGTTCTACCCTATTTATTCTGCAGATGTCTGTAATGCTGCGGGGGCTCCCATGGACCCCCATGTTTCCCTGTATATAAATAAAAAATTAAAACAAAAAAAAAAAATATGTGCAGTACTTACCCGTTTACGAGATGCATCCTCTCCGTCGCTTCCGGGTATGGGCTGCGGGAATGGGCGTTCCTTCTTGATTGACAGTCTTCCGAGAGGCTTCCGACGGTCGCATCCATCGCGTCACGATTTTCCGAAAGAAGCCGAACGTCGGTGCGCAGGCGCAGTATAGAGCCGCACCGACGTTCGGCTTCTTTCGGCTACGAGTGACGCGATGGATGCGACCGTCGGAAGCCGCTCGGAAACCTGTCAATCAAGAAGGAACGCCCGCTCCCGAAGACCCATACCCGGAAGCGACGGAAGAAGATGCAGCTCGAAAACGGGTAAGTACTGCTCATATTTTAATACAAATAGCCGATTCCCCTAGACCGAACGAGCAGGAATCTAAAGGGAGAACAAAAAAATTTTAATAAATGGGTGAACTCCCGCTTTAAGTCTTATACAAAGCTTCAGGATGGAGTGGATGCTTCCTTACATTCCAGGATGAGATCATCTTAGAACTCCTGTATCCAGGCGGTTCTGTACCTCACCATCCCCTACCAAATGCAGTAAGCCGACTGCATGAGAGACACCCCTACCCAACAAGCCCCCCAAAGAAGATGTTGTGTCTGTAGCAAGCGCGGATATAGGCGTGACACCCGTTATTTTTGTCCCCGCTGTCCTGACGATCCTGGTCTTTGTATTGGTGAATGTTTTGAACGCTTCCACACACGAGTGAAGTATCAGCGTAGGGTAAAACATTTCACAGGCTAGGCACACTTACACAGGGTCTCCCAAGATGCCATCGCATTTTGAGAGACCCAAACCTGGAACCAAAAAGTTGAACAGTTAGGCCTCGTACAGACGACCGAACATGTCTGCTGAAACTGGTCCGCGGACCAGTTTCAGCAGACATGTTCGGTCGTCTGTACGTCCGAGCGGACAGGTTTCCAGCGTACATTTGTCCACCCGACCGTTTTCGAGCGGACACATGTTTCTTAGCATGCTAAGAAACACGTCCGCTGGAATCTTGTCCATCGGACATGTTCGGTCGTCTGTACAGACTTACCGTACATGTCCGACCGGCCGCCATCCCTCGCATGCGTCAAATGACTTAGACGCATGCGTGGAAGCATTGACCTTCCAGCGTCGCGCACGTCGCCGCGCTGTCTGTCCGTGCGGATTTCTGTCTGATGGTGTGTACAACCATCAGACAGAAATCTCCGACCGGACATGTCCGCTGAAAACGGTCCGGCGGACCGATTTCAGCGAACAGTCCGGTCGTCTGTACGAGGCCTTACAGTTACAAAAAAAGTGTTAAAAAAAAAGTAAAAAATAAAATAAAAATAGTTGTCGTTTTATTGTTCTCTCCCTCTCAATTCTCTCTCTATTGTTCTGCTCTTTTTTACTGTATTCTATTCTGCAAAGTTTTATTGTTGTTATGTTTTTTCATGCTTGTTTTTCAGGAATGTAATTTACTTTACTGTTTTCAGGTACGCCATTCAGCTGTTGCGCGGACTTATTTATCTTGACAGCAACAGCGTTTGCTCCCATGATATATAAAGCCGTGACTCCAGTGTTGTAGGAGGTGATTTCACCACCACAGTTAAAAAAAGAGCATATATGCCGAAGCATGGGGGCATTAGGGGCAGAGGAGCGATTTTGCTCCTAATGCCGCGTACATACGGGCGACATTCCTACTGAGGCTTTCCAGTGGAAAAGTCCGACCGTGTGTACGCGCATAACTTTTTATGCCGCGTACATACGATCGAAACTCCGACGAAGGCTTGCCCGTGGAAAAGTTTGACCGTGTGTACGGGGCATAACTTTTTTTTGCGGGAGGATGCCCCCATGCTTCGGCATATATAAATGGTGCATGTATGCCCATCATTAGAAATGGGTGGATGAAGGGAGGTATTCTAATGGTGGGCATACCCACCGATCAATCTTTTTTTCGTTCAGCCAACATTACAATACATGTCCAACAAGAACCATCAACGTACTGGTATGTTGCTGGACTTTGAATGGTTATACCAGAATGATGCCTGCGGGTTTTGGTATCATCTTGGTATCATTCTTTTCAGCCAGCAGTCGGCTTTAATGTAAAAGCAGTCCTAGGGGCTAAGACTGCTTTTACATTCAGTGGGAGGGAATGCCCCCCCCCGGATATAAACAGCGCCATTGGGAAATTGGGAAAGCATTTTATCACACCAAACTTGGTGTGGTCAGATGCTTTGAGGGCAGAGGAAAGATCTAGGGTCTAATAGACCCCATTTAAAAAAAAAAAAGAGTACCTGTCACTAACTATTGCTATCATAAGGGATATTTACATTCCCTGAATTAACAATAAAAATGGTAAAAAAATAAATAAAATGGAAGGAACAGTTTACAAATAAAATAAAAAAAGCTAAATATATATATAAAAAAAAAGCATCCCTGTCCCCCCCTGCTCTTGCGCAAAGGCGAAAGCAAGCGTCGGTCTGAAGTCATATATAAACAGCAATTGTACCATGCATGTGAGGTATCACCGCGAAGGGCAGATCGAGGGCAGTAATTTTAGCAGTAGACCTCCTCTGTAAATCTAATGTGGTAACCTGTAAAGGCTTTTAAAGGCTTTTAAAAATGTATGTAGTTTGTCACCACTGAGTGTTTGTGCGCAATTTTAAAGTATGTCGTGTTTGGTATCCATGTACTCGGCCTAAGATCATCTTTTTTATTTCATCAATAATTTGGGCAATATAGTGTGTTTTAGTGCTTTAAAAAAATGCAACACCCACCATTTTAATCTGTAGGGCCTTTGCTTTAAAATATATATATAATGTTTGGGGGTTCAACTTTCTTGCAAAAAAAAATATGTTTTTATGTAAACAAACAGTGTCAAAAAGGGCTTTTTCTTCAAGTGGTTAGAAGAGTGGGTGATGTGTGACATAAGCTTCTAAATGTTGTGCATAAAATGCCAGGACAATTCAAAACCCCCCCCCAAATGACCCCATTTTGGAAAGTAGACACCCCAAGCTATTTGCTGAGAGGCATCTCGAGTCCATGGAATATTTTATATTTTGACAAAAGTTGCGGGAAAAAAGAGATATATTGCTCAAACATGCCATGGGCATATGTGGAATTACACCCCAAAATACATTCTGCTGCTTCTCCCGAGTACGGGGATAACACATATGTGAGACTTTTTGGGAGCCTAGCCGGGTACGGGACCCCAAAAACCAATCACCGCCTTCAGGCTTTCTAAGGGTGTAAATTTTTGATTTTACTCACTCCCTATCAGTTTCGGAGGCCATGGAATGCCCAGATGGCACAAAACCCCCCCAAATGACCCCATTTTGGAAAGTAGACACCCCAAGCTATTTGCTGAGAGGTATGGTGAGTATTTTGCAGATCTCGCTTTTTGTCACAAAGTTTTGAAAATTTTAAAAAGAAAAAAAATATATATATATTTTCTTTCTTAATTTTCAAAAACAAATGAGAGCTGTAAAATACTCACTATGCCTCTCAACAAATAGCTTGGGGTGTCTACTTTCCAAAATGGGGTCATTTGGGGGTGTGTTATGCCATTTTGGCATTTTATGGCCTTCGAAACTGTGATAAGTAGTGAAATCAAAAATGTATGCCCTTAGAAATCTTGAAGGCATTGCTTGGGTTTCGGGGTCCCGTATGCGGCTAGACTCCCAAAAAGTCCCGCACATGTGGTATCCCCGTACTCAGGAGAAGCAGCAGAATGTATTTTGGGGTGTATTAATTGCATTGCGCCCGCTGCTACGCCGGTTCATGCGCCTAATTAAGGATTCATCCGGCGTGCCAATTAAGCCATGAACGGCGCAGCGCATTGCTTTTAGTAAATCAGCCCCTCTGCGTCCATAGACAGCACAAACAGAATTTTTTTTTATTTTAATGCACCAGGGTGTTAAGAATCAGAACGGGACCAAGTACCACATGCACTTGGTCCCATAGGAGATTTAATCAATAATCAAAAAGTTAATAAATTTGCAGAAATGCAGACCCAAATTTGCAAGGAACCTCTACAATGCTTCACCATGGCCTGCAAACACTCATTATTGTACTACTCTCAAGTCCTTCGGCGAACAAACTGCCTCCTGCTACAGCATAATATTTCTAATTTTGACTCATCAGTCCAGAGCAATTGCTGCTATTTTTCTGCACCCCAGTTCCTACGTGTTTGTGCATAGTTGAGTCCCTTAGCATTGTTTCCACATCAGCGGTATGGCTTTTTTTGCCACAATAATTCTGTGGAGACTACTTCTGGCCAGACTTTCGGACAGTAGTTGGGCGTACCTGGGTCCAGGGGCGGACTGACCGGTCGGGCAATGCAGCCGTGGACCGAGGGCCAGACTCACTTGGGAGGGGTTATATAGGGGAGGAACTCAATTTTAATTGGGTTAACCAGTGTCCAATCACCTGTGTTCAGAGGCGTCCCTAGGGGGGGCCAGAGGGGGCCCTGACCCCCCCCCCCCCAACATCATGCTGTGCCCCACCATGTGCCCCCCCAAAAAAAAAAAACATTTTTTTTTTTTGCAATTTTTGTATTTTGCTCCCTGAGAGGGAGAGCGTCCCCAGTCAGCTCTGCGGGGGATTCCTCCCCCTCTCTGTGCTCGCCGACACTGCATAATGCGAGCGCTCACACAACCAGATATTTTAGCCTGGGCCGTGTTTAAGTGTGTGCACTGCAGACTGCAGTACACTGTAATCACTGAACTACATTATCTCCATCCCTTCTCTCCCCCTCTCCTGTTCTTTCAAAACATTCACAATTTACTTTCACTTTCACTTAGGCAGATAATATACGGTGCAAATTTCTTTCCTGCATCCACAAATTGCAGGAAAGAAACTTGCATGATTCCCCCATCAACAGACAGTGGTGACAGGGGAATATCCCTCCTGCCCAGCAATTATATTCTCCCGACAAACAGTGATTATCACTAGTGACTATACAGCAACCACTAGTGATAATTATAAGAGAATCTGCTCATTAACGGTTCAAATCTCAGCCAGTTTCTGCTGAACCAGCTGAGATTTAAACTGTCTATGGCTGGTCTTAGCTCTTAGGCAGCCCATACATTGATTAGCACCAGGGATGGACTGGCCATTGGGACTACTGGGAGTTTCCCGGTGGGCTGATGGCTCAGTGGGCCGGCTTCAGTGATAGCGGACCGCCACCTCCCTCTGCTCCTCTGTCTCTCCCTTCCCACAGCACTCACCTCCTCTCCCTCCCCACAGCGCTCACCTGGGGGGACAAAGAAGCAGGGGGAGGACCAGAGGAGCATGGGGGAGGGGACAGACAGCTGACTCAACAGCTATGGCCTGGGAGTTTCTCACTTCTTTCTAATCTTGTCCCATAAGGGGGGGCACCAAACTGATTCTTTGCCCCGGGTGAAATAATGTCTAGCTTCCCCACTGGTCTGCCTATAAGAGTACCAGTACCAGCCATTATACTCTAATAAAGTAGAACAGCTAGTGGCTAGTGAAGGGGGAGAGGGGGCTTGGGTGGGGGGGTGCGGGAGTTGTTGGCCGCCATGGGAGAGACCTGTCAAACTGGGCCAGTCTGGATGAAGTCCAGGGCCAAATTTTTGCCCCAGTCCAGCCCTGATTAGCACTGTGGAGTGTCGGCTTCCTGGCGTGATCGGGCATGTGGGATTTCAAACACACCCGAGCCCATCTCTATTGGTTGTAGACAGTTGAGCTCCCTGCAGGTTGCTTAGAAGCAGTGGACCCTTCTCTGACATGCTGATCGGGATGCAATCCAGGTGATGCTCTTAGTCAAATCCTAGTCATAAATATCAGTGATTTTATTGATCAAAGCCCACACTTTACAGGCATAGAGCCCACATGGCTGCTGATCATACGGTTGATTATATTTATGTGGTTGTACTCTTGATGCTAATAAATACTGTGTTTATTAGATCTGACTGGGAGCATTACCTTGATCACATTCCGATCAGCATGTCAACAGAGAAGGTTATACAGCATTACTGCTGCTAGGTGACCAGCTGGGGGCTCGGCTCTCTATAACCAATAGTGCCAGCCTTCCCATGCATGCACCCATAATGTCACCAGCACTAGGTCCTAATAGACTGCCGCCGCTGCCAAGGAGACAGACGCCAGACCAGCTCTGTAAATAGCAGGGACAGGACAGCTGGGGATCCCCACTGTGGCAGAACACCAGGGCCCGGTGGCAAGACAACCTTTGCAAACCTGAGAGTTCTCCCACTGCTTTGGACCCTCATATTTTCTTGGTGTGCTGGTGACATATATCTCTTATTTTCTGCCACCCTGGGGGGCCCCAGTATAGTAGGAAGGGAGCTCACTGCAGAACATGTGAAAGGGCCCATAGTGGGATCGTAGTAAAGGGCCCCAGGATATATATATATATATATATATATATATATATATATATATATATATATATATATATAATTGCATTTTATAGTTGGCCCCCCTACTTTTGTCCCTGTCCCCCCATGTGCCCCCCCTAAATATGAAAGCTGGAGATGCCACTGCCTGTGGTGGCTACATAACCCATTAAGTAATTAAGGCTCTGTGTCCCGTGATGTATAATCAAGAAAACATATTTTTCGGGCCTCAGCACTGCCACGGAGGGTAAGGGGGAGAGCAAGCGCCACCAGATCACACAGAGCGGGGATCTCCCACTGTAACACCTTGCAGCCTCTAGGACCAATGCCAGGACATGTGACGTCTATCATATGAGTCTGTCTAGGAGGCGGGACATCGTATGACAGCGACCGCCAGGTGTCACAGCAGGAGATCTCCGCTCTGTGTGATCCGGTGGTGCTCCTCTCTCTAATCCCCAGGCACTGGGAGGCTGCATTGATAGGCACTGGTGAGGCTGCACTGATCAACACTGGTGAGGCTGCATTGATGGGCACTGGTGAGGCTGCATTGATGGGCACTGGTGAGGCTGCTGTGATGGGCACTGGTGAGGCTGCATTGATGGGCACTGGTGAGGCTGCATTGATGGGCACTGGTGAGGCTGCATTCATGATCACTGGCGAGGCTGCATTGAAGGGCATTGATCAGGCTGCACTGATGGGCACTGGTGAGGTTGCATTTATGGGCACTGGTGAGGCTGCATTAATGGGCACTGGTGAGGCTGCATTAATGGGCATTTAACAGGCTGCAAAGATGGGCACTGGTGAGGTTGCATTGATGGGAACTGATGAGGCTGCGCTGATGGCCACTGGTGAGGCTGCATTAATGGGCACTGATGTGGGCTTTTTCTAAGATAGACTCTTAAATGGACACAGAGAGGACCTGTACACGCAGGCGACACATTTACATGTTGCGCCGCACGCTTCCATGCACTGGTCTGATGCAAACCTTCTATATCTACAGTCCTGTATTGGGAAAAGGCTGGCGCCTCCCTCCGAGTCCCTCCCTCACCTCGGCAAGCAAGCAGGGCCCTCCACCAAATTGATCTACTGGGATTTTCACGCACAACCATCTCTAGGGTTTACAGAGAATGGTCCAAAAAAGAGAAAATATCCAGTGAGCGGAGGTTGTGTTGATGAAAATGCCTTGTTGACATCAGAGGAGAATAGGCAGACTGGTTTGAGATGATAGCAAGGCTACAGTAACTCAAATAACTACTCGTTACAACCAAGGTATGCAGAATACCATCTCTGATCGCACAACACATTGCACCTTAAACAGAAGGGCTACAGCAGCAGAAGACCACACCACGTGCCACTCCTGTCAGCTAAGAACAGGAAACTGAGCATATAATTTGCCCAGGCTCACCAAAATTGGATATTAGAAGATTGGAAAAACATTGCCTTGTCTGATGAGTCTTGATTTCAGTTGCTACATTCAGATGATGGGGTCAGAATTTGGTGTAAACAACGTGACATTATGGATCCATCCTGCCTTGTATCAATGGTTCAGGCTGGTGGTGGTGTAATGGTGTGGGGGATATATTCTTGGCACACTTTGGGCCCCTTAGTACCAACTGAACATCATTTAAACATCACAATCTACTTGAGTATGGTTGCTGACCATGTCCATCCCTTTATGACTACAGTGAACCCATCTTTTAATGGCTACTTCCAGCAGGATAATGCACCATGTCAGAAAGCTCAAATAATCTCAAACTGGTTTCATGAACATGAAAATTAGTTCACGGTACTCCAATGGCCTCCACAGTCACCAGACCTCAATCCAATAGAGCACCTTTAGGGTGTGGTGGAATGGGAGATTTGCATCATGGATGTGCAGCCGACAAATAAGCTGAGCTATAAATACCTCTTATGCAATTACTAGTTGCTACCACTAATCCTACTTACTACGTGCTTGACATGAGTTGTTTATGGGCCTATGCCCTAAGTTACTGAACATGTTCGCCCTAACTTTCTATGCTAAGGGTTGACGGTATTTCCTACATACTCCCTTAATGGCCTAATGCACGACTCTATGTTTAACTGATGATCACTTGCATACAGTTGTGCATTGGAATCTTTACCTCCATTATATGATTTTATCGCTAGGCTTTGGCTTTGTTGTAATACGTCCATCCTAGTAGCTCAACGCCTTCCCTTATGTGAGAGAGAGAGATGATGTAGAGAACCCCCAAACTCCTGTTTGTGTGGAGTGACGCCTGGGGTCCAATACTGAATTCTCACATAGAGAAGAGCATTGAAATCCTTCCCTATCCGCAGTTGTGGTTCACTCCCGTTCATCGGAGCTGTTGTAAGTGGCTGGTGAGTGTGTGTGTGTGTGTGTGTGTGTGTGTGTGTGTGTGTGTGTATGTATGTATGTATGTGTATATATATATATATATATATATATATATATATATATATATATATATATATATATATATATATATATATATATATATATATATACTTACACACACACACACATACACACATTGGCCGGGATTCAGAAAGGACTTACGACGACGTATCTCCAGATACGCCGTCGTAAGTCCAAATGTGCGCCGTCGTATCTTGAAGCGTATTCTGGAAACAAGATATGCCTGAATTTGGCCAAGATACGACCGACGTAAGTCTCCTATGCCGTCGTATCTTGGGTGCATATTTACGCTGGCCGCTAGGGACGCTTCCGTAGATTTACGTGTCAAATATGCAAATGACCTAGATACGCCGATTCACGAACGTACTTGCGCCCGTCGGATTTAGCTACGCCATTTACGTAAGGCGTACGTCCGGTGTAAGTTTACCCCTCATAAAGCAGGGGTAAGTCATGTTAAGGTATGGACATCGGAAACATCGGAACAGCGTCGTATTTTACGTCGTTTGCGTAAGTCGTACGCGAATGGGGCTGGGCGTAGGTTACGTTCACGTCGACAAAACATTGAGTCGACGTATCTTAGGGAGTATTTGCGACGTGATACTGAGCATGCGCGCGCATGCGCCGTTCGATCGGCCATGCATTCACGCTTCATTATAATACAACACGCCCACTGCCTTGCTACTTTAAATTACGCTGGCTTACGCCGGTCCATTTACGTTACGCCGGCGTACATATGGGAGCAAGTGCTTTGTGAATACAGTACTTGCCTCTCTACGTTACGTCGGCGTAGCGCATATGAGATGCGCTACGCCCGCTCAAAGATACGCCAATGTATCTGAATCCCGGCCAGTATATTTTATATAAATAATTATATTTTTATCAGAAGGAAAAATTTTAGAACAATTGTGATTTTGAACGTAACTTGGAATCAAAACAAGGCAGCAAAAGTGTGTGACATGTAAAAAAAAATATTGACAACGTGTAATCCTAAAAGTAAAAGGATGCTTGTGAGGCTAACATTAGGCTAGCCATACATCCAGCAATCAGAATGAATAATTGCTGTTCAATCTCCTTTAGATTTATTTAAACTGCAAAAATATGTAGAAATCCCCCCTAAATCATCTAGTGTGCAGTCAGGTAACTTGTAAGCTCTCATACTACAAAGCCGTTCATAGATCTAAAGAATATTATTCAGATTACAGGGTTAATGGCCAGTTTTCGGTATTTGACACGCTTGGATGAGGAAGCTGAATGGCATAGTGTCCTCTGGGAACTGTTTCTATGTCAGAAGTCTTTAAATTGAATTGCAAAACTCCTTAAAGGGACCTTGTCATAGAGGCTGCTATTGCTGATCTTTCTGTCTTAAAATTCAGCTGTCATGCTGATTCTATTGTGTTGATACAGTTATGTTGGGCTTTTAATATGACAATGGCTTTGATAAAAGTAATTGCATCTTCCAGAAAACAACTGTACTAAATCACTGTTTTAACTGTAAGCAATAGACAAATGTTGATCATGTTGAACTTTTCTTGCTGTGTTGGTTGTTTATAAGCAAAAAATCATTTTCATGATCAGGTGATTGATCATTTGCATATTGCTACAAGCAGAGCTTTTTTTCTCAGAAAATAGGTGCAGGAACTCAACCACGACCCTGTTCAGATTTCAAAAACAGTAGAAGGGTCTTAAAGGGGCATTAAATACCAGAATTGCATTACATACAGAGTGCAGAGTTCAGGGGGGTTACACACAGAGTGCAGAGCTGTCATTTGTAAACACAGAAACCAGACTTCTGTGTTTTACAAGTGATTGTGGTGAGCAGACACCAAAGGGTCTAAGCCAGAGGTGCTGGAACTGAGTTCCCCCAAGTTCCCCCTGAAAAAAAGCCCTGGCTACAAGTATAAGACTTGCTATACACACACACACATTTTCTTTTGTTCAGACTAATGGCGCGTACACACAACCGTTTTTCATGGCGAGAAAAATGACATTTTTTTAATTGGTCATTAAAAACATTAACAATTTAGAGCATGCTCTATTTTTTCTCGTCCTGAAAAACGGTCGTGTGTAGAATTTAACGACGGGGAAAAAAGCAGGTTATGAGAAGGGAAATTTGCATAATCAGCCCAAAGGGTGTCGCAGATCGAATGGAACTTCCCCTTTATAGTGCCGCCGTACGTGCTTGAGCATTATTTTTTTCACGATCGTGTGTATGCAGGGCAGGCTTGACAAGAATCACATCGAGAAAAACATTGTTTTTTCCGTAACATTAAAAACGGTCGTGTGTACGCGGCATAAAAGCTGAAAAAAAACTATATACAGTATATATTCTCTTACGATTCTCGCGGCGTAACATCATCTTTCACAATACACACACAAAAAAAAGGCTAACTTTACTGTATAGTTTTTCTTAATTCATTGAAGTGTATTTTTTTCCCAAAAAATTTTTTTGAAAGACCGCTGCGCAAATACCGTGTAATATAAAATATTGCAACAACCACCATTTTATTCTCTAGGGTCTCTGATATAAATATACTGATTTTAACTTTGCAAGAAACAAGTGTCAGAAAAAGGTATAGACTAAAGCCGCGTACACACGATCAGTCCATCCGATGAGAACGGTCTGAAGGACCGTTGTCATCGGTTAACCAATGAAGCTGACTGATGGTCCGTCGCGCCTACACACCATCGGTTAAAAAAACGATGGTGTCAGAACGCGGTGACGTAAAACACAACGACGTGCTGAAAAAAACGAAGTTCAATGCTTCCAAGCATGCGTCAACTTGATTCTGAGCATGCGTGGATTTTTAAAGCACGTTGCCATTTTTTTAACCGAAGGTTAAAGTGGATGTAAACCCCAAAAAAATTTATTTTATTTTTTTGATGTCACAATGTAGAGAATAAGATTTCCTTTCATATGTGCCCAGTCTTGCCACACCAAGTTAATCCAGCTCTGAGCAATCCTCTTTTATTGTTCAGTGAAAATTAACAGACTTCCAGAAAAAAACCTGTCTAAATAAAAAGTCCTTTCCGTCCCCTTGCTTCGAGTGACTTACATTACCTCTCTGTAACTGTGGATCACCCCCCCATATTATGATAAACATCCAGCATGTGTCCAAGCTAGTGCACGAGATATGTAAAAACCCTGTCACTCGAAGCCAAGGGGACGGAAAAAGGAAAATTTATATGAAATACTTACCGTAATTTTCCTTTCCTGATGGACTCCATGGCAGCCTACGTGTGGGTTAATCCCGCCTCTCATACCTCATAGGACCCTACTCCCATAAAGCTTTGCTTCTCCCAATAGACTGTGTTCCGTAATATAGCCTACTCCAGCAAAGGGGAGGGAACTCCGGCTGCCATGGAGTCCATCAGGAAAGGAAAATTACGGTAAGTATTTCATATAAATTTTCCTTTTTCCTGACAGACTCCATGGCAGCCTACGTGTGGGAAATGACTAGCCAAACACACCCGGGTGGGCAATTGCTGGTTAACAAAAAGGTTTAATTGACATTGTCAACAGATAAAACATGCAAACCAAAATTAACCGACGATAAAGAAGCCGGTTCTACGCAATAGTGCGTCACAAAAGTATTTAAAGACGACCAGGAAGCTGCTTTGCAGATGACTTCCGGAGAAACATGTCGGGCAGCCGCCCATGATGTCGAGATGCTCCGAGTGGAGTGAGCAGTTACCGCTTCAGGAGGAGCCAACCCTTTTGCCTTATAAGCCCTGTGAATTGCTTGGACGATCCATGTTGAAATGGTTCTGGAAGAAGCCCGCATCCCTTTGTTCTTCCCATGAAAAGACACGAACAAATGATCCGTTTTGCGGAAGGGTGCTGTAGCTTCCAAATATTGTTTCAGGACTTTCCCAACATCCAGAGGATGAACAATAGAGTCCTCAGAGGAACGAAAAGTGGGGAGGACAATTTCTTGGTTTTCGTGAAAAACTGATGTTACCTTGGGCTTGGACCCCAGCATCGGGACCAACACAACACGGTCTGGAAAGAAAGTGAGGAATGGTTCTTTGAATCCTAGGGAACCAATTTCAGAGACTCTTTTGGCAGATGTTATGGCAACAAGAAAGACAACCTTGAGGGAAAGATCTTTAATAGATAGATGAACCAGATTTTGTTCTTCTGAGAAAAAGTCCAAAACCAATGGGAGGTCCCATTTGGAGAACCTTGGTCTTCTTAGAGGTCTCAGCCTCATAGCTCCTTTGAAGAACTGTCTGACAAGGACGTGTTTAGCCCAGGATATTCATGTGAAGGCAGATATCGCTGACACTTGAACTCTCAGGGAACTGACTGACAATGGTAGATCTAGCCCTGTCTGGAGAAAACCCAAAACATCTTGAACTCTGGGATCCTTAGGTGAACCGTTCATGGAGGAGGTGTAAACCGAAAATTTAGACCATATTCTTTGATAGATCCTGTTGGTACTTGGTCTCCTAGCACTTAGTAAGGTAGATAATGCTTGACTTGGACAACCTAGTTCTTCCAACCTTTCCCTCTCAAGAACCAGACCATTAGATGTAGATGGTCCGGGCAAGGGTGAGGGGTCGCTCCCTGCAACAGGAGATCTGGTCTGATCGGGAGTGGAACTGGATCCCGGAAGCTCAGCTGGCATAACAATGGAAACCAGGGCCTGTTGGGCCAGTAAGGAATTATTGCCACTACCTCGACTTCCTCCCACCTGAGTCTCGATAGGAACCGGAGAACGACCGGGACTGGAGGGAAGGCATAGGCTCTGTGGAACATCCACTGGTCTGTTAGGGCATCCACCCCGAACGCCTGGGGACAGCGACTTCTCGTAAAGAATTTCTCCAGTTTGAAGTTGCATGGGGATGCAAACAGGTCTACTTCCGGCACAAATCCTAGTGATAGGATCCAGCTGAATACTTCGCTGTGGAGAGACCACTCGTTGTTGTTGAGTGTCGTCCTCGATAGGAAATCTGCTTGTAGATTCTGATCCCCGGGGAGAAAAACTGCTGTCAGATCTGTCAGATATGTCTGAGCCCAGGACATGATCGGCTCTATCTCCTTCAGTAGAGAAAGACTGCGAGTGCCTCCCTGTCTCTTTATGTATGACACCGCTGTCGTATTGTCCATCCTTAGGAGGACTGACGACCCCTTGGTTAGATGAGAAAAGGCTTGAAGGGCACAGAAGGCTGCACGGAGTTCCAGGACATTGGAAACCACCTTCCGAGGTGACCAGTCCCACTTCCCTTGAGCTACTTCCTTTAGGCAAAGAGCACCCCAGCCTTTGCTGCTGGCGTCGGATGTAAATGTGACCCAAGAGACAGGGGCTATTGAAAGACAGTTGAGGAGATTCTCTCGTAGAAGCCACCAGAAAAGACTTTCCCGCATTGACCAGGTTATCCGAACCAAATGATCTCGGGAGCTTGGATCCCATTGTTGAAGAAAACCCTTCTGGAAGGGACGCATTCTCCACTGTGCCCACCTTACCATGGGAATTGTGGACACCATGGTGCCTATTATCTTGAGGCAAAGTGAGGCTTTGAGAAAAGGAGAGTCCAGTGCTAGACGAATCCTGTCCCGAACTATTGGGATTTTTTCCAAGGGTAAGGAAATGGTGCTCTGGACCGTGTCGAATTGGGCACCGAGGAAAACAAGAGACTGTGTGGGATCCAGATGACTTTTCTCTTTGTTCAGAAGCCAACCAAACTCAGTTAGAGTAAGGATGACTTGGGCCCGATGTGTCAGTAGTTGTTCTTTGCTCTGTGAAAGTAACAGCAGATCGTCCAAATAATGGTGAAGACGAATGCCTTTTGTCCTGATCAAGGCCACGACGGCCAGTAAGAGCTTTGAAAACACTCGAGGCGATGTTGTAAGCCCGAACGGGAGACAAGTAAATTGGAGATGAGTACTGCCCACTGCAAAGCGAAGGTACTTCTGAAACTCTATCGCTACTGGGACATGAAAGTAGGCGTCTTTCAATTCGATAGATATCAACCAATCGCCCGGTAGAATCGTCTGGCGTATTGTGAGTAAGGACTCCATCTTGAACTTCTCTTTTTTGATGAAGGTGTTCAGGTGTGTCAGGTCTATCACTGGCCTCCAGGAGCCAGTCTTCTTTAGGACCATAAACAGAGGTGAGTACATTCCTTGAAATTTTTCTGCCGTTGGAACGTGTATGGCGGCGCCCTGGGCCAAAAGAGTGTTTGTGTATGTTAGAAGAATCTGTTTTTTCTCTTCTGAGCAGGGTAGATTTGTGGGAATAAATTGGAGTATAGGTGGACTGACAAATGTCCAGGAGTGTCCCGTGGATACTGTCTTGATTGTCCAAAAGTCTTTGATTGAGGCTGCCCAGACATGGCGGAATTGCAGAAGTCGAGCTCCAACTCGATCCGTCTGAGCCGACCCTATATCAAAAGGACTTAGAGGTGTCACGGTTACCAGAAGATGCCCCTTTTGCGGACTTCTGACCAGAAGGCTGGTTTCTTCTCCAGTTCTTCCTGAACTCTCTACCAGGTTTGTACCGACGAGCCTCCCTTGAGCGATCCTGGTCTTGTCTGGGAAAAAACTTTCTTTGATTGAAGGGACGGCGATCCTGGGGAAGGAACCCCGACTTACCCCCTGTGGCACGGGTGATAGCACTATCAAGTTTGTTCCCAAACAGGGAGGACCCCTGAAAGGGAATCCGAGACCATGCCTGCTTGGAGGCTGGATCGGCTACCCAAGGACGAAGCCATAGGGCACGTTTAGCTGTGACAGAAGAGAGCATGACCCGTGCCACTAAACGGATAATATCCAGGGAGGCCTCACCCAGAAAGGCAGTCGCCATTCTGAGTTCATGGAGTGGTAGATCTCTGAACACATGATCGGATAGATTTGACAGGGTAGAATCCACTTCATCCGTCCAAGCTTCCATTGCTTTAGATAGGGCTGCGAGGGCCAGAGCTGGTTTGCAGGCCATACCTGCTGTGACGTATATGCGTTTGAGATCTGTATCAATCTTCCTATCCAAACCGTCTTTAAATGAAACAGTGTCTTCCAGGGGAAGAGTAACATGTTTCACTAACCTCATTAATGCGGCGTCAATCAAAGGAGCAGATTCCAAATGTTTAACATCTTCAGATTTGAATGGATACATTTTTGCGACTTTAGAGAGCAATGAATTTTTCCTTTCCGTGGCTGTCCACTCATCAGTAATCATTTCTCCAAGTTCCCCTAGGAGAGTTAAACTGGGACGCTCCTTTTTGAGGTGCTTGAAATATTTTCTCTGTTTGGAAGGCGCTTCAACCGGATCTTCCCACTTTAATGCGGCTTTAACGGCTTTAACTAGATTTGGAACAAGAGAGAAATCAAATCCTGCAGAATTGACAATACTTTCTACTTCACTAGTAGAAGACAGACTTGGTGAACGATTACGCTGAGAAGGACCCGGTAATTCAGAATCATCCTGAATATGGATTGGAGCTGGGACAATTGGAGAAGGAAAGCTACAATTGGGAACAGGTTTGTTCAGAGATTCCTGAACCACTTTTCTGACCAGAGCCTCCACCTGTTGATCATGATTTTCTCTTTCACCAGCAGCACAAGCATAACAGGAATCACAGAAGGATTTGCCTTCTGGAACTTGAGCTCTGCACCCCCAGCAGATTCTCCTATCAGAATGGCTGGAATGACGGTGGGAATGACGGTCAGATGTGGTTTTAGTTTTATCACTGTGATGTTTAGAAGGTGATCTTGGATGTCTAGAACTTGATCTGGAGTGACGATGTTGCGATCTAGAAACAACAGTTTCTTCATGTACTGAGGGCTGTAGATCAGACCTAGAAGGGCTGATGGTAGGGAAATAATTAAAAATTGCACCTAAAACCCAACAGACAGGTAGAGGAAATAAAAATTCCATCCTACCTGCGGCGTGTGGGTTGGCCACTGGGGGGCGGTGACACATCCATAATAGGCAGGGATACACACTGTAATTGATGCATATAGAGAAAACATGACCATAAGGGTGAGGCATTCAAAGAAGGCAACAGTATGGATATAAAACAGAGTGCCAACAGGCACCTACCTTAAACGACAAGCGATGTGCCTGGAAGCAGAAACAGCATGCGTCAGGAGATCCCAACAACATGCTGAGACTGACAGCTTTTTAAAAGCTGCCGCTTCCTGATGATGTCACCGCGCCCCGCCGTGTACTCTGTGCGCCTGCGCAGTGTCCGGCGTGACTGAAAGTACCTCGCGCGCATGCGCGAACAGCGGTACTAGCCGTAACTGCGCATGCGCGAACCGGAGGGGGCTCGCACACGCGCAGTAGACTCAGGGGAGAGAGGCTGGAACGCAGGTGTGCTCCAGCCGCCATAACCAGGAAGGGCACTAGCGCAGACAAACAACAAACATAAACAGGCTGCCAATAACAAATGCAGATAATACGATACCAAAAACGATCCGTCCAGTCTGGGAACCATGAGGCTCAGAGATGCACCATCTGGGAAACCGTCTGTGGGGGAAGGCCTCCTGCTAATAGCTGGGACGTTTGGCCACAATACTGCTTGCCTGCCAATGGCTGGTTCAAAAAGCTTTATAAGGCATTGGAGTTTTGAATACTGCCTCTATCCACCCGGCTAATAGCTGGGACTTGTTGGACTCCAGAAACTGAGATCTCCCATGAGTGCAACGACCAGGACTGGAACTTCGAGAAATCTTCACATTTAAAAAGGTAAGACTACCTAGGTCCTAGGAGGAGGACAAAAAAGGAACACAGTCTATTGGGAGAAGCAAAGCTTTATGGGAGTAGGGTCCTATGAGGTATGAGAGGCGGGATTAACCCACACGTAGGCTGCCATGGAGTCTGTCAGGAAAGGACTTTTTATTTAGACAGGTTTTTATCTGTAAGTCTGTTAATTTTCACTGAACAATAAAAGTGGATTGCTCAGAGCTGGATTAACTATGTGTGGCAAGACTGGGCACAGATGATAGGAAATCGTATTCTCTACATTGTTACATCCACTTTAAATAACCTATGGGGCCTACACACGATCGGTTTGGACCGATGAAAACGGTCCATCAGGCCGTTATGCTCTCGTTATTCCGAAGTTCATTCCTTTGATCCGAGAATGGAAAGTTGCAATGTTATAGTTCTCTACCAGCACAGACAATGTTGTGAAAAACTTGGCAGACTGCCCGTTTTTTTTTCCTTTTGAGGAAAATTTGAGAAAATAAAGAAGACAGTTTCTGCACACCTGTGGGACATCACTTCTCACAACCGGACCACACTATAGAAGACCTCAATGTTTTAGTTCTTAAGGCTAGGTTCACACTATACTACACGACAGCAGTACGGCTTTCATCCTACTTTGCTCTGCGACATCAGTCCTACATTGGTCTTACATTGGTCTTACATCCATCCGACTTGAATGAACAGGATACTACTTTGATCCGACTTTGTGATAGTCTGACTTGTTCTTTGACCAATCAAAACAATCCCAGAGTGAGATAAATTCCATTTCCTGACAGACTCCATGGCAGCCTACATGTGGGTTAATCCCGCCCCTCATACCTCATAGGACTCTTCTCCCATAAATCTTTGTTCTGGGCCAGAGGCCGTGTTCCTTTTTTTGTCCTCCTTCTAGGACCAAGATATAGTCTTACCTTTTCACAATTTTTTCTGTAATCCAGGCCTGGTGGTGTGCACGGCGATACGTTGGTGGGTAGCGATGATCCTCTCTGCAGTCCAGCAATCCTAGCTATTAGTAGGTGGACATGGGCAATATGATGCGATACCATGAAGAGCTTACTAACCTGGCCATTGGCAGGCAATATGGTCAAACGTCCCAGCTATTAGCAGGAGGCCTTGTAAACGCCCGATCTTGCAGTGGGTCGAGCAAACAGCTCCCCAGTCCCAGGTTCTGTTTCCGATCGTGCCATGGTGGTTGTAATGTACAAAGATATTTGTTTTATATGGCAGCTGTATCTCTGTGTTTTGTTTGTCTCCTTATTTTCTATCAAGCTCCAGTGAGTGGCCATGGCGGCTGGAGCGCAGCTGCGTTCCAGCTCGCCGCTTCAGGAAGTCGCCAGGACCTGT
The DNA here is from genome assembly GCF_905171775.1 of Rana temporaria. NCBI lineage: Eukaryota > Metazoa > Chordata > Amphibia > Anura > Ranidae > Rana > Rana temporaria. The sequence continues at coordinate 55,097,442 of NC_053498.1, forward strand.
CTGCGCATCTGCAAGCCACGAATGAAGATTCCGTGCTTGGTACGTGCAGGTGCGGTTTAGCCAAAATGGTGGCGGCAGTTGCGCATGCGATTGGTCGCCACCGGGTTGCAACATTTTTCCGGCGCAGGCGCGCTGTGGGGCGATGACATCATTATTAGATTTAAATAGTTGTCAAAGCAGCTATTCCTTGGGATGACTTGAAGGCTTATGCAGTGGTTTGCCTAGGCTCTGGTTTACAAGGTAAATTGTTTGCTGCAGGGTCCCTAGGTGCTGGCTATGTTTGTTATGTGTTCTCTTGTGCCTGTTGTCACTCCTGTTCCTCATAAGGCTTTAATGGTTCATTTCAGTTTCAAACTGCCTTGCCATGGATCTGTCACTGCCCTCCTGTGGCCAACCCTTGCGCTGCAGATAGGAGTTAGTTATTTTCTGCCTGTGATGCTTGGGTTCACTCCTTCAGGAGCTCTTATCCCTTTCTTTTTCACACAGCACTTTTAGGTCTGAACACCAAAGCATGGCAAAGACCGTCCTAGGTCTCAACGTCGTCACTCCTCTTCAAGCTCCAGACGTCATAGATCTCCCTTTAGATCTAGGTACCACAGAGAGGAGTCTAAAACCACCTCTGAGTGACACTCTCACTACCACTCCAGCCGCTCTGTGAGGAAAGCCTGCTGGGTATGCGAGGCCCAGGTTCCTGAAGGCAATTCGCTCTGCAAGCGATGCTTTTCTAAAGTCGCAAAAGAGAGGGTGGAGACCAACAAGTGGAAGCACTGGTCAGAAAGGTGGTCCGCGAGTCCCTGAGTAAAGCGGATTCTGGTCATACCCATAACCCTGCTGGCAACACTATGTCAGTCCCTATTAGGGATGATCTTGAGGCTCCAGGCCCTTCACAGCCGAGCCATTTCTCAATTGAACCCTCAGACAGTGGGGTGGAGGTAGATGACCCTGTTGCAGGTTTTGAATTTGCCCCAGTACCACAACTGGTCATAGCTGTCAAAGAAGCTTTGAGATGGGAAGAGCCAGTGGGGGCACGCTCCAAACAGAGGAAATATTTTAAACGTCCTAATTTCTCCTTTTTGGGTGAACTTGGCACAATAAGTACAGATAAATGTGGTGGTGGTGTTGAAAAGAAGTATTGTCTGTTAACAAAGGTGTCAGAAATGTACCCATTTAAAAGCAAGGATGTAAAACACCACTTCATTACTGGGCACTTAAAGCGGGAGTTCTCCCATTTATTCAATTTTTCCCCTTTTTCCCTTAGATTCCTGCTCGTTCGGTCTAGGGGAATCGGCTATTTGTATTAAAATATGATCCGTACTTACCCGTTTTCGAGATGCATCTTCTTCCGTCGCTTCCGTGTATGGGTCTTCGGGAGCGGGCGTTCCTTCTTGATTGACAGTCTTTCGAGAGGCTTCCGACGGTCGCATCTATCGCGTCACTCGTAGCCGAAAGAAGCCGAACATCGGTGCGGCTCTATACTGCGCCTGCGCACCGACGTTCGGCTTCTTTCGGAAAATCGTGACGCGATGGATGCGACCGTCGGAAGCCTCTCAGAAGACTGTCAATCAAGAAGGAACGCCCATTCCCGCAGCCCATACCCGGAAGCGACGGAGAGGATGCATCTCGTAAACGGGTAAGTAATGCTCATATTTTAAAACAAATAGCCGATTCCCCTAGACAAAACGAGCAGGAATCTAAGGCTAAAAAGTGCCCTCTAAGGGTAAACCACCGCTTTAAACCCCCTTCGTGCCCAGACCAATTTTCAGCTTTCAGCTCTGAAGCATTTTGAATGACAATTGCGCGGTCATACAACACTGTACCCAAATTATATTTTTATCGTTTTTTTCCCACAAATAGAGCTTTCTTTTGGTGGCATTTGATCACCTCTGCGGTTTTTATTTTTTGCGCTATATCCAAAAAAAGACAGAAAATTTTGGAAAAAAAACACATTTTTTTACTTTTTGTTATAATAATATCCCAATTTAAAAAAAAAAAAAATTCCTTTAGGCTGATACTTATTCTTCTACATATTTTTGTTAAAAAATAAATCGCAATAAGCGTATATTGATTGGTTTGCGCAAAAGTTATAGCGCCTACAAAATAGGGGATATATTTATGATTTATTTTTTATTTATTTTTTACTAGTAATGGCGGCGATCTGCGTTTTTTTTTTTTTGTCAGGCCTGTGATATTGCGGCGGACATATCGGACACTTTTGACACAATTTTGGGACCATTCACATTTTATACAGCGATCAGTGCTATAAAAATGCACTAATTACTGTATAAATGTGAGTGGCAGGGAAGGGGTTAACACTAGGGGGTGAGAAAGGGGTTAAATGTATTCCCTGGGTGTGTTCTAACTGTGTGTGGAGGGGGACTGACTGGGGGAGGTGACCGATGCTGTGTCCCTATGTACAAGGGACACAGCATCGGTCTCCTCTCTCCCTGACAGGACGTGGAGCTCTGTGTTTACACACAGAGCTCCACATCCTTGCTGTCACCGCCGATCGCGGGTACCTGGCGGACATCGCGGCCGCCAGGCACGCGCATCGGCTTCCCAGCGATGCACCGGGCACAGTGTCTCCCCGCTGCGTGCCCCCAGCGGTGTGCGCGGAGAATGTAAACAGGACGTCCACCCGGCACTTGAGAGCTGTGGACGTCTTTCGTCTACAGCGCGGGTCTCAAGTGGTTAAGAGGAATGGAGGAGCTCAGCTATGAGGAAAGATTAGAGGAACTGAATTTATTCACTCTTGAGAAGATTAAGGGGAGATATAATCAGCATGCAAAAATATATAAAGGGGTCCATATAGTGAACTTGATGTTGAGTTATTCACTTTACGGTCAACACTGAGGACAAGGGGGCACTCTTTACGTCTAGAGCAAAAGAGATTTCACCTCCAAATACGGAAAGGTTTCTTCACAGTAAGAGCTGTGAAAATGTGGAACAGACTCCCTCCAGAGGTGGTTCTGGCCAGCTCGGTAAAGTGCTTTAAGAAAGGCCTGGATACTTTCCTAAATGTACAGACTATAACTGAGTACTAACATTTATGGGTAAAGTTGATCCGGGGAATATCCAATTGCCTCTCGGGGGATCAGGAAGGAATTTTTTCCCCTGCTGTAGCAAATTGGATCATGCTCTGCTGGGGTTTTTGCCTTCCTTTGGATCAACTGTGGGTATAGAATTGGGTATATGTGATTGTACGATATTATTATTATTTTATTTCTTATGGTTGAACTTGATGGACTTGTGTCTTTTTTCAACCTGACTAACTACTATTATACACATTATTTTGCATGATTATTTATTGCACAATATAAGCACATTGATGCATATGATTTTTGGTGATGAATTAAGCAAACATTGTATGCATTTTTGCATTTAAAGAGACACTGTGCACTGTTTGCACTTAGCACTTTCTCAGCTTGAAATTTGCACATATCTGATGAATTGATCATATATTGCTGATATTTATGCACATCATGACCTAAAGAGACACTCACTTCTAGACTATTTCCCAGGTACTGAGTATTTCAATATTTGGGGTTGCAGCAGGTTTTTATTTTATTTTTGGTCAGGTAGGCACTAAGCACTGATAGTAAAGTTTGTTATTTTTAGCATATAGCTTTTTTCAGATAGAATCGCCGCCAAACGTGATCCATTGCACTGAATAGGACTGCGCCACAATCGTGTTTAATACACTCTGTTTCAACAAGGTGCTACGGGCTTTCACTGGTTAAAACAGGCGCTCAGGAGGCGACTTAACTACTCTGAGTCGCCTGTCAAATGCCTCTTAAAAAATGATTAACCACAAATGATTTCTCAGAAGAGCGATAAACACTGCGAGACGTATAAACAGCCCTAACTGACAGCGCTGAACCCAGCAGACCAGCCAGTCTAAGAGAATTTACTTAGGAAGTTCTGCAATTGCTATCCCTTTATTTTACGTGATAAGTTTGTATAAAGCCATCAGCAGAAAAGACACACAAAGAATGCACAACACTCCATTGTATAACCCTGGCTGTGCTGAGGGACAAGGGTTCAGAGTCCACTATTAGTATTCTTGATAATCACTCTTTCCATATAGACACACATGTGTGATACAGATCTGCAATAAGCTTTTCTCACTTACCTGAAGGGTAGGTTTAGGATGACAGCGTTCCAATTGTGCTGCTGATAGCTGAGAGCACAGCATGGTCACTCTGATGATCGCTTGCTGTGGAAATCCCCGTCCAGAGCTGTTTTCCCCACGTGTGTGTCTTGTGAATTTCCCCCCATACATCACATCCACACAGACTCAGTCAGAAAGGGAGATCTCGTGTCTTCCCTGGGGTCCTTGGATCTTCCTTTCCCTTTCCCATGGATCGTACAAAGTGAAAGTGAAAGCATTCCCAGACTCACACATCATGCAAGGGTTTTTTTTTTTTTTTTTTTTATATATATAAATTCTAATCCTAAAGCCTGATTCACACTTGTGCAGGTTGCAGTTTACATATTGCAAGTGCATTTTGCATTTTTTTAATACACATCTTTAAACCATTGAAGTCTCTGCAACTAAAAAACAGAAAAAAACCCTCCCTTTCCATAAAATGCACAGATGTTAACTACATCTGTAGGAAACCATGTTAAATGGACTGTAGTGTGTTTCTGCATAACTGAAAATGCAAAAAAAAAAAAAAAAAATGCATAAAACCTAGCCTTAACTGCTTGCCGACCAGCCGCCGTCATTCTACGGCGGCAGGTCGGCTCTGCTGGGCGAGAGCCCGTAGCTATACGGCGGCTCTTTGAGCCGCCACTAGGGGCGCGTGCGCGACGCCCCCCCCCCCCCCCGCTCGCCCCCGACTCCCGTGCGTGTGCCCGGCGGGCGCGATCGCCGCCGGGCACACGCGATCGCTCGTTACAGAGCGGGGACCGGGAGCTGTGTGTGTAAACACACAGCTCTCGGTCCTGTCAGCAGGGGAAATGCTGATCTTCTGTTCATACAATGTATGAATAGAGGATCAGTGATTTCCCCTAGTGCGGCCACCCCCCCCCCCCCCCCACAGTAAGAACACACCCAGGCATACTCCCCACCCCCTAGTGTTAACCCCTTCCCTGCCAGTGGCATTTTTATAGTAATCCAATGCATTTTTATAGCACTGATCGCTATAGAAATGCCAATGGTCCCAAAAATGTGTCAAAAGTGTCCGAAGTGTCCGCCATAATGTCGCAGTACCGAAAAAAAAAATCGCTGATCGCCGCCATTACTAGTAAAAAAAAATATTAATAAAAATGCCATAAAAATACCCCCTATTTTGTAAACGCTATAACTTGCGCAAACCAATCAATTAACGCTTATTGCGTTTTTTTTTTATGAAAAATATATAGAAGAATACGTATCGGCCTAAACTGAGGAAAAAAAAATGTGTTTTATATATTTTTGGGGGATATTTATTATGGCAAAAAGTAAAAAATATTCATTTTTTTCAAAATTGTCGCTCTATTTTTGTTTATAGCGCAAAAAATAAAAACCGCAGAGGTGATCAAATACCACCAAAAGAAAGCTCTATTTGTGGGAAAAAAAGGACGCCAATTTTGTTTGGGAGCCACGTCGCACGACCGCGCAATTGTCTGTTATAGCGATGCAATCCCGAATCGCAAAAAGGTCTCTGGTCTTTGGGCAGCAATATGGTCCGGGGGGTAAGTGGTTAAAGTGGAAGTAAACCTTCTAAAAAAAGAAAAAAAAACCTGCAAGACAAAGGCATAATGAGCTAGTATGCTCGCATACTAGCTCATTATGAATTACTTACCTGAGAACGAAGCCCCCGCAGCGGTCCTAGGACACCTTCTCCGTCGCCACCATGATACCCGGAGCGATGACGTCACTTCTGCGCATGCGGGAGCCGCCACTAATGGCATGATCGCCATTAGTAGTGGCACGCTCAGTGTGCCTGTGCGCCGTTGTCTACGGTGCATGCGCCGTAGACATCGGCGCTGTCTTTTTTGGAATTATCTCCTTAACCACTTGCTTACTGGGCACATAAACCCCCTTCGTGCCCAGGCGAAATTTCAGCTTCCGGCACTGCGTCGCTTTAACTGATAATTGCGCGGTCGTGCGACGTGGCTCCCAAACAAAATTGACGTCCTTTTTTCCCCACAAATAGAGCTTTATTTTGGTGGTATTTGATCACCTCTGCGGTTTTTATTTTTTGCGCTATAAACAAAAAAAGAGCGACAATTTAAAAAAATATATATATATTTTTTACTTGTTGCTATAATAAATATCCCAATTTTTTAAAAAAAAAAACATTTATTTTTCTCAGTTAAGGCCAATACGTATTTTTCGACGTATTTTTGTAAAAAAAATAAAAAAAGTCGCAATAAGCAACTGGTTTGCGCAAAAGTTATAGCGCCTACAAAATGGGGGATAGATTTATGATTTTTTTTTTTTTTTTTTACTTGTAATGGCGGCGATTTGCGTTTTTTTTGTCAGGGCTGCGATATTGCGGTGGACGTATCGGACACTTTTGACACAATTTTGGGACCATTCACATTTATACAGCGATCAGTGCTATAAAAATGCACTAATTACTGTATAAATGTGACTGGCAGTGAAGGGGTTCACACTAGGGGGTGAGGAAGGGGTTAAATGTATTCCCTCATTGTGTTCTTACTGTGTGGGGGGGAGGGGACTGACTGCGGGAGGTGACCGATGCTGTGTCCCTATGTAAAGGGACACAGATCGATCTCCTCTCTCCCTGACAGGACGTGGAGCTCTGTGTTTACACACAGAGCTCCACGTCCTGCTGTGTTACCGACGATCGCGTGTGTCTGGCGGACATCGCGGCCGCCAGGCACTCGCATCAGCTTCCGAACGATGCGCCAGGCACGTTGTTTCCCCTCTGCACGCCCCCAGTGGTGCGCACATGGAACAACAAAGACAGGACGTCCAGGGACGTCCACCCGGCACTTGAGAGCCGCGCTGTGGACGTCTTTCGACCATAGCGCGGATCTCAAGTGGTTAATCGTGTAGGTTAAAGTGGAGTTCCACCCTAAAAATAAAATACACAAAAATCCTGCAAAAAAAATTGAAAAATATGTTTTACTCACGAGAAAAGGCGGTTGCTATGCGGATGTTCCTAATCTGCCTCTTCCTAGTCCTTGGCAGGTCTTCTTCCTCGTCCTACTCACTGTGTCTTCTGGGAAATGGGGCGCGCTGCCTTCTGGGAACTGTTTGTATCCCAGAGAGCAGCCACCCATTCAGAAAACACTCTGAGACTCACACATGCGCAGTAGAAAACGGGCAGTTAGGCCACAAGGCTTCACTGCCTGTTTTCCTTAGTGAGGATGGCGGCACCGGAAGCTGCCAGGATCGAGGGATCAGCCTCGGGGGACTGACATCGCAGGCGAGTAGGACAGGTAAGTGTCCTTATTAAAAGTCAGCAGCTACAGTGTTTGTTGCGCTTTAAGGAGATATTTCTTGTACCTACAGGTAAGCCTTAATCTAGGTGTAGCGGGGTCACCCTGTCAGAATCTCACGGCAGGTCCTCCCCGCGGGAATTACATTCATATTTGTAAATATGTTAGACATTGTTATGAAGTCATGCATTGCGGGGCTATGAGTAGCAGGAGATATGGACTCCATTTGACTCTGAGGAGAAAACAGACTACGCTCCTTGCAATGCCCCGTACCATTGGAGCACGTGACAACTCCATTCAGCCAGTTAGAACACACGTGGGAAGTTATTTAAGAGAAGGGAGGGGCTGACCTCTCTCTCTCGGGATCCGCTTTCTCTCCTCAGCAGAGCTGCTGATAATCTCAGCCGTGCTACTAGGCCGGAAGCCTGGGCCTATTCACCGAGAGACCAGCCATCCAGACAGAAGCAAGACCCCAGCATCCAGCCCGTGTTCCCGGGGACCGAAGAGGCGGCCCAGCTGACGTCAGAAACAGTGGAGCAACCCCCCCCCCCCCTGGATCCTTCGTGCTGTGGAGCAGTGCCTTACCAACACGGCCCTTTCTTTCCTGGGGAGAAATCAGGCGGATTGGCCTGTTGGGTGAGAGAGTACATGCTCAGTTTCTGACTTTCTGGTTACTATAGACACCCAGTGCTACTCAGTGGCGACACTAGGGTTGGTGTCACCCGGTGCGGTAAAATATGGTGTCACCCCTCCCCCCCAATACAATTTTTCAAATATTTTTTACCCTACTGTTTGCTCTCTGTTCTCCTTTCTTCCCCTTTTCTCTCTCTCCCTATCCATCTTTCTTGTTCGTTCTATCCCTTCTTCTTTCTCTCCATTTTTATTTGTCCCCTCCCCCCACCTCTCTTTTTCCAGAACCGGAAATTCACATCTCAAGAGCCTATAGACCAGGGGCGTACCTAGAGCATTTGGCACCCGGGGCGGATCCAATATCTGGCACCCCCCCCCCACGTTAAAATGTAAAAACACCCCACTGTGCCCCCTGCATACCTCTGCATCCTTCAATATCTTTTTGTTACTAATGTGTACCCCTCTCCACAACTGCACCTCTGGACCACTTTACATTGCACAGTACCCTGCATCACTGGACCCCTTTACATTACACAGCCCCCTGCATCACTGGACCCCTTTACATTACACAGCCCCCTGCATCACTGGACCCCTTTACATTACACAGCCCCCTGCATCACTGGACCCCTTTACATTACACAGCCCCCTGCATCACTGGACCCCTTTACATTACACAGCCCCCTGCATCACTGGACCCCTTTACATTACACAGCCCCCTGCATCACTGGACCCCTTTACATTACACAGTACCCTGCATCACCGGACCCCTTTACATTACACAGCCCCCTGCATCACTGGACCCCTTTACATTACACAGCCCCCTGCATCACTGGACCCCTTTACATCTCACAGCCCCCTTCACCTCTGGACCCCTTTACATTACACAGCCCCCTGCATCACTGGACCCCTTTACATTACACAGCCCCCTGCATCACTGGACCCCTTTAAAATTACACAGTACCCTGTGTAACGGTCACCACCGTTTACGACCTTCCATCAACTACGACAGCTCATCTGACACACAGACAAACCAGCAGGCCTCCCATTTCCCAGAATAATGAGACTTGCTCCGTGTTCTCTGGTTTCAAATGAAGACAATTTTAATGGTTTCTTCTCAGCTTATATACCGTACAAGGCATTAAAGGAACAATCAACTCCCCACCCACACACTAAGGCTAATTACTAACCATTCTAGACAGGTCGGCGCCGGCCTATAATTATCATGTCTAATCACTGCACATTCCTTAATTAACAGCATAACAGACAAAACCCCATCACACACTGAGTTCCCTAGGCAGACATTCCGTATCTGCATACAGCTTGACACCTATTCACACCTCTGAGCATCACTAGGCTTTAGACAGTGTTATCACACATAAACAGTATTTAGCATGCATTATTAGAGTTCTGGGAGCAGACCTGGGTTAACATCTTTACACAAGGACAATGGAATGTCTTCCAGGCCCTGACTCAATTAGCATGTCACTAGTCAGGGCTAATCATAGAATGAGTCACTATTGACTGGTTGGGCCAACATCCTGCAGTATCTCAAAATCCTGCAATACGAACTATCAGTGATGTCCTATCTCATGTAATACATTATGATTCACTTGCCACCCCATGCCCAAAGGGCACAGAGTGGACTCACACCCAAGAGTTATCAGTGACGCTGACACAGGAGTATCCTCCATCCTCACAAAGTCTTTGGGTGTCACGGGTCATTCCGTTACATCCTGCATCACTGGACCCCTTTAAAATTACACAGCACCCTGTATCACTGGACCCCTTTACATCTCACAGCCCCCTTCACCTCTGGACCCCTTTACATTACACAGCACCCTGCATCTCTGGACCTCTTTACACTACACAGCCCCCTGCATCACTGGACCCCTTTAAATTTACACAGTACCCTGCATCACTGCACCCCTTCACATTACACAGCACCCTGCATCACTGGACCCCTTTACATCTCATAGCCCCCTGCACCTCTGGACCCTTTTACATTACATAGCACCCTGCACCTCTGGACCTCTTTACATTACACAGCCCCCTGCATCACTGGACCCCTTTACATCACATAGCCCCCTGCACCTCTGGACCCCTTTACATTACACAGCACCCTGCACCTCTGGACCTCTTTACATTACACAGCCCCCTGCATCACTGGACCCCTTTAAATTTACACAGTACCCCTCATCACTGCACCCCTTTACATTACACAGCACCCTGCATCACTGGACCCCTTTACATTACACAGCACCCTACATCTCATAGCACCCTGCATCTCTGGACCATTTTACATTACACGGCACCCTGTATCACTGCACCCCTTTTACATTACACAGCCACCTGCACCTCTGGACCCCTGCATGTTACACAGACCCCCTTCAGTGCAGACACCCCCTCAGTGAAGACACCCCCCCCCTTAGTGCAACCCCCCCTCAGTGCAAAACCCCTCGGTGCAACCCCCCCAGTGCAAACACCCCCAGTGCAAACCCCCCCTTAGTACAACCCCCCAGTGCAAACCCCCCTTAGTGAAAACCCCCTCAGTGCAAACACCCCCTTAGTACAACCCCCCCTCAGTGCAAACACCCCCCCCTTCAGTGAAATCCCCTCAGGTGCAAACACCCCCCCTTCCCATTCAGTACCTCAGATCATCGCAGGCAGTGCCACGGCACATGGACATAAGGTCCCCTCGGCCCCTCCCCCTCTGTACACACAAACAGAGAGGAGGGGGCTGTACCTGTGTGCCGACTGCCGAGCACCGCTAACAGCTCGTGGCTGTGAGAGGAGGGGATGGATGGTGCTGCGGTGTCACCCCGCAACCCCCCCTCCTCTTGTACCGCGGCGCTCGGCGCTCCGATTCCGCGGCGCTCATCGCTGCAGTCGCGGGGGGCGCCCCCCCCCCCCCCCCCCCACATGTCAGCTAAAAAAAAATTTTTTTTTTTTTAATCGGGATGGGTGTCACCCGGTGCGGAACGCACCCCCCGCACCCCCCTAGCAACACTTCTGGTGCTACTTCACAGGCCGCAGACACATGTTCGGCCCATAGAAGAAATTTAGAGGCCTATTTAATAGTATCAGTGATCCATAGAAGAGATTGACGCTGACGAGCGATCAATCCACCAACGTTCTGCTGCCTTCAGGCATTTTGTTGCATAGCTTATCTCATTAACTGTTACCTGTGGATTACAATTTTAATGTGCACCAACCGGCCGCAACACAGATATTGACTGATCTGCAGAACTACCTGTTAGGGACGCTCGCGAGTATAGACTCCCTTTTAGTTTATACGGATGGTACCATTCCTAGGTTCAAAGAGAAATCTCACTAACTTACATTAATTGCTGATTCCTGCAAGGGCCCTTGCGAATCAGACTGGGTTATCACTTATTGATTGTGTTTATGTCTAAACCATATACCTGTTGTTTCTAAGTTTCTATACAGTAAACTTATCCCTTATATTCCACTTTATTCACTGTGTGGAGTGTATTTTCTTGTCTGGAGGGACCGTCCATCACAGCGGGTAATTCATTATCTTATTGTCATTGCATGTTGTGTACCTGCTATTGTGACTCCAGCCCTGCAGGGGTCCCAATATCCCACTACCAGAATTCTAATGTGTCAAGGGAGGGTTCGAGCTAGTTAAACAGGGGTGTGTTGAGCCAAAAGAGAGTAGATCCCAAATCAACCAGCGACTCCTTTGGGGGTAGCGCTACATAGGCTTACCTGTAGGTCAAAGTGGTGTGTAATGCCGCATACACACGATAATTTTTTGGCATGAAAAAAACGTTGTTTTTAAAAAATGTCATTTAAAATGATGGTGTGTATCGGGACAACCCTAATACTTACCTAGATGGATGCAGCATCAAACTGTCTCTGCACTGAGAACCAAGCCACCGAACATTGCCAATGGTTCTCACTCCTTCCCGAGCAGAGCGATGCTTACTGTCAATCAGCATCGCTCCTGCTCTGCTCCTCTGCGCTCATTATATCGCTAAGCTGTGGAGGAGCGGGGAGCGGCCATCTCGCGATGCTGAGTCGCAGAGACTGCCATCAATCAAGGCAGCTGGCGGATCCAGACTTTGGAAGTCGGGATGACTCACTGCATCGACTGATTCCAGGACTTTAGACCGCTCTCCGTTGAAAACGGGACCCAGAGGAGAAATCCAGCCTAAAAAGCTCAGGCTTGACTTCTCCTTTAAAACTATAAAAGGTGGGGTTGCAGCGAGTAAATACATATCAAACATGTGAAGACTTAAAATTCCACATTCAAGTGGAATGGCTTAAAAATACAGTAGCAATTCTCTATGGGGCACTCTAAAAGCTTTTACAGGTCATCAATTTACAGTGATCCATGTATTGCTCTCACTTTGACGTTTGTGATGACCTGACACCTCCTCACATGTGTGGCACAATTGATGTTACATTACACGCTCGTAGTTTCATAGTTGGTAAGTTTGAATAAAGACACTAGTCCATCCAGTTCAAACTGTGTTGCTGTCAATGTTGATAATCATTTCCCATATCCCTGTATGTTGTGTTCACTAAATTACTTCCAAGAATCTTTTAAAACTATCAATACTTCACGCTGGCACCACCAATTGTGGAAGAGATTTCCACATCTTTATCACCCTGACAGTGAAAAAAACCTACGCAGTTTAAGTTGGTTGTAAAGGCTGAGGGTTTTTTTATCTTAATGCATACCTCCTAACTTTTGAACTTCAGAATGAGGGACACTGTAAGAAGGAAATGACCTGCGGCGTGCGTAGCAGGCTGTGGCAAAATGTGGGTGTGGCCAAGCTCTTAACAGAGGAAAGGGCTTAAGCACTTACCGATCGCTGTACACCGATTTACGTTGGCAGAATGGCAGCAGTGGCCAAATGGGCATACCTGTACGCCCCTTTAATTTTTGGGCTAGTGGGCACGCGCCTCCCGCGTACCCTGATGTGCTGTGCCCTGTACCCTGATGTGCTGTGCTCTGTACCCTGATGTGCGCTGTGCAATGATGTGCTGTGCCCTGCACCCTGATGTGCTCTGCCCTGTGCCCTGATGTGCTGTGCCCTGATGTGCTGTGCCCTGTGCCCTGATGTGCTGTGCCCTGATTTGCTGGGCTCTGTGCCTTGATGTGCTGTACCCTGATGTGCTGTGCCCTGATGGTGAGTGGTCAGTGTGCAGTGTAGTGGTCTGTCGGCAGTGTAGTGGTCTGTCGGCAGTGTATTGGTCAGTATGCAGTGTAGTGGTCAGTGTGTAGTGGTCTGTGTGCAGTGTAGTGGTACATGTGCAGTGTAGTGGTCCGTGTGCAGTGGTCCATGTGCAGTGCAGTGGTCAGGGTTAATAATGTGTTTGCTGACACCAATACTAGGGGTTAATAATGCGTCTGCTCACACCAGTGCTGGGGTTAATAATGCGTTCGCTGACATCAGTACTGTTTTTGAAGTTTGAAAGTTTGCATGCGGCCCCCCAAGGGATATGAAAAATTGTGTTGTGGCCCTCAGGTAATTTGAGTTTGAGACCCCTGATGTAGAAGAATACATATAGGCCTAAACTGAGAAAGAAACATTTTTTTATATATATATGTATATATATATATATATATATATATATATATATATATATATATATATATATATATATATATATATAATTTATTTATTTTGGGGGGGATAGCAAAAAGTAAAAAATATTGCTTTCAAAATAGTAGAAGAATACATATAGGCCTAAACTGAGAAAGAAACAATTTTTTATATATATATATATATATATATATATATATATATATATATATATATATATATATATATATATAATTTATTTATTTTGGGGGGATAGCAAAAAGTAAAAAATATTGCTTTCAAAATAGTCGCAATTTTTTAGTTTATAAGGCAAAAAATAAAAACTGCAGAGATGATAAAATACCACCAAAAGAAAGTTATATTTGTGGGGGAAAAAGGACGTAAATTTTGTTTACGTGCAATGTCGCACAACCGCACAATTGTCAGTTAAAGCGACTCAGTGCCATATCGCAAAAAGTGCTCTGGTCAGGAAGGGGGTAAATCCTTCCGGGGCTGAAGTGGTTAAGGTATATGGCTAAACAAAACAGAACAAAACAGAACAAATCCTTGCATGCAAAGCCCCCTCCCATCATAAATCTTCTTCCCTCTCTCTTAGCATAAGTGATCCTTCACCCTTCCCAAATCCCCAGTCCACACACAATTCCCCCCTACCCTAGCACTTATCCCCACGCCCCTCAGTTCCCCCTCCCTGCACAAATCCCCCCCCCTCCCGTTAGTTCTCCCCTCAGAAAAAAAAACTTTTCTACCCCCCCTAATCCTGCATCCCAGCACAAAAAAAAACCTCTGCGGACCCTGATGTAAAGGGGAACCTCTGTGGATCCTGATGTAAAGGGGAACCTGTGCGGACCATGAAGGGGGAATGTTGTGAACTTTGGTGTGAAGAGGAACTCTGGTGTAAGGTGGTCTCTGGTCACCAGAGCCCCCTTATATGGAAGTCTGCAGAATTTCACCTTACATCAGAGTCTGCACCATACCCCTTTACATCAGAGTTCCCCTTTACATCAGGATCTGTCAGTACAGTCAGTGTCAGTAGTGTCTAGTGACTAGTCTATGCAGTACTGCAGGCTGCTGCCTGTCCAGCTGAGCGGTACCGATGCTGTCACATTCCCCGGCCCCAGGCTTAGCTCTTTCTCATCCCTGGGCAGTGCGGGGTGGAGCGGGGCGGCGGTGGACAGTGTGCAGCACGTCTCTCAGAGCCAACACCGGGCTGTATTCATGAGGGAAGGAAGAGGGAGCCAAGCAGACACACGGCTCTAAACTGTATCGCTTCTGTTCTCAGGTCTTCCCCTATACTGTACTCTCGTTCCTAGCTCCTCCTACTAGCAGGTGGCTAGCGCGCCCCTGCTTAACGATTTACTGGAGCCCAGTTGCAATATTTGTTTAGGCACAGGGCTCCATTCCGGGACTCAGACCTGATTCGCCGGGACTCCAGGCCATACATCAATTTCCGGGAAGGTCCCGGCGAATCAGGGACAGTTGGGAGGTATTTTAATTCTATGCATTTAGATGAAAAGCCTTCTGTGTGCAGCAGCCACCCTCAGCCCCCCAATACTTACCTGAGCCCCATCTCTATCCAGCAATGTGCATGATTGCTTCGGCCTTTTGGGACTCTCCTTCCTGATTAGCTGCTGTCAAAGTTAGTTAGCCAATCAGGAGAGAGAGGGGGGTAGGGGCCGAACCCGCGGCTCCGTGTCTGAATGGACACACGGCGCTGCGGCTTGGCTCGGGTGCCCCTATAGCCAAGAACACCAAAGAGGGATCAGAGAAATAGAAGATATGGGCTGTTCTGTGCAAAATAATTTCACAGAACAGGTATGACATACATTTATTATTTTTAAGAAAAAAAAAGACTTTAGTATTACTTTAAGGTTAAATAGCGTCTCCTCCGGTCTCATTGTATGGCCCGTGTCCTCTTACACTCCCTGAGACTGAATCGTTTTCTACCTACGCTGGGATCACCATTGTGATATTTGTATATTGCTATCATATCTTCTCTCAATCGTCTCTACAGGGAGAATAAGTTTAGTGCTTGTAGTCATTCCTTGTAAATCAGGTCCTCAAGTCCTCTTATTAATTTAGATGCCCTTCTCTAGACTCTTTCCAGTTCCAGCACATCCATCCTGAGGATTCGTGACCAAAACTGTACAGAAGACTTCAGACGTGGCCAAACCAGTTTTAAAAAGTCTCTGGAGTAAATTCCCTTTTAAATGCATGCCAATAGTTTGCTGGCTTTGCTTGCTGCAGCTTGATATTGCATCCTATTGCTCAGTCTGTCTTCTATTAAGACCCACAGATCTTTCTCCTTCTTGTATTCCCCCAGATGTTTGCCCCCTAGTGAGTAAGTTGTGCATTACTTTAGATTTTATTATAATAAACGAGTTGTAAGGCCCCTTTCACACTGGGGTGGGAGGTGCGATGGCGGTATAACGCCGCTGAAAATAGCGGCGCTATACCGTCGGAATTGCTGCGGGATTCGACCGCTAGCGGTGCGGTATTAACCCCCGCTAGCGGCCGGAAAAGGGTTAATACCGCCCACAATCTGCCACTGCAGAGGCGCATTGCGGGCGGTTTTACCGCGGTTTCCCATTGTTTTAAATGGGAAGGAGCTGTATACTCACCGCTCATCTCACCGCTCCAAAGAGGCTGCTTGCAGGAGATTTTTTTTCTCTCCCGCCAGCGTATCGCCTCAGTGTGAAAGCCCTTAGGCTTTCACATTGAGAATGCTGGGCAGGAATTTTTCAGGCGCTATTTAGGCGCTATTTTTAACGCTAAACCGCCTGAAAAACTCCTCAGTGTGAAAGGGGCCTCAAGGTAGAAGTTTTTTTATTTTAGTGCATGTGTGTAGCAGCCTCCCAGCAACCCCTAAGGCCCCGTACACACGAGAGGATCGATCCGCTGGAATTGATCCGCGGACCGGCTCCAGCGGATAGATCCCCTGGTGTGTACAATCCAGCGGATCTGTTTCCGTGGATTTTTGTCCCCGGGGATGGATTTCCAGCGGATAAAAATTTCTTGACATGCTAAGAAATCTATCCGCTGGAATCCATTCCAATGGATTGATCCGCTGGTCTGTACAGACTCACCGGATCAATCCGTCCGAATCCATCCCCCGCATGCGTCGTAATGATTCGACGCATGCGTGGAATTCCTTATATGACAGCGTCGCGCACGTCGCCGCGTCATCATCGCGGCGATGGCGCGACACGTCACCGCGGACGGAATTCCGCGGGGATTTTGATCTCATGGTTAGTACAACCATGAGATCAAAATCCGCCAGAGGATTTATCCGCGGAAACGGTCCCCCGGACCGTTTCCGTGGATAAATCCTCTTGTGTGTACTAGGCATAATACTTACCTGAGCCCCATCTCTGTCCACGAGTCCCTCGGCCACCCGAGACTCTCCCTTCTGATTGGTTGAGACACAGCAGCAGTGTCATTGGCTCCTGCGGCTGTCAATCAAACTCAGTTAGCCAATCGAGAGAAAATAGGGAGCAGCTGAACGGCAGCTCTGTGTCTGAATGGACACAGGGAAGTGCAGCTCGGCTCGGCTGCCCCCATAGCAAGCTGCTTGCTGTGGGGGCAATCGACAGGAGGGAGAGGCCAGGAGCACCGAAGAGGGACCCAAGAAGAGGAGGATCCAGGCTACTCTGTGCAAATCTACTGCACAGTGCAGGTAAGTATAACATTTTTGTTATTAAAAAAAGGAGACTTGCAATCATTGTAAAGTGTAAGTTTACCTTTACAGGAAATCTGTAAGGTGAACTTAAACTGGATCCCCTTCCCATCGCACCTGGTCCCGCTAACCTGGAGATCACCCAGTCTGACAGATCGTACAGCCATTTTACCAGTCCGGGGATTTAAAATCCCTGCGGCTTTCTCTCCTCTTTGCCTGCAGTGACAGGACAGGGTACTGATGTTCTGATTGGTCGGCGCCACCCATGTGACGGTGCCGACCAATTGGGATGCTCCTATATGTACCTCCTTATGACAGATGACACTGATGGGCACTGTTGGCACTGATGGAAATGCAGGCACTCTGACACTGTGTCACTGATGGGCACTGAGACACTGCGGACACTGACACTGATGAGACCTTATGGGTACCATTTTTTGTGGCAAATGGCAATAGATAAATATATACCACCATAGAGAGGAGGGTCTGCCAAAAGAGGTGTATTCCAAATGGAAGTCAGGTGGATTTATGAATTAAAATCCGACGCCCTTTTGGTATAAACATAGATTAGGATATCAATGCCTTTATCAATAATGCCTAATGTGTTTGGTTTCCTCTCCTTTATGAAAATTTTGAACATATTAAAATTATGTTGATACTTTTTTATGACTGTATGTTTTGTCTTTTGTTGACTTGGTGTGGTAAGAGCATAACATACATTTTAAAATAATATTTTTTTTAAATAATTTTTATATTCATTTTTATATTTGAATATTTTTAAATTTTTATTAATTTCCCTTTAATTTGATATATTTCTCCCCCTTTGAATATTTTTTAACACATGT
Source organism: Rana temporaria (assembly GCF_905171775.1). Lineage (NCBI taxonomy): Eukaryota > Metazoa > Chordata > Amphibia > Anura > Ranidae > Rana > Rana temporaria. The sequence continues at coordinate 55,115,561 of NC_053498.1, forward strand.
TTTTTATATATTTTTGTATATAAAACAATTTTCTGTGTGTATTTATTTGATGATTTTTTTCTAATAAATATGTCATATATCTCGCTTCTGGGGTGACACTGCGGGCTTCCTTCCTGTCTTCTTTGGATGTGAGGCTTGGTTCTTGCCCTGAACGAGGCTTGGCTATCTCTTATTTACGTCTTTTATGTTGCAGCCATGTTTTTTTCCCAAACAAGGTTCTCCCTTTTTCACTTCTTCCTCATTGAGAATAATGCTTGGTTATCCAGTGTGGTGCAATCTGTGGCCATTCCTTCTCTCATAAACGAGGTTTGGATTCTTTATGTGCTGGCCAACTCCCCTTTTTATTCAAATAAGATTGGGAAATGAACCCCTTGTTTTTGGCAGTCACAATTAGCTATAATTGTTGAACCAAATCAGCTGTGCTCTTTCCGCCCTAGACCCTATATTAAGCGTGGTTCCTGGCATAGACTCCACACCCCCGATGATGTCAGTTATGATGAAACTAGTAGCGTGGAGTCTATGCTCAACTTAACATGCCAGTTTGTGATCTGCAGAATCTTTAAACCCAGGAAATGCTTTACACTTGTTGGACTTGTGGACTCATTCAATAAATAGCACGGTTTTACATGTAGCGCCTGGCTACTTCTAAGTACCGGTGCTGACAAAATTTAGGGGGTAATCAGAGTGTTCAGACTCTAATTTCAATTCTATAAAGGGTCTCTGTTTCAGCTGGGCTGCGCTATGGGTTTGTTCTGTTGTTCCCGGGGTGTTTTACCACCCCGGGGCGATAGGTGGCGCCAGTGGAGTCCAGGTTGGGGTGCCTCTTGCCAGCAGCCAATCAGGAGGGAGTTTCTCTCGCGGGGCCTGCTGGGGGAGGGTACTTATGGAACCTTGAAGGCGGGGATCTTTTTCCTGAGGTGGCACCCACCTTTAGGATGGCCACGCATCACGGCCCCCGGCGAGATGGCCTACCAGGCCGGGGTGTTCCTGGTTCTGGGACCATGTTGGCCCGGAACATTTAAAGCTGTGGCGGGGCCCCAGTAATCGACTGGGTCCCCAATTCTTTAGAAGATCCCAAGCAAGATAGCTGTTTGGTGGGGAGTCCACCTGAGGAGAGCCAAGAGAGGCTGGCGATCCAACAGGGCCTAGACAATCCATCGGGGATCAAGGTAACCGGACACTGAAAGGTTGGATGTCAGCAACCTGTCAGTCGGTAACCTGATTGAAGACACTACCTGAAGGAGATTCAAACACAAATTCTACCAAGGAGGATTGTCTCCATGATCTAAGTTCTAGGGAGGTTCTGGACAGAGATCTTTTCCCTAAAAGTTCAGAGTGATACTCTGGCTGCCAGGTCGGTGTGAGAGGCCTGACCAGGTACACTATACCCACTCCGGCTGGAGTGGCGACGAAGGCGAAGTGTTGTTGGAAGCAGGACTGTTTCCGCTCTGTTACACCTGAATCTGCTATTTCTTCTCCTCATACATCTTTACTCTCTACCTCAAGTTTTACTGTTTTACCCTGTTGGGTAAAAAAAAGCACAAGAAAAGACACCTGCTGTGTGGACATTCCATTGCTTGGCTCTCATCAACTACCCTAGACTGCGGAATCACAGAGGTAACATGCCACCCAATCTATAACCAGCGGCTCCTTTGGGGGTGAGCGGTACATACACTATGTGGCGATCTCTCTCTTCTTTTATATCACTTGCATGAGAGAAAAGGAATTACCAGCAAGACTGATTTCAATGCCATCTTCGTCTGCTTTCCATGGATGGATCCTTAATGTGGTGTGTGAATCCGTGCTTTGCTAGGCTCCTATAACGTGGAGTGTATCTATCCGGTAAGGGCACATCTTTTATACTTCATGGTGAAAGGTGCACTTCGGGTGTCTCTGTTATCCTTCAGTCCAGGAATCACGAGGAGTGTTTGGACACCTATATGGACACTTTTTTTAATTTATTATCCAGTTTTATTAGACACCAGCGTGGCAATCTTTTGTTGTTTTTATGTGAAGAAATAGTAAAGTTGATAAATTGTTCTTCCATTCCTCACACCTTTAGACTGCCGTTCACCAATAATTTTGCCCCCCCCCCCCCCAGATCAGAAGGTAAAACAGTGCTCCACTCAAAGGATCACAGACAGCGCAAGCAAATCTTACAACATGAAACCTATATATGAACATCAAGGAGAATTGAAACTCACAATAGTAAAATATCATCAAGAATTTTTATTAAAAAAAATAAAGTGCACTCCCATGAATTCAAAAAGCATATAAGGACATGATATAAAAGTAAACTCTATCCTTCCCATTCTTCAAAGTCTGTTGGTGTACACGTTGAGATCATGAAGACCCACTCAACGCACACTTGTTTCAAGTGCAAAAAGAATTAGGACTTTATCTTGCACTTGTCATTCCACAAGAATATGTGTGGATCAACATGCTGAAAAAAGAACAAAAATACAAGAGTGTTGTGAAGTTTCTCATAAAGTCGGTATATAGTGAACCCAGGCAGTATGCTATCAAAAAGGTATAATGTTTATTTGGACTTAAGATTAAAATTCAATAACAGATAGATAGACACCAAACACCACAATAACAATGTTAAAGAGAAAAAAAAGGGGGGGTGGGGGTAGAGGGAGTGGGAGTTTGCGTGAAGCATGTAGCAGCAACTGAATGACTAGGTGGGTATCTAAAAAAATATATTTATTGGTATATAACATTGGAAAATACACATAGTATATAAAAAAATTGAATTGATTCCCGCATGGTAGCATGTGGTAATAATATGAGTATCAAATTACATTACACAGTAAATTATCAGGATCCACCATAATTTATATATATATACACAAGTAGTTGATTACAGAGTAATTCCTGCATGGTCTATGGCTTTGCTGTTCCCAGTCAGAGTTAATATGAATATAAACATGATTGTATAAGGTTTCTAATAATCGCATGATTGGTACAAAACATGGCATCTAATAGCTCTACGCGTTTCATGGCTGTAGCCAATCGTCAGGAGCAGGCACATGATGGATCTACAATTAAAGAAGAATGGACTGAGTATTGGATGTATCAATATGGGAGAGAAAATACCCTGCCATATGTTACTTACAGAGAATTGTGCATCGGTGGTATAATGCTGGGAACCTGGGGCCACCCAGAGACATCATGGTCGGAAACTGTGGTGGGGGCTTGTCCAACGAAGGTAGCCAAACACAGATAGGATCTCAGGTGGTTGTAGATCTAAAGGCACTAATGGTGTGGATAGAGAATTGGTGAGTAGGCCGATCATGTGAGGTCTCAGTGGGGGAATGTGATAAAAATGTGATTAAGAGGAAGCCCAACCTTTAGGTACTGGATTTGGGTGCAGTGGTGAAATTAAGTGCAAGTGTGAATTTAGAAGAGAGTGGGGATAATATAAAGAAGTGAAGTGAAGGTGATGCAGATGAAATGATTAGGAGTCCGGGGGGGGGGAGGAGGGGGGAAGGGACATTGTTATTGACCATTAAAATGTGATATATATATATATATATATATATATATATATATATATATATATAGGTATGTGTGTGTGTGTGTATATATATATATATATATATATATATATATATATATATATATATATATATATATATATATATATATATATATATATCCCATGGGCACAAACTCAAAAGGGTGGGTGAGAATCTCCTCTGTCTATGGTGTGTGTGTGAAATCAATTGGAAGATTTGCTCATGAGAGCAATATTGATCCTATATGCTGGTATAATAGATCAACATACCACACACATAGACAGTGAGCCATGGTGAGCCATCTCTGAACGACCACAACATACAGGGCTATACAATGGAATACTGACATATAATCACACACATAGGTTGGACTTGATGGATTTGTGTCTTTTTTCAACCTCACCTATTATGTAACTATAAAAAGTAAAAAAGTGCGCTTACCAAAAAGAGAAAAAGAAAATAAAGCCGCTAACTCAAAAATGTTATACAAACATATAAATCATAAACAAACGGTGGAGTAGCGCTAAAGAGTGAAAGGCCTTCATATAACTTCTAAATCAATGAGAAGGCTACATAAGAGTCCAAAAAATATCAAAAATGTGAACAAATTGATATATGAAAAATAAAAATAAAAAAATAAAACATTGATAGTCCAAACGTGTGTCAAATTTGAGTGTAGCACACTGCTGTAGCTATGAAGGAAAAACTCTGGGTCCAAATGGTAAATATAGCTTGCTGACCCTTACCAGAATGGAAGATCCTAACGGATCTAGTCAAGCTGAAATCCCTGGATCCTGAATGTTGGAATGGAGCTTATCTGTTAAAATGATCCTTCAAGGGGTCACCGATCCACCAATAAAGCAACCAAAAAAAATAAGCAGAACCTGTGATCCGTCAGGATCAATCAAAGCAGAGGGGATGTGGACAATGTGCAGTTATGGAACGTCTCAACCAATAACTTCGAATTCACCAGCAAAGGTCCAAATATGTGTGAGAAAGGAAAACTCACATAGCGTGATACCGTAGAGGTTTTTAATGCAAAAACAAGCAGCACACTTACAGTTCAAAGTAGAAATGTCAACAAGGATAAAAAAGCCGGCCGGCCGGCGTGTCAGAACGAAAGTCCTCAAATCGCGGTGACGTCAGCACGTCGCCTCCCAACGTTTCGTCTACACTAGACGTGGTCACGGGAATGAGGAGACGTTCTGCGTCACCGCATATAAACGTAAAGTGGGCGGGGACTCCAATGGACAACAGTCTCAAGAGATCACCCGTCCACCATCTTACTTGAGGGAAAGAGAAAGGGAAAACCATTGTGATTACAGCATATGGTCTGAGAATAATACAGAAACACTACCAATTACTCATACACTTGACGGAGACACTGCCAATTCCTTGTACAATGAAACCATCAAGAAGACAGTATTAATACAAAACAAAATTTAAAAAAAAAATAGAAATAAAAATAAAGGCTGGTGTGTATCCTCTGAGACTAATGTCCACATGGATAATTATATAGCAACATCCCACCTTAAATAAAATCATATATATATACATGAAAATACAAAGACCATATTTAAAGCCCAGTATTATATACATGTTATCAGACCATATATAGCAGAAATACATATGAATATACATAAAATGTCCAATTATAAATGACACAAACGACTCAATTAAAAACAGCAAATATAAATATGAGCATGCTGCATGAATTTATGAAACTACTAGAATATTTAAAACTATAAAAAATAAAAAATAGATAAACAAGATCAAGACCATGCTTTATGCATTGTCAATAAAACAATTGACATCTACCTCTATATTTAAACCGTGAGGTTCATAACATTTTAATTTGTGAACCCACATCATCTCTGATCTTGAAATGCTCCTCACCAGGTCACTCCCTCTCCAATGTGCCTGGAATTTCTCTATCCCCAAAAAGATAGTGCCTGCAGGATCTTTATTGTGAGCCAACAAATAATGTTTGGACACAGAATGATTTGGGAAGCCACTGCAGATATTAGTTAGATGTTCGTTCAAACGTATGTGGAGAGGACGTTTGGTCCTGCCCACATATTGGAGCCCACATGGACATTGGAGTAAGTAAACTACTCCCACCGTAGAGCAGGTAATAAATGTTTCAATTGAAAAACCTCTTAGTTGAATGTCTAGAACTAAAACTGGTAGTTTTCTTAGGGATCTGGCGATTAATAGCACAGATATGGCATTTGCCACATTTAAAAAATCCTACCAGGCCAGACAAAAACATGGAGGGAATCCTAGGTGGATCCAAAACATTGGGTGCCAACTTGTCCTTCAGGGATGCCGAACCCCTAAAGACAACCCGAGGCTTATCAGGTAATATGGCACCCACAATTTTGTCACTCTTAAGCACATGCCAGTGCTTACTGATAATGTGTTTGACACTGGCATGTTGGCAAGAGTAATCAGTAACAAAGGGAGTTTTATAGTTGCCCCCTTGGTCGTCCCTGGGCTTAATGCGAAGTAAATCTTCCCGATTGGTGTTGGTCACCAATTCCAAAGTATCGACCAAGGAACTTCGATTGTAACCCTTTTCAATAAAGCGTTCTGTTAGAACACTGGCCTGGTCAAGGAAGACATTATGTTTACTACAATTCCTTTTGAGACAAAGGAATTGCCCATTGGGCACAGCTTTGAGCCAAGTGGCATGATGACAACTGTCACTTGGGATGAAAGCATTTCTGTCTGTACTTTTAAAGTAGGTGGAGGTGGTAAAACCATCACTATCAACAGAAATAGTGAGGTCCAAAAAAATAATTTTGTCCTTACTAGCCTCATATTTAAGTATAATCCCCCTATTGTTAGAATTAAGGAATGTCATGAAGACAGATAATTCATCTTCGGAGCCTCTCCATAGGAGGAGGATGTCGTCGATGTAACGCGCCCACAGTAGAATCTGGGGCCTAGTACCAACACCGACGACATCCTCCTCCCATTTGGCCATAAATAAGTTGGCCAAACTCGGGGCATATTTGGCCCCCATCGCCACTCCTCTATCCTGCCTGTAGTAATGGCCATCATGCCAAAAAAAGTTGTGAGACGCGGCATATTGTAATAGCTCCATAATGAAGGAAATTTGAACACTCGGGAGTCCTGAGTCTCTTTCTAAAAAATATGAAACCGCCTCTAATCCTAGATCATGTGGGATCACAGTATACAAGGAGGTGACATCTGCAGTCACGAGCCACAAATCGGATGGGGGTTGGATGTCAGATAACAGATTTATGACATGTCTGGTATCCTTTAAAAAGGAGGGCATATTTTTCACCAAGGGCTGTAGAAAAAAGTCAATGTATTTGCCCACCCGGGACGTCACGGAATCTATACCACTGACTATAGGGCGTCCCGGGGGGCAAACAGGGTCCTTATGTATTTTCGGAAGATAATACATGATAGGCACTCGTGGAGCCTTGGGGACCAGGAAAGCCTGGAGATACTTATACCCGCCTCCCCCTCAATCCGGGAGACAAGTATAAAAAAGCTCTAGTCAAAATTGTGAATAAGGGTTCCCGCCTCAATATCTTAAATAAAAAAGAAAAGGCTAGACATTCAACTAAGAGGTTTCCAATTGAAACATTTATTACCTGCTCTACGGTGGGAGTAGTTTACTTACTCCAATGTCCATGTGGGCTCCAATATGTGGGCAGGACCAAACGTCCTCTCCACATACGTTTGAACGAGCATCTAACTAATATCTGCAGTGGCTTCCCAAATCATTCTGTGTCCAAACATTATTTGTTGGCTCACAATAAAGATCCTGCAGGCACTATCTTTTTGGGGATAGAGAAATTCCAGGCACATTGGAGAGGGAGTGACCTGGTGAGGAGCATTTCAAGATCAGAGATGATGTGGGTTCACAAATTAAAATGTTATGAACCTCACGGTTTAAATATAGAGGTAGATGTCAATTGTTTTATTGACAATGCATAAAGCATGGTCTTGATCTTGTTTATCTATTTTTTATTTTTTATAGTTTTAAATATTCTAGTAGTTTCATAAATTCATGCAGCATGCTCATATTTATATTTGCTGTTTTTAATTGAGTCGTTTGTGTCATTTATAATTGGACATTTTATGTATATTCATATGTATTTCTGCTATATATGGTCTGATAACATGTATATAATACTGGGCTTTAAATATGGTCTTTGTATTTTCATGTATATATATATGATTTTATTTAAGGTGGGATGTTGCTATATAATTATCCATGTGGACATTAGTCTCAGAGGATACACACCAGCCTTTATTTTTATTTCTATTTTTTTTTAAAATTTTGTTTTGTATTAATACTGTCTTCTTGATGGTTTCATTGTACAAGGAATTGGCAGTGTCTCCGTCAAGTGTATGAGTAATTGGCAGTGTTTCTGTATTATTCTCAGACCATATGCTGTAATCACAATGGTTTTCCCTTTCTCTTTCCCTCAAGTAAGATGGCGGACGGGTGATCTCTTGAGACTGTTGTCCATTGGAGTCCCCGCCCACTTTACGTTTATATGCGGTGACGCAGAACGTCTCCTCATTCCCGTGACCACGTCTAGTGTAGACAAAACGTTGGGAGGCGACGTGCTGACGTCACCGTGATTTGAGGACTTTCGTTCTGACACGCCGGCCGGCCGGCTTTTTTATCCTCGTTGACATTTCTACTTTGAACTGTAAGTGTGCTGCTTGTTTTTGCATTAAAAACCTCTACGGTATCACGCTATGTGAGTTTTCCTTTCTCACACATATTTGGACCTTTGCTGGTGAATTCGAAGTTATTGGTTGAGACGTTCCATAACTGCACATTGTCCACATCCCCTCTGCTTTGATTGATCCTGACGGATCACAGGTTCTGCTTATTTTTTTTGGTTGCTTTATTGGCGGATCGGTGACCCCTTGAAGGATCGTTTTAACAGATAAGCTCCATTCCAACATTCAGGATCCAGGGATTTCAGCTTGACTAGATCCGTTAGGATCTGCCATTCTGGTAAGGGTCAGCAAGCTATATTTACCATTTGGACCCAGAGTTTTTCCTTCATAGCTACAGCAGTGTGCTACACTCAAATTTGACACACGTTTGGACTATCAATGTTTTATTTTTTTATTTTTATTTTTCATATATCAATTTGTTCACATTTTTGATATTTTTTGGACTCTTATGTAGCCTTCTCATTGATTTAGAAGTTATATGAAGGCCTTTCACTCTTTAGCGCTACTCCACCGTTTGTTTATTATGTAACTATGTAACCCTCTCAGAAGAGTACAAACATGAGGGTAAATTGGTATCAATGAAATCGTCACGTATATGTTAGACCAATCCCTCTAGGCAGGGTTTAAGATAGGGCTCATTTTCTTGTGAACGGGCCTGTCAGTGAGGTAACAGTTCCAGGGATATTTATGGAAACACAAGTGTGAAATTGAGATCAGAGTTCATGCTGTTGAAAAAGAAACTCGGGTGGATGTAGGTATATCTCCAGCTATGATAGTTTCAGCCGATGGCTATGTAGCCTCATGGTGAGTGAGGAGAGGGAGATGGGAGGGAAAAATGAGTCCATGGAGTGAACAGGGACAGCTGTCAGTGATGAAAATGGGAAAATAGCCGACTTGCAGTTTGTGGAACCACTCTCAATGGTGAGGCATGTGAATCGTCCAAACACAGACTTTTCAGTCTGGAGTTGGCTAGTCTCAATGTTCTCCGCAGTTCCCCTGAATCCTGTGTGTTTTTGGATGGATATTTCTTTACCGCATCTGTTAAGTCCTGTTCCTGGAGCTAATATTACCCTTCACTGTGTGCTTCAGGGGCTAAAGATGGTGCATCCCTGGGTTGACATGTTTCGCTTGCCCTCCAATCTGCCAAGCAGGGCCTGTGCTACCACTAGGCAAACTAGGCAGCCTAAATAACACAAAAAAACACATTAGCATCTAGACCCCAACGTGACAGGTGCCTAATAGTTATACTTGATAATGAATATAATGACAATATTCCATAAATAATCACAATAACATAAATTAAATACATTTATGTGCTGCTAATATGAGTCCATAGAACTGCAAGATCCACAACAATTGCCATGAATATCCAATGAAATAATATCCAGTGATAGAAGCTGTTAATGGTCCACCTTCACCGACTCTAATAAGGACACCCACAAAAGTGCTCAAAAGATGGCAGCTTACCACAATTAGTTGACCCTTTTACTGGAAAAAGTGGTCAAATATGGTTCATAGCAAGTTGAACTTTGCTGTTAACAGATGAATAAGCAGATAATGGAACAACCTCTTCGCCAATGGAGACTCAGGACGGCATATGCAAATAAGAAGATAAGGTTAGAAATAGTGTAATCCCATTTATTATACCTAAAAATGTTCAAACAAAAAGCCAAATGGCTGTTTATTTGAGAAGTGCCCAAGGCCCGGCACTGAGGCTGGATGGCATAGTATTAAATTGGTGGAGAAGGTCCCAACTCATGTGCGCTTGCGTGCGTTCCACCCTGCACCACAGTGAGCCAAAGGGAACAGGAAGTGACCTCGGTACGTGACCAGATGACGCCTCTATGTCCATTTCGTTTGACACGTATTCAGGAAGCGTGCCTAGTCACCGAATGTACTGCTTTATATGTGCCTGTCAATTAGGCCATCAGCAGGTGAAATAGTTGGGCATCTACCACAGCCTCAGTCCCAGTCTGCACAGCATAATAATACTGACAGCCAGCTAGTTTAAAAATACATGGAATAAATAAAATACAAAACAATACAATACACCATAAAAAATACATAATATCAACACTTGGTCTATAGGTAAGTATCGAGGTTCTTATGAACAAGATCAATTCAACAACTATAAACCGAATTAAAAAATATATAATAAATATATATTTATACTAAAAGTTAATACTAAAATCCCAATAGTGTGTAAATGAGGTGTGGGACACCCTTTATGATAACATGGCAAGTATCATTGTTGTTAGGAACGAGATCAATTATAAACTGAATTATTAAAAAAGACATCAAAAAATGAATTGATACTAAAATTAGTACTAAAATCCCAGTAATGTATAAAAGAGGTGCGGGAAACCCTTTATGATGACATGTAACCAATAGGCAGAAAATTCCATTAATCATTGGTCAAAAAGAAATTAAGGTCCAGATCTATATTGAGACCCAGCGGCTGTATAGTTCTGAAACGATACAGCCACTGAGTCTCATTCTGAGAGATGGCCTTTTTCATGTCCGTACCTCTCCAATGATATTTAACTTTATCTATTCCATAGAAGGTCAAATAGCGTGGGTCCCTGTCATGGAACTGGAGAAAGTGTCGTGAGACACTATGGTTAGGAAAATAATTTCGGGTGGTACGACCCACGTCGGACATCAGAGGGTACAGCTAAGTCTATATTGAATACCAAGGAGGCATTGTATTTAGTTCCCAATACACCTAGGACCCCTGTTCTATATATAGTCCCTAAGGTGCACAAGGACAAAATAAACCCCCCAGGGAGGCCCATTATAAGTGGGATCGGGTCCCTATATTCTAGGATTGGGGAATACCTTGACACATTTTTCCAGCCCCTGGTCATACAGGGTAAGTCCTACTTAAAGGACAGTAGGGAACTTAATAAATCCCTATCCTCCCTAACAGTCACAGAAGCCACATGGTTGGTCACAGTAGACGTAGAGTCTTTGTATACAAATATCCGACAGGAGGATGCCATCGAGGCAGTAACTCTGGCACTAGGGACAGATCCCAGGTTGCCAGAGGTCCAAGTCAAATTCCTTACTGATGGACTCCAACAGGCAATGGGCAACAATTACTTCTGGGCATTGGGATCATTCTACAATCAAATTAAAGGAGTTGCAATGGGGGTTAGATATGCCCCCAGTGTTGCAAACCTGGTATTGAGTAAATGGGAGGAGGAAACCATCTATCGAGATAACCATGTACCCCTCATTTACTACAGGAGATATATAGACGACATCATTCTCATGTGGGAGGGGTCTTGGGTTACCTTAGAAATATTTCTGAACGGATTGAACAACAATCAATATAGACTTAAATTTACAGCAACATCTAGTTTAGTTTCCATCAACTATTTAGATTTAAATCTGATTAAAAGTGGCAACAGAGTCAGTACACGCACCTACTTCAGAAGTACTGACAGGAATGCATTTGTGCCAGTAAACAGTTGTCATCATCCCAAATGGTTAAGCACTATTCCTAAAGGCCAGTACATGCGGATTCGTCACAATTGCGACACTACTACTGACTTTCAATCTCAATCCTTGATCCTAATGGAGAAGTTCAAGAAAAAAGGATACCTCCCCCAAATACTAGAAAAAACAGCACTACAAGTAGCAAATATGGACAGGGACCAATTACTGACATCTAAAAAGAAAACTCCGTTCTCAGGAGACTTGGCTTTCTTTTCAGGATTTCATCGCCAATACAAAAGTATTGAGAAAATATTTAAAAAACATTGGCCTATCCTACTCAAGGATAATGACCTGGCCGCAATTTTACCTCTCAAACCCAAATTTGTTTATAGGAGGGCACCGGGCCTACAGAACCTGATTGCTCCAAATGTACCGTACCCTCCACCTCAACCTCCTACTTTTTTTTGATGGATCAGGCTTCCACCATTGCACCAGGTGCAAATCATGTAAAAGTACTACTAGAAAAGCCAGAAAAATAACCAAATTCAAATATAACATTACACAAAGAGAATATACAGTTAAACCTCTCATTACATGTGACTCACATCATGTCACATACTTATTAGAGTGCCCGTGTTCTCTAAAATATGTGGGTCGTACCACTAGAAAACTCAGAATTAGAATTAATGAGCATGTGGCTAGTATTAAAAATGGTTTCCCTAATCATAGCGTCTCGAGGCACTTTGCCCAATGCCATGATCAAGACCCCAGTAACCTTTCCTTTGTTGGTATAGATAGGGTTACCAGCCACTGGAGAGGCACTAACATGACACAGGCCATCTCTCAGAATGAGACCATGTGGATCCATCGAATGAGGACGATGCACCCACAGGGCCTCAACATCGAGCTGGATCTTAACTGCTTTCTCACCAACAATTAATATTTCATGGAGGGTGTTGAGTTTTTTCATTTAAGATTTTTAAACATCAAGAATCATATTGATTATCATCAATTTTAAATTTTAAATTTAAAAATAAAATATAACCTATATTATTCTCGTATATAAGGTTATGGGTATTTTATCATATTATTGTTTTAACTTTGACCTCAATTTGATCCATTGCCATGTTATGCATTTATTATCCTTACAGCCCCTGATAGGGCTAATTTAAGCAAAGTAAGCAGGGATTTGAATATACGTCTAGTTGTGTGTTTAATATATATTTTAGGTTCTTGCATTATTTTTGTTGTTCCAATATATATATATATTTGCACAAATTTAATATTCATATACTATTCCGGCTGTGCAGACACCCGATGTTGTGGTATGTTGCAGAATTTATACTATCATTGTATGAGCCTAATATATTGTATGGAGCAAAAGACGGCTAGCTGCCAAGTACAACACTTTAGCATCGAATCCGCTACTGAGGCTGTCACTCGCTGTTCCCCGCCCATACCAATTGATTGACGTATAAATAAACCAACTCCAGCGTGGTAGGGTACGCTTCCTGAAGACGTTCACAACGAAACGTACGTCGAGGCGGTACCTATCCACGCACGGCATTTCGTCACTTCCTGTCCCGCTGGTTTCCGATTGTCGCCGAGGTGGAACACACGCTCGGGACACAAGTGCAGCACACAGCGCCCAGGATTTACCATCCGATCCAACGCGATTGAGCCTCAGTGCCGGGTTTGAGGCACCTCAAATGGTAAGCGGCCATTTGGCTCCCTCTGTTTACATTTTTATACTTTTAAAATAAATAAGTTACACTATGTTTGGCACTATTCTATTTTACATGCATCTATTGGGAAATCTCTGACTGCAAGAACTATCACTGCCAGGACGCATTTGATCATACAGGTCTACCTGTTAAAGCTTTATATGTCTCCTTTTTTGGTATCAAAATAAGGGGCATTTCCATTCGGTAAGGAGCCATCTATATTCATTTACTTCGGGTGTTTGTCAGCTAAATGGTGAAGGTGGAATACTACTGATTTGATTAGGAGCACGCATCTGTCTTTAATCATTGAGGACTGCTTATGGATTTTTTTTTTCGTTTTTATGCATTTATTGGACTTACTGACTTCATTTGAGGACACAAAGTCACATATTATGTTTGGCACAGAAGTATCGACATTCAACAGGCAGTAATCAGTACTGCATTAACGGACATTTGTACTAGATCATCTATTACCACTAGGTGTTACAGTAATTTTATATTTATTTCTTTGCACATGATATAAGTATGTATTACTAATCTATTATTGCTAGCGCACCCACCTTCCACATATATTACGACCCACGTACTGCAGGGAGCAAGGGCATTCCAAGACGTATGTGACGTGTTTGGAATAACAGGTAATTAGAGATTTGATATTGAATTCTTGTTGTGTTACATGTGACTTGAATTTGGTGACTTTCTTAGTATGTCTTAAAGTGGTGCGACAACATTTGCTTCTTGTGCAGTAATGAAACCCTGTTCCATCCAAAAACGTAGGGAGCTTTTTTGGGGGGTCTGGGACATTAGGTGCAATAATATTCCTCAGTCCCAAGGCCCTCCTGTAAATAAATTTGGGTTTAGAAGGTAGGACAGTTTCCAAATCCCTATCCTTTAAAAGGATTGGCCAGAACTTTTAAAAAACTTTCTCTACACTCTTATACTGCTTGTGAAAACCAGAGATGTGCTTACTGGGCACATATACCCCCTTCCTGCCCAGGCGAAATTTCATCTTCCGGCACTGCGTTGCTTTAACTGACAATTGCGACGTGGCTCCCAAACAAAATTTACGTCCTTTTTTTCCCACAAATAGAGCTTTCTTTTGGTGGTATTTGATCACCTCTGCGGTTTTTATTTTTTGTGCTATAAACAAAAAAAGAGCGACAAAAAAACACAATATTTTTAACTTTTTGCTATAATATATATCCCATTTAAAAAAAAAAAAATATGTTTTTTTCTCAGTTTAGGCCGATACGTATTCTTCTACATTTTTTGGGCAAAAAAAAAATCGCAATAAGTGTATAGTGACTGGTTTGTGCAAAAGTTATAGCGCCTACAAAATAGGGGACATAATTATGATTTTTTTTTATTATTATTATTTTTTACTAGTAATGGCGGCGATTTTTATTGGGACTGCGACATTGTGGCGGACACATCGGACACTTTTGACACATTTTTGGGACAATTCACATTGATACAGCGATCAGTGCTATAAATAAGCACTGATTACTGTATAAATGTGACTGGCAGGGAGGGGGTTAAACACTAGGGGGCGAGGAAGGGGTTAAATGTGTACCCTGGGAGTGATTCTTACTGGGGAGGGGACTGACTGGGGGGGTGATCGATCTGTGTCCCTATGTACAAGGGACACAGAATCGGTCTCCTCTCCCTGACAGGACGTGGATCTCTGTGTTTACACACAGAGACCCACGGTCCTGCTCAGTTACTGGGCACATGCATCGTGTTCCCAGTAGCGCATGCGTGCCTACGGCGGCACGCGCGCCCCTAGTGGCTTTAAAATACGAGGACGTCATATGACGTCCTGTCAGAACAATAGAGCTATCGTGCCACCATCAATTGATGGCGGCCGGTAATGTAGTGGTTAAAGAAAGCCTTCATGCAGATTTTGTCACCATTCTTAACCAAGGTGAGATCCAAATAGTTGACCGTATTCAGGCTCCATTCTGCTGTGAATTTAAGTCCATATTGGTTGTCATTCATAGATACTATAAACAACTCCAATTAAGTTGGGAACCCTCCCATAATAAAATCACATCATCAATGTATCTTTTAAAAATACAATAGAGCCTGACAATCAACTTGAAAAATGGTCTCTCCTTCCCATTTATTCAATACAAGATTCGCTACACTGGGGGCATAACGAGCCCCCATTGCCACCCCCTTTATTTGATTATAAAATATGTCCTGTGCCCAAAAGTAATTTTGCTATTTATATATTTATTCATTTATTTTCTATTATAGTTATTATCTTTATTAAAAACCTATTAGCGCACTCACCCGTTTTTTTTTTATCTACTTTGCAGCAGTGGTATCCACTGTTTTTTTTTGAGGCGCAGCTCATATTTAGTTACATTTTTTTGTTTAATTGCACATTTGGCGCGAGATACATTTTTTCTTTTTTACCAAACTAGGTAGCCGCTTGGAGCGCACTGCTGCCTAGGGCGCAGCCACGGCCATGACTCACGGGAACAACTCTGACATGCTGGTTAAAATGAAAATGAGTGCAGCACCTGGGTGAATCAAAACAGGGACACACACAGTCAAAAAGATCCCTCCCTCTTCCTCTCCCACCTCCAGGAAGTCAGGTGCTGGTTGCCTGCTAGATGATTGGTCAGTGCTGAGTAAGGGTGCGTGCCGTGGGGGAAACGTGGAAAGGTAGAGGAGGGTGTTTCTGTCTGAACAGCGGACCCATCACAAGGACCACACAGCCTGGAGTGTGAAGAGCAGCTGCTGCAGACCCGTATGGAGCAAGGAGGGGCAGGGATGGATTGTCACTGAGACACAGAGCCGAGCAGAGAGAGACCAGCTGGAGTAGAGAGACCTGTAGTCTAAGCAGTCACCCGGAGCAGACTGTGGATGCCAGAGCCAGCCAGTAGTGACCTAGAGCAGTCAGTGAAAGCCAGCAGAGCCAGCCTCAGTGGGCAAACCAACCCAGTCAAAGCCAGAGGACTCAGGTAATTAATTTGCCTTCCTGACACCTACCATGTAATCTCCATCCTGCATTTAACCCCGGATTGCCCATATTCAGGGATATAGTGAATAGATATCAGCTTGTAGATATAAAAAGTGTAAAAATGTATAAAGACATATAAACACATTTACACATGGCCTACTGGAGACTACACAAACATTGACATTAGGGATTGTTCTGATTTTTGTGTGGACGAATAGATAAGAAATATAGAGAAATGTAGTGTGTTTATTAAAATACAGTGTTGAGTATTTGCTCTTAAAGGGAAAGCACTAGTCTTGGGATAGATGTCAGATAGATTCTTGATATTTCAAAGTTGCTTATTTCTCCAGGAAGTGTAAAATGAAAATCAAGATTAACGCAGGTCCGCAATACTCTAAAGCATGGAATGTAGTCCTCAATCTAATATTTAATCTGTTGAATATGTTCGTAATCATATATCCTTATGTGCAAATATACAAAGTAAACTAATGCCCCGTATACACGATCGGTTTTCCTGTTGGAAAAAGTCTGATGAGAGCTTTTGGTCGGGAATCCAAACCGTGTGTATGCTCCATCAGACTTTTTCCAACAGAAAAGCTGCTGGATAAAGATAGAGAGCAGGATCTCTTTTTTCCCGTCAGCAAAAAAATTGATCGGAATTTCCGATCGTATATACAAATCCCCACACGCAAAATTCCTATGCATGCTCGGAAACAATTCGACGCATGCTCAGAAGCATTGAACTTAATTTTCTTGGCTCGTCTTAGTCTTATACATCACCGCGTTCTTGGCAGTCAAAAGTTCACAGAGTGTATTCAAGGCAGGCGTGAGAGGAATTCCGTCGGAAAAACCATCCAACTTTTTTTCCGACTGGAAAATCGATCGTGTGCATGGGGCATGATATGTGTAATTATATACACTGTGCAAACACATGTGAAACTAATTTTATATGTGAATAAATCAATAATATTTGATATATAACATTTTTTATAAGTGGTATATATTATCAACAATATAAAGTGAAATGTGTATGTGCAAATCTGCATATGTAAACTGTGACACCAAATGTTCTCAAAATTGATTAATAACATTTAAACCTCCCAATTAGGGATGAGCTTCGTATTCGAGTCAAACTCATGTTCGACTCGAACATCGTATGTTCGATCGTTTGTCGAATTACGAACGTTTTGGGCCGTTCACGCCAAATTCGAGTTACGTTTCACAGCCCATAATTCACTGCGGCATCGCAGGGCATTGCTGGCTGATGATTGGCCAAGCATGCACTATGACCCGCATGCTTGGCCAATCACAGCTTGCAAAAAACGGAGAGCCATAATTGGCCAAAGCCCGGGTGGCTTTGGCCAATTATGGCTCAGGGGGTTTAGTACACGCCCCACACTATAAAAGGCCGCCTGCAGGTCGGCCTTGTGTACTGTGTTGCGGTGGTTAAGAGAGAACAGAGAGAGACAGAGAGAGTGTCATTTTTTGCAGGTAGATAGAGCAGGCAGGCAGGCTAGTCAGTTAAAGTTACAGGGCCAGATTCACGTAGGAGAGCGCATCTTTGTGCGGGCGTAACGTATCCTATTTACGTTACGCCTCCGCAACTTTGACAGGCAAGTGCAGTATTCACAAAGCAAAGTTGCGGCGGCGTAGCGTAAATAGGCCGGCGTAAGCCCGCCAAATTCAAATTTGGAAGATGTGGGCGTGTGTTATGTAAATTTATTGTGACCCCACGTAAATGACGCTTTTTACGAACGGCGCATGCGCCGTCCGTGACAGTATCCCAGTGCGCATGCTCCAAATTAACCCGCAAAAAGCCAATGCTTTCAACGTGAACGTAAATGACGCCCAGCCCTATTCGCGAACGACTTACGCAAACAACGTAAAACGTGAAAAATTTGACGCTGTTCTGACATACCTAACATTGGTACGCCTCATCTACGCCTCATAGAGCAGGGGTAACTTTACGCCGGAAAAAGCCTAACGTAAACAGCGTATCTGTACTGTGACGGCCAGGTGTACGTTCGTGAATAGGCGTATCTAGCTGATTTACATATTTCTAGGCGTAAATAAGCGTACACGCCCCTAGCGGCCAGCATAAATATGCAGTTAAGACACAACGGCGTAGGAGACTTACGCTGGTCGTATCTTAGAGGAATTTTGGCGTATCTGATTCTTTGAATCAGGCGCCAAGATACAACGCCTCAGACTCAGAGATACGACGGCGTATCTGGAGATACGCCATCGTATCTCCTACGTGAATCCGGGCCACAGTGTGTAGAGGATATATATGCATTCCAGGTGTTGTATATATATTTATACACTGTATAGTTTAGCTAGATCAGTTCTTCCTAATTTACTGGCAGGCAGGTGATTGTGCTGGCTGCAGTATTCTCACGTGGAGTACTGCACGTGTCCTCTGTAGTTTGCACCTAAAGCTACTTGGTGTGTACTGCACGTGTGCTCTGTAGTTTGCACCTAAATCTACGTGGTGTGTGTACTGTCTGTGCTATATTTCTCAATGATTTTCATCCATATTGCAGGGACCAGACATTACATTAAAGCCGCAAGCAGTTTTAAATTACTTTTTTCTTATAGTAATCTCATTTTGTGCAGGGACAGTTCTAAACATGTGCCACTTTACAGGCATACTATAAACACCCAGCAGTACAATATTTAAAGGAATTTTTCATTTTTTTTTTTTTTTATTTAACTACTTCCATACAGGGCACTTATACACCTTCCCGCCCAGACCAATTTTTAGCTTTCAGCACTGTTGCACTTTGAATGACAATTGCGCGGTCATGCTACACTGTACCCAAATGAAATTTTTATAATTTTGTACCCACAAATAGAGCTTTCTTTTGGTGGTATTAGATCACCTCTGGGATATTTATTTTCTGCACAAAAATGACCAACAATTTTGAAAAAAAAAGTTTTTTTTGTTTCTGTTATAAAACATTGTAAATAAGTAAGTTTTCTCCTTCACTGATGGGCACTGATGGTACTGCACTGACGGGCACTGAAAAGGCAGCACTGATGGGCACCAATGAGGTGGCACTGATGTGGTGGCATTGATGGGCACTAATATGCGGCACTGATGGGCGGCATGGATGGGCACTGATAGGCGGCACGGATAGGCGGCATGGATGGGCTTGGATAGGCGGCACAGATGGGCACAGATAGGTGGCACAGCTGGGCACAGATAGGTGGCACAGCTGGGCACGGATGGGCATGGAAAGGCGGCACGAATGGGCACGGATAGGCAGCACGGATGGGCACTGATAGGCGTCATGGATGGGCACTGATAGGCGGCATGGATGGGCACTGATAGGTGGCATGGATGGGCATAGATGGGCACTATCACATGTGTTTTACTAATGGATGCCAATCAGTGCCAAACAATGTCTGCCAATCAGTGATGCCCATTGTGGGCACTGATTGGCATCCATTGCGGCACTGATTGGCATCCATTTTTTGTGTCCTTCTCATCCCTGCTGGTCTAGGGTGGCATATCTTTTTTTTTTTTTAAATCCCTGGTGGTCCAGTGGGCGTCCTCAGGGGGGCTGTGCTGATAATCGATCAGCACAAACCCCCCCTGTCACAGGAGCAGCCGATCGGCTCTCCTCTACTCGCGTCTGACAGACACGAGTGAGGAAAAGCCGATTACCGGCTTTTCCTGTTTACATCGTAATCACGGCTGATCATGTGGTAAAGAGTCTCTGTGAGAGACTCTTTACCTTGATCGGTGTTGAGGGGTGTCACACTGACACCCTGCAACAACGATCGCTGCGATGCGTGCCCCCAGGGGCGCGCAGCGGCTCAGAATCCTGAGGACGTCTACAACCACTTTGCCGATGTCAATTTGTCATTGGCGGGCATCATTAAAATCACTGCTTCAGAAAAAACGACCGTTTTTAAACCTTTTTTTCCATTGATACATGTTCCCTGGGGCAAGACCCGGGTTCTCAAAGACGTTTTCACAGGCATACTATAGAAACCCAGCAGGTACAATAATTAAAGGAATTTTTCATTTTTTTTTTTATTATTATTTAAGCATCATTAAAATCACTGCTCCTGAAAAAACGACAGTTTTTAAAACTTTTTTTCCATTAAAACATGTTCCCTGGGGCAAGACCAGCGTTCTCAAAGAGGTTTTTTACGACAATAACTTGCATATTGGGCTTTAAAATTAGCACTTTTGAATTCGAACGTTTGAGTCCCATAGACGTCAATAGGGTTCTAAATGTTTGCGCGAACGGTCGGTCCGTTCGAAGGTTCTGGTGCGAACCGAACAGGGGGGTGTTCGGCTCATACCTACTCTCAATAAAATTCACAATACAATTTTTGTGAATGAGAGTGATTGGTGGCTTTGGCCAATTATGGCTCAGGGCTTTAGTACACGCCCCAAAACTTATAAAAGGCCGCCTGCAGGGCGGCCTCGTGTAGTGTGTTCTGGCGCTGGTTAGAGATCAGTCAGAGAGAGAGAGATATTGGGGCAGATCCACAGAGCGAGTACGCCGGCGTATCTACTGATACGCCGGCGTACTTTCAAATGACCCGCGTCGTATCGTTGTTTTGAATCCTCAAAACAAGATACGACGGCATCTGGGTTAGATCCGACAGGTGTACGTCTTTGTATGCCTTCGGATCTAAGATGCAATTCTTCGGCATCCGCTGGGTGGCGTTCACGTCGTTTTCCGCGTCGGGTATGCAAATTAGCTATTTCCGACGATCCACGAACGTACGAGCGGCCGTCGCATTTTTTTACGGCGTCTCTAGACGTCTTTTTCCGGTGTATAGTTAAAGCTGGTATTTTGCCGCGTATAGTTAGACCTGCTATGTTAAGTATGGCCATCGTTCCCGCGCTTAATTCGAATTTTTTTTGGGTGTTTGCGTAAGTCGTCCGTGAATCGGGATGGACGTAATTCACATCTATGTTAAAAAAAATGACGTCCTTGCGACGTCATTTAGCGCAATGCACAGCGGGAAATTTAGGGACGGCGCATGCGCAGTTCATTCGGCGCAGGGACGCGCTTCATTTAAATGAAACACGCCCCCTAATCGCCGATTTGAATTCCGCGCCCTTACGCTGCCAGAGATAGACTACTTGGTGTATACTGCAAGTGTGCTTATTAGTTTGCGCCTAAACCTACTTGGTGTATACTACAAGTGTGCTTATTAGTTTGCACCTAAACCTACTTGGTGTATACTGCAAGTGTGCTTATTAGTTTGCACCTAAACCTACTTGGTGTATACTGTAGGGATGAGCCGAACACCAGAACGTTCGAACAGACCGCGGGTTCGCGCGAACATTTAGAACCCCATTGGAGTCTATGGGACTCGAACGTTCGAATTCAAAAACGCTCATTTTAAAGACCAATATTCAATTTAATGTTGGAAAACGTCTTTCAGAACCCGGGTCTTGCCCCAGGGAACATGTATCAATGTAAATTTGTTTTTAAAAAAACGACCGTTTTTCCGGAGCAGCGATTTTAATGATGCTTAAAGTGAAAAAATAAAAAATGAAAAATTCCTTCAAATATCACACCTGCTGTGTGTCTATAGTAGTGGCACGTGTTTAGAAATGTCCCTGCACAACATGAAATTATTATAAGAACAAAGTAATTTAATACTGCTTGCGCACGTGCTGTGTGGCAACAATATTTTTTTGTGAAAGCAAAATTGTAGAAAAAAGGGCACCCCTCAAACATACTGTAATTGGAGCGCAACAAAGAGCCACGTGCAAAGTATTGCATCAAAAGTTGTTATTAGGTTGCATCAAAAGTTGTTATTAGGTGCCCCTGTTACACAGGGGCAGAAAAATGTGTCCGTAGGCACAACACAACACTGCAACCCCTCCCAATATCTGTAATTGGAGCGCAACAAGGAGCCACGTGCAAAGTATTGCATCAAAAATTGTTATTAGACGCCCCTGTTACACAGGGGCACAAAAATTTGTCCGTAGGCACAACACAACACTGCAACCCCTCCCAATATCTTTAATTGGAGTGCAACAAGGAGCCACGTGCAAAGTATTGCATCAAAAATTGTTATTAGACGCCCCTGTTACACAGGGGCACAAAAATGTGTCCGTAGGCACAACACAACACTGCAACCCCTCCCAATATCTGTAATTGGAGCGCAACAAGGAGCCACGTGCAAAGTATTGCATCAAAAATTGTTATTAGACGCCCCTGTTACACAGGGGCACAAAAATTTGTCCGTAGGCACAACACAACACTGCAACCCCTCCCAATATCTTTAATTGGAGTGCAACAAGGAGCCACGTGCAAAGTATTGCATCAAAAATTGTTATTAGACGCCCCTGTTACACAGGGGCACAAAAATGTGTCCGTAGGCACAACACAACACTGCAACCCCTCCCAATATTTGTAATTGAGCGCAACAAGGAGCCACGTGCAAAGTATTCAAAGTATTGCATCAAAAATTTTTATTAGGCGCCCCTGTTACACAGGGGCACAAAAATTGTGCCTTAGGCCACGAGCAAAGTATTGCATCAAAAATTGTTATTAGACGCCCCTGTTACACAGGGGCACAAAAATGTGTCCGTAGGCACACACAACACTGCAACCCCTCCCAATATCTGTAATTGGAGCGCAACAAGGAGCCACGTGCAAAGTATTGCATCAAAAATTGGTATCAGACGCCCCTGTTACACAGGGGCAGAAAAATTAGGCCTTAGGCTCCATTCACATCTAGGCAGACGAAATCGCGGTACAAATAGCGGCGTTTTGTACCGCGTTTTGCGGCGACAAAACGCCGGTATTGTCCGCCCAGATGTGCCTCAGAATGACCCCCTCTATGGAGATGCTTCCCATCTCCTAGCCGAAACACCGAAAGACGCCTGAAAAAAAGGTCCGGGACCTTTTTTCAGGCGATAGGCGTCAGGCGTCCGGCGTTCGGCGTGGAGATGTGAACCATCTCCATAGAGGGACATGTATTTCCAGCCCTCTGGCGGCAGCGGCGTAGCGCTACAGGCGTAAAAACGCCTAGATGTGAATGCGGTCTTAGGCACAGCACAACACTGCAACCCCTCCCAATATCTTTAATTGGAGTGCAACAAGGAGCCACGTGCAAAGTATTGCATCAAAAATTGTTATTAGGTGCCCCTGTTAAACAGGGGCAGAAAAATTAGGCCTTAGGCACTGGTGGCGGAGCACAGAAAAACAACATTTCTTACTAGCTATCAGCAAGAAAAGTGAGGAGGAGAAGGATATTCCATCAGCAGCATAACAGGACAGTCACTCAGCATCAGCAGTCTCAAAGGGATCTGACATTTCAACAAAAAATTATTATTCAGTAACATCAGCATCAGGTGCTTGGTAGCTGGTGTTGATCCAAGCCTGATTCATTTTGATGAAGGTCAGTCGATCAACAGAGTCGGTGGAGAGGCGCACCCTGTGATCGGTCACAAAGCCTCCAGCAGCACTGAATGTGCGTTCTGAAAGAACACTGGATGCAGGGCAAGCCAGTAGCTCAATTGCGTACTGTGCAAGCTCTGGCCAGTGATCCATCCTCAAGACCCAGTAAGCCAGAGGATTTTCCGTGGGGAAGGTGTCCAAGTCGGATCTTGCCGCTAGGTATTCCTGGACCATGTAAACCAGACGCTGGCGATGATTGCTGGAACCGGTCAGACCTTGGGGCTGCCGATTAAAAAATTGTCTGAACGCATCGGTCAGACGGCCACATTCTCCACCGCTCCTTCTCTGACTCACCGAAGCCTCAGCAAGACGTTGTCCAGGGCCAGGTTTTGGTAATCCCCCCAGTTCTGGGAACGCATTGCACAGACCCTTCTGCAAGGCCTCCCGCAGAAGTTTCATCTTCTGCTCCCTCTGCGATGGCAACATAAGGTCCGCTACCTTACTCTTGTAACGTGGATCAAGGAGAGTTGCCAGACAGTAATGATCCCTCTCCTTGATAGCACGTACACAAGGATCCTTACGCAGGCTTTGCAGGATCAGGGAGGCCATGCAGCGTAGGTTTGCAGAGGCATTCAGGGCAGAGTCCTCTGGGTCACTGAGGACGACAGGATCCGCAGCCACCTCATCCCAGCCACGTAAAAGTCCACGTGTTCCTTGGGACTGTAAATGATCCCTTGAAGACTGCTGCTGTTGATGCTGAGTGCTAGGCTCCACCTCCATGCTGCTGATACAATCCTCCTCCTCCTCCTCATCCTCCTCCTCCTCCTCTTCCTGTGTTCTAGGTGGGCAAGCAGGAACAGTGTCTGGATAAAGGGGGCCTTGAGAGGTAAGGAAGTCCTCCTCTTCCTCCCTCTGTTCTGCCTCAAGGGCCCTGTCCATTATTCCATGTAGGGTGTGCTCCAACATGTGAATAAGCGGGACAGTCTCACTGATGCATGCACTGTCACTGCTCACCATCCTCGTGGCCTCCTCAAATGGTGACAGGACAGTGCATGCATCCCTGATCAAGGCCCACTGGCGTGGTAAAAAAAATCCAAGCTCCCCTGAGCTAGTTCTGCTGCCATATTGGCACAGGTACTCATTGATGGCCCTCTTTTCTTGCGTGTGCAGCTGCTGCAGCCAAGCCCGGATTTACTCCCTGTGCCGCCCCAAGGCCGGGTCTTTCAATGTCGCCCCCCCCACACACACACACACAGGGGCCAAGTGATATAGCCGCCAAATGTATCACGGGAGTGCGCGCGCGCGCGCAAGAACTAACCCATATGCGAGAGAGCTCGCATGAAGGGGGTTAGTTCTTGCGAGGAGGAGCCGAGACCGCCACCGATCCCCCATCACAGATTCCCCCCATATAAGGTCATCCATCACAAAGCCCCCCATAAAAGATCCCCCATCACAGACTCATCTATTATTACAATGTAATATAAAATTAATAGTTCAACTCACCATAATGCAGAATGAGTGGGAGCCCTGATGTCACTGTCCCCAGCCAACGGAGTGCTTCCTTACATCTCAGGTGTCACTGTCCCCAGCGGAGTGTTTCCTTACATCTCAGGTGTCACTGTCCCCAGCGGAGTGTTTCCTTACATCTCAGGTGTCACTGTCCCCAGCGGAGTGTTTCCTTACATCTCAGGTGTCACTGTCCCCAGCGGAGTGTTTCCTTACATCTCAGGTGTCACTGTCCCCAGCGGAGTGCTTCCT
The DNA here is from genome assembly GCF_905171775.1 of Rana temporaria. Lineage (NCBI taxonomy): Eukaryota > Metazoa > Chordata > Amphibia > Anura > Ranidae > Rana > Rana temporaria. Next base: position 55,141,098 of record NC_053498.1, read on the forward strand.
TACATCTCAGGTGTCCCTGTCCCCAGTGGAGTGTTTCCTTACATCTCAGGTGTCCCTGTCCCCAGCGGAGTGCTTCCTTACATCTCAGGTGTCCCTGTCCCCAGCCAGCGGAGTGCTTCCTTACATCTCAGGTGTCCCTGTCCCCAGCGGAGTGCTTCCTTACATCTCAGGTGTCACTGTCCCCAGCGGAGTGCTTCCTTACATCTCAGGTGTCCCTGTCCCCAGCGGAGTGTTTCCTTACATCTCAGGTGTCACTGTCCCCAGCGGAGTGTTACCTTACATCTCAGGTGTCCCTGTCCCCAGCGGAGTGCTTCCTTACATCTCAGGTGTCCCTGTCCCCAGCCAGCGGAGTGCTTCCTTACATCTCAGGTGTCCCTGTCCCCAGCCAGCGGAGTGCTTCCTTACATCTCAGGTGTCACTGTCCCCAGCGGAGTGTTTCCTTACATCTCAGGTGTCACTGTCCCCAGCCAGCGGAGTGCTTCCTTACATCTCAGGTGTCACTGTCCCCAGCGGAGTGCTTCCTTACATCTCAGGTGTCACTGTCCCTAGCGGAGTGTTTCCTTACATCTCAGGTGTCACTGTCCCCAGCCAGCGGAGTGCTTCCTTACATCTCAGGTGTCACTGTCCCCAGCCAGCGGAGTGCTTCCTTACATCTCAGGTGTCACTGTCCCCAGCGGAGTGCTTCCTTACATCTCAGGTGTCACTGTCCCCAGCCAGCGGAGTGCTTCCTTACATCTCAGGTGTCCCTGTCCCCAGCCAGCGGAGTGCTTCCTTACATCTCAGGTGTCACTGTCCCTAGCGGAGTGCTTCCTTACATCTCAGGTGTCACTGTCCCCAGCGGAGTGTTTCCTTACATCTCAGGTGTCACTGTCCCCAGCGGAGTGTTTCCTTACATCTCAGGTGTCACTGTCCCCAGCGGAGTGTTTCCTTACATCTCAGGTGTCACTGTCCCCAGCGGAGTGTTTCCTTACATCTCAGGTGTCACTGTCCCCAGCGGAGTGTTTCCTTACATCTCAGGTGTCACTGTCCCCAGCGGAGTGCTTCCTTACATCTCAGGTGTCACTGTCCCCAGCCAACGGAGTGCTTCCTTACATCTCAGGTGTCACTGTCCCCAGCGGAGTGCTTCCTTACATCTCAGGTGTCACTGTCCCCAGCGGAGTGTTTCCTTACATCTCAGGTGTCACTGTCCCCAGCCAGCGGAGTGCTTCCTTACATCTCAGGTGTCACTGTCCCCAGCCAGCGGAGTGCTTCCTTACATCTCAGGTGTCACTGTCCCCAGCGGAGTGCTTCCTTACATCTCAGGTGTCACTGTCCCCAGCGGAGTGTTTCTCTACATCTCAGGTGTCACTGTCCCCAGCGGAGTGCTTCCTTACATCTCAGGTGTCACTGTCCCCAGCGGAGTGCTTCCTTACATCTCAGGTGTCACTGTCCCCAGCGGAGTGTTTCCTTACATCTCAGGTGTCACTGTCCCCAGCGGAGTGCTTCCTTACATCTCAGGTGTCACTGTCCCCAGCGGAGTGCTTCCTTACATTTCAGGTGTCACTGTCCCCAGCGGAGTGTTTCCTTACATCTCAGGTGTCACTGTCCCCAGCGGAGTGTTTCCTTACATCTCAGGTGTCACTGTCCCCAGCGGAGTGCTTCCTTACATCTCAGGTGTCACTGTCCCCAGCGGAGTGCTTCCTTACATCTCAGGTGTCTCTGTCCCCAGCCAGCGGAGTGCTTCCTTAAATCTCAGATGTCCCTGTCCCCAGCCAGCGGAGTGCTTCCTTACATCTCAGGTGTCACTGTCCCCAGCCAGCGGAGTGCTTCCTTACACACACACACACTGACCTACCTGACTCCTATAATTTCCAGCACTACTCACCTCACCCCCCCCTCCTCCCCCCCAGACACAGCTCGATGTAGAACTCAACTCACCCCTCCCCACACACACAGCTCAAAGTAGAACTCACCTCAATCCCCCCCCCCACACACAGCTCGATGTAGAACACACCTCAATCCTCCCCCCCACACACAGCTCAATGTAGAACACACCTCAATCCTCCCCCCCACACACAGCTCGATGTAGAACACACCTCAATCCTTCCCCCCACACACAGCTCGATGTAGAACACACCTCAGTCCTCCCCCCCACACACAGCTCGATGTAGAACACACCTCAGCCCCCCTCCCCCCCACACACAGCTCGATGTAGAACACACCTCAGCCCCCCTCCCCCCCACACACAGCTCAATGTAGAACACACCCCCCCTCCCCCCCACACACAGCTCGATATAGAGAGGGAGGATCCATTCTCCTCCTTACCTCTGCATCTTTGACCATCTCAGACATCCGGGATCTCCTCAGCGCTGGGTGCTTGGTGTCCCCGCCGTCCAGGAGGTCAGCTGACCTCTCGATGCTCCCATCCCCTGCCCCCCTGCACTCACACACAGACACAGCGCCGCTCCAGAGGGACAGGCTGGAGCAAAGGAGTCCCGAAGCGGCACTGTGAAATGTTACTGTACAGAGAGGGCGGGAAAGTACTCGGCGGCGGGGGGGGCCGCGAAAGCCAAAAAGTCGCCGCAGAAGCGGCGCCGCCCCTTCACCACTGCCGCCCCGAGGCCTGGCCTCGGGTGGCCTTGTGGGAAATCCGGCCCTGGCTGCAGCATGGCCAACTTAGAGTTCCATCTGGTGGGCATGTCACAGATTAGGCGGTTCTTGGGCAGGTTGTTTTCCCTCTGGAGGTCTGTCAGCCGAGCAGTGGCATTATATGACCTCCGGAAATGCACACAGACTTTCCTGGCCTGCTTCAGGACCTCCTGTAAGCCCAGGTACCTGCCCAAGAACCGCTGCACCACCAAATTGAGAACATGCGCAAAACAGGGCACATGGGTGAGTTTTCCCTGTCGCAGGGCAGAGAGGAGGTTGGTGCCATTATCGCTGACCACCATTCCAGGCTTCAGCTGGCGTGGCGTCAACCACCTCTGAGCCTGCCCCTGCAGAGCTGAAAGAACCTCTTCCCCAGTGTGGCTCCTGTCTCCCAAGCACACCAGCTCTAGCACCGCATGGCATCTCTTGGCCTGCATTCCTGCGTAGCCCCTCGTACGCCTACGGAGCACGGCTGGTTCTGAGCAAACATCACCACAGGAAGAGGCCACAGAGGAAGAAGAAGAGGAGGGGGTGGAGGAGAGAGGTGTGTCACAAGCAGTAGTAGTGTTTTGGAGGCGTGGTGGCGGAACAACCTCCAAAACTACTGTACCTTGCCCTGCGTCCTTCCCAGCTGCCAGCAGAGTCACCCAATGGGCCCGTAAAAGACAGGTAACGTCCCTGTCCATGCCTGCTGGACCATGAGTCAGCGGTAAGATGCACCTTACCACTGACCGCCCTGTCCAGCGAGGCATGGACATTGCCTTCCACATGCCGGTAGAGAGCCGTAATCGCCTTCCGTGAGAAAAAGTCGCATTTGGGTACTTGCCACTGAGGTACTGCACATTCCACAAACTCACGGAAGGGGGCAGAATCTACCAACTGAAACGGTAGCAGTTGAAGTGCTAGCAATTTTGCTAAGCTAGCATTCAACCGCTGGGCATGTGGATGGCTGGGAGCGTACTTCTTTCAGCGCTGCAGCAGCTGGGGCAGGGAAATTTGTCTGGTACTATCAGTAGATTGCCCGCATGTACTACCACTACTACGTTGTGACACACCTATTTCTACACCTTCGGTGCAGGCTTCAGAGAGGACTGGGGGTCTAGTGGGGTTGGAGGTCACAGAAGGGCAAGGGGAGGTCCGCTTCAGTCTTTGGTGTGGGTCTTTCTGGTATGCTTGCCAACGAGCTGCATGGCAGCTCGACATATGTCTGGACAAACATGTGGTGCCCAAGCGGGTGATGTTTTGCCCACGCGAGATACGCTTGAGACATATGTTGCAAACAGCAAAGGTACGATATGATGGACATGTTTCAAAAAAGGCCCACACCAAAGAACTTTTGCTGTACCGTTGAGACACAGCAGCGCCACGTAATGCAGTTTGTGTGCTGCCCTTAAGCTGACCCCTGGAGGGCATCCTGCCTCTTTGGAGGTGTGCCTGTGCCTCGTCCTCCTCCTCCTCCTCCTCTTCCTCCTCCTCTCTCCTATCAGGCACTCAGGTAGAGTCAATGACCTCATCATCCCCTCCCTCCTCATCATCTCTGTTGAAAACCTGGCAGTATGCTCCAGCTGGGGGAACATCACTCCCAGATTGTTGTCCCTCTCGGCCACCCCCTCTCCCTGGGCTCACATCAATGCCTTCCTCTATCTGTGTTCCGTCATCTGAGTCTTCAAAATGCTGCGCATCTTCATGTAGCATGTAACCAACACTGTGTTGAAACAGTTCGGGGGACTCCTCAGGAGGACACGGTGGGACTAGGGAAGGATTGTGTGATGCCATTGTGCAGAGGGAAGAGGATGCCTTGGCAGCTGCTTTGCCAGACAAACTATGATCAGTCTGTGTGAGAGAGGATGAGGAGGATGAGGTCATCCACTCAACTAATTTCTCTGCATGTTGAGGCTCAACACGGCCAGCTCCCGAAAAGAAGGACGAGCGGCCACGGCCACGTGCTGAAGAGGATGCACCACATCCACCACCAGCGTTACCTCTAGATGCAGAGCATGCTTGCCCCCGTGACTCTCTGCCTCTCTTTGTCCTTCCAGCCATATTTATGCATTCAGGTGCTATGTAACAAAATAGTCGCAGTCACACCAACTGCGTTCAGGTGTTAGTAAACTGCACACAAGCAGTAAGAGCAACTGCATTCAGGTGCTATGTAACAAAACAGGTGCAGTCACACCGACTGCGTTCAGGTGTTAGTAAACTGCACACACGCAGTAAGAGCGACTGCGTTCAGGTGCTATGTAACAAAATAGTCGCAGTCACACCGACTGCGTTCAGGTGTTAGTAAACTGCACACACGCAGTAAGAGCGACTGCGTTCAGGTGCTAGGCAACAAAATAGTCGCAGTCACACCGACTGCGTTCAGGTGTTAGTAAACTGCACACACGCAGTAAGAGCGACTGCGTTCAGGTGCTATGTAATAGCACACACGCAGTGACACCAACTGCGTTTAGGTGGTATTAAACAGCACCCGCGCAGTAAGAACAACTGCGTTCAGGTGCTATGTAACAGCACACACGCAGTGACACCAACTGCGTTTAGTTGCTATTAAACAGCACACACGCAGTAAGAGCGACTGTGTTCAAGTGCTATGTAACAGCACACACGCAGTGACAACAACTGCGTTTAGGTGGTATTAAACAGCACCCGCGCAGCAAGAGCGACTGCGTTCAGGTGCTATGTAACAGCACACACGCAGTGACACCAACTGCGTTTAGTTGCTATTAAACAGCACACACGCAGTAAGAACGACTGCGTATCTAGATAGATAGATAGATATCTATCTATCTATCTATCTATCTGGTAGAAAAGACACTGTGGGCCAGATTCACGTAGATCAGCGGATCTTTAGATCCGCTCGATATACCTGATTTAAGATCCGCTCCCGCAGGTTTGCAAGGCAAGTGGGTAATTCACAAACCACTTACCTCCAAACTTGAGGCGGCGGATCATAAATCCCCCAGCGGAATTCAAATTCCGCGGCTAGGGGGAGTGTACTATTTAAATCAGACGCGTTCCCGCGCCGATTTAAATGAGCATGCGCCGTCCGCGGAATTTCCCGGCATGCATTGCTCCCACTGACGTCACTAGGACGTCAGTGGTTTCGACGTGAGCGTAACTAGCGACGCGCGGGTTTCTGAATCGGCGTACGCAAACGACGTAAAAAAAATTAAAAGCGACGCGGGAACGACGGCTATACTTAACATTGGCTGCGCCTCATAGAAGCAGGGGTAAGTATACGCCGGGAAAGCCGCTACGGAAACGTTGTAAGAACACTTTGTCGGGTCCGCGTACGTTCGTGAATTCGCGTATCTCGCTGATTTACATATTATTCAACGTAAATCAGCGGGAACGCCCCCGGCGCCATTTTCAAATTGAAAATAAGATCCGACAATGTAACACAGTGTAACACTGTCGGATCTTAGCCATATCTATGCGTAACTGATTTGATGAATCAGACGCATAGATAGGACCAGTTTAAGTCAGAGATACGACGGAGTATCAGGAGATACACCGTCGTATCTCTTTGTGAATCTGGCCCTGTGTCTCTATCTCTCTCTCTCTCTCTCTAACTGTCTGACTGACTTCTCTAACAAAAGCCGGAACACACTACACAAGGCCGCCGTGCAGGCTGCCTTTTATAGTGTGGGGCGTGTACTAATCCCCCTGAGCCATAATTGGCCAAAGCCACCCTGGCTTTGGCCAATTATGGCTCTTCGTTTTTTGCGCGCTGTGATTGGCCAAGCATGCGGGACATACAGCATGCTTGGCCAATCATCAGCGCTCAACACCGCAGTGAATTATGGGACGTTTTGCGTCACTCGAATTTGGTGCGAACGACCCGTTTTGTTCGAGTTTCGTCGAACGATCGAACGACCGATGTTCGAGTCGAACATACGTTCGTATCGAACGCGAAGCTCATCCCTAGTATACTGCAAGTGTGCTCATTACTTTGCACCTAAACCTACTTGGTGTATACTGCAAGTGTGCTTATTACTTTGCACCTAAACCTACTTGTTGTATACTGCAAGTGTGCTTATTAGTTTGCACCTAAACCTACTTGGTGTATATTGCAAGTGTGCTCATTACTTTGCACCTAAACCTACTTGGTGTATACTGCAAGTGTGCTTATTACTTTTCACCTAAACCTACTTGGTGTATACTGCAAGTGTGCTTATTACTTTTCACCTAAACCTACTTGGTCTATACTGAAAGTGTGCTTATTACCTTGCACCTAAACCTATTTGGTGTATACTGCAAGTGTGCTTATTACTTTGCACCTAAACCTACTTGGTGTATACTGCAAGTGTGCTTATTAGTTTGCACCTAAACCTACTTGGTCTATACTGAAAGTGTGCTTATTACCTTGCACCTAAACCTACTTGGTGTATACTGCAAGTGTGCTTATTACTTTTCACCTAAACCTACTTGGTGTATACTGCAAGTGTGCATATTACTTTTCACCTAAACCTACTTGGTGTATACCGCAAGTGTGCTTATTAGTTTGCACCTAAACCTACTTGGTGTATACTGCAAGTGTGCTTATTACTTTTCACCTAAACATACTTGGTGTATACTGCAAGTGTGCATATTACTTTTCACCTAAACCTACTTGGTGTATACCGCAAGTGTGCTTATTAGTTTGCACCTGAACCTACTTGGTGTATACTGCAAGTGTGCTTATTACTTTTCACCTAAACCTACTTGGTGTATACTGCAAGTGTGCTTATTAGTTTGCACCTAAACCTATTTGGTGTATACTGCAAGTGTGCTTATTACTTTGCACCTAAACCTACTTGGTGTATACTGCAAGTGTGCTTATTAGTTTGCACCTAAACCTACTTGGTCTATACTGAAAGTGTGCTTATTACCTTGCACCTAAACCTACTTGGTGTATACTGCAAGTGTGCTTATTACTTTTCACCTAAACATACTTGGTGTATACTGCAAGTGTGCATATTACTTTTCACCTAAACCTACTTGGTGTATACCGCAAGTGTGCTCATTACTTTGCACCTAAACCTACTTGGTGTATACTGCAAGTGTGCTTATTACTTTTCACCTAAACCTACTTGATGTATACTGCAAGTGTGCTTATTAGTTTGCACATAAACCTATTTGGTGTATACTGCAAGTGTGCTTATTAGTTTGCACCTAAACCTACTTGGTGTATACGGCAAGTGTGCTTATTAGTTTGCACCTAAACCTACTTGGTGTATACTGCAAGTGTGCTTATTACTTTTCACCTAAACCTACTTGGTGTATACTGCAAGTGTGCTCTGTAGTTTGCACATAAAGCTACTTGGTGTGTACTGCACGTGTCCTCTGCAGTTTGCACCTAAAGCTACGAGGTGTGTGTACTGCCTTTGTCCTCTGCAGACCATTAAAATGTCTGGAAGGACAACAATGAGAGGCAGAGAGTCAAAAGGGCAAGCAGGCTCTGCATCTAGAGGCAACAGTGCTGGTCGTGGACACGGTGCATCCTCTTCAGCATGTGGCCCTTGGACACGCTTGTCCTTGTTTTCGGGAGCTGGACGTGTTGAGCCTCAACATGCAGAAAACTTGGTAGAGTGGATGACCAAGCCGTCCTCATCCTCCTCATCCTCTCTCACCCAGGCTGAGCTTACTTTGTCTGGCAAAGTAGCTGCCAAGGCGTCCTCTTCCCTCTGCTCAATGGCATCACTAACTTCTTCCCTAGCCCCACCATGTCCTCCTGAGGAGTCCCCCGAACTGTTTCAACACAGTGTTGGGTACATGCTGCATGAGGATGCGCTGCATTTTGAAGGCTCCGATGATGGAACACAGATAGAGGAAGGCAGAAACGTGAGCCCAGAGAGAGGGGGTGCCCAAGAAGCACAGCAATCTGGCAGTCATGTTCCCCCAGCTGCAGCATACTGCCAGAGAGGAGGAGGCGCAGGAACATTTCCAACGAGGCAGGAAGCCCTGCAGGGGCCAGCTTAAGGGCAGCACACCGACTGCATTACAACGCAGAGCTACGCCTGTGCAGGGCGCTGCTGTGTCTCAGCGTTATTGCAAAAGTTCTTTGGTGTGGGCCTTTTTTGAGACATGTGCATCATATCGCACCGTTGCTATTTGCAACATATGTCTCAAGCGTATCTCGCGTGGCCAAAACATCACCCGCTTGGGCACTAGTGTTGAGCAGAATACGCCATATTCGATTTCGCGATATATCTCGAATATATAGTCGAATATTTGAGATATATTCGCTAAATTCGAATATTCGTGATATTTTATCGAAATGAAATGATTGCGAATTTTCGCTATTGCGAATGCGAAAATAATTGCGAATTTTCGATAACTGCGGTAGGAGCACTCTGATTGGCTCAGAATATTCGTGATATTTTACAATACAAAATAATTGCGAATATTCGGCAAATGCGGAAGGAGCACTCTGATTGGCTCAGAATATTCTTGATATTTTACAATACAAAATAATTGCGAATATTCGGCAAATGCGGAAGGAGCACTCTGATTGGCTCAGAATATTCTTGATATTTTACAATACAAAATAATTGCGAATATTCGGCAAATGCGGAAGGAGCACTCTGATTGGCTCAGAATATTCTTGATATTTTACAATACAAAATAATTGCGAATATTCGGCAAATGCAGAAGGAGCACTCTGATTGGCTCAGAATATTCTTGATATTTTACAATAGAAAATAAAAAGTGTTTTGCATTGGTGGTGATTCTTTACTCTATCCATCTGTCACAGCCGTTTGTCAATCAAACACCTTGAAGATTGAACACGTTCATGCTGCATGCTTTGGACTTTTTTTCACTTCACATATCAAAGACATTTTTATGAAAGATTATTTTTCTATTATTGGGACTATATTTCTTTATATATTTGTTTCACTGTGTATTTCACAAGTTATTTGCGCTTGCTTATTTTATAATTTGCCCACATGTCTTGTCACTAGACATATTTTTTATTCTTGTAGAGCGACTCCATTTTCTGTCTTGTATTAATTTATGTTGTATAAAATTTTTGAGTTGCTGCTGTATTCTCCGCTTTTTTTAAGGTATGCGCAATTTTTTCCTTCTTACAAAAAAAAATAATATCAAACATACAAATATTCATAACAGAAACATACACAAAGCCCCCCCCTTTTGCATCAGAGACAATCAGAGTTCTCCTACCACAGTTATCGAAAATTCGCAATCATTTTCGCATTCGCATTAGCGAAAATTCGCAATTTTTAATTTTTTATATTCGGCAACATAAAAGGATCGCCTCAGCTTAGCTACTCGGCCCAGGGTCTCTAATCATACCAGCAATGCTTTTAGACGTCGATAGGATGTGATCTGTTTTAAAAATAAAATTGAAAAAATGCGAATATTCGGAATTGCGAATATTCATTGCGAAATTCGAAATATATCGCGAATACTCGAATATGCCATATTCGAGCCGAATATTCGCAATACGAATATTCGTGAGCAACACTATTGGGCACCACATGCTTGACCAGACATATGTCGACCTGCCATGCAGTTCGTTGGCAAGCATACCTCAAAGACCCACACCAAAGAACACAGCGGACCTCCCCTTGCCCCTCATCAGCTGGGGTCTCCAACCCCACTATACCCTCAGTCCTCTCTGAAGCCTGCACTGATAGGACTGAAGGTGTAGAATTAGGTGTGTCACAGCCTAGTAGTACATGCGGGCAATATACTATCGGTACACCGATGGCAGATTGTACCAAGCAAATTTCCCTGCCCCAGCTGCTGCAGCGCCGAAAGAAGTACTCTCCCAGCCATCCACCTGCCCAGCGGTTGAATGCTAGCTTAGCTAAATTGCTAGCACTTCAACTGCTGCCTTTTCAGTTGGTAGATTCTGCTCCCTTCCGTGAGTTTGTGGAATGTGCGGTACCTCAGTGGCAAGTTCCAAAACGCCACTTTTGGCATGTGGAAGGCAATGTCCGTGCCTCGCTGGACAGGGCGGTCAGTGGTTAGGTGCATATTACCGCTGACTCATGGTCCAGCAGGCATGGACAGGGACATTACCTCTCTTTCACAGCGCATTGGGTGACTCTGCTGGCAGCTGGGAAGGACGCAGGGCAAGGTACAGTAGTGTTGGAGGTTGTTCCGCCACCACGTCTCCAAAATACTACTACTGGTTGTGACACACCTCTCTCCTCCACCCCTCCTCTTCTTCTTCATCTGTGGCCTCTTCCTGTGCTGATGTGTCCTCGGAACCAGCGGTGCTCCGTAGGCGTACGAGGGGCTATGCAGGAATGCAGGCAAAGAGATGCCATGCGGTGCTAGAGCTGGTGTGCTTGGGAGACAGGAGCCACACTGGGGCAGAAGTTCTGTTAGCTCTGCAGGGGCAGGCTCAGAGGTGGTTGACGCCATGCCAGCTTAAGCCAGGAATGGTGGTTAGCGGGAATGGCACCAACCTCCTCTCTGCCTTGCGACAGGGACAACTGACCCATGTGCCCTGTTTTGCTCATATTCTTAATTTGGTGGTGCAGCGGTTCTTGGGCAGGTACCCGGGCTTACAAGATGTCCTGAAGCAGGCCAGGAAAGTCTGTGTGCATTTCCGAAGGTCATATAATGCCAGTGCTCGGCTGACAGACCTCCAAAGGGAATACAACCTGCCCAAGAACCCCCTAATCTGTGACATGCCCACCAGGTGGAACTCTACGTTGGCCATGCTGCAGCGGCTGCACACTCAGCAGAGGGCCATCAATGAGTATCTGTGCCAATATGGCAACAGAACTGGGTCAGGGGAGCTTGGGTTTTTTCCCTTCTCCAGTGGGCCTTGATCAGGGATTCATGCACTGTCCTGTCACCATTTGAGGAGGCCACGAGGATGGTGAGCAGTGACAGTGCATGCATCAGTGAGACTGTCCCTCTTATTCACATGTTGGAGCACACGCTACGTGGAATAATGGACAGGGCCCTTGAGGTAGAACAGAGGGAGGAAGAGGAGGACTTCCTTACCTCTCAAGGCCCCCTTTATCCAGACAGTGGTCCTGCTTTCCCGCCTAGCACACAGGAAGAGAAGGAGGAGGAGGATTGTATCAGCAGCATGAAGGTGGAGCCTAGCACTCAACATCAGCAGCAGTCTTCAAAGGATCAATTACGGTCCCAAGGAACCCATGGACTTTTACGTGGCTGGGATGAGGTGGCTGCGGGACTCTGCCCCGAATGCCTCAGCAAACCTACGCTGCACAGCCTCCCTGATCCTGCAAAGCCTGCGTAAGGATCCTTGTATTTGTGGTATCAAGGAGAGGGATCATTACTGGCTGGCAACTCTCCTTGATCCACGTTACAAGAATAAGGTTGCGGACCTTATCTTGCCGTCGCAGAGGGAGCAGAAGATGAAACATCTTCGGGAGGCTTCGCAGAAAGGTCTGTGCAACGTGTTCCCAGAGACTGGGGGGTTACCAAATCCTGGTCCTGGACAATGTGTTGCTGAGGCTTCGGTCAGTCACAGAAGGAGCAGTGGAGAAGGTGGCCGTCTGACCGATGCGGTCAGACAATTTTTTAGTCCGCAGCCCCAAGGTATGACCGATTCCAGCAACCATCGCCAGCGTCTGTTTTACATGGTGTGGGAATACCTAGGGGCAAGATCAGACTTGGACACCTTTCCCACCGAAAATCCTCTGGCTTACTGGGTCTTGAGGATGGATCACTGACCATAGCTTGCACAGTATGAAATTGAGCTACTGGCTTGTCCTGCATCCAGCGTTCTTTCAGAACGCACATTCAGTGCTGCTGGAGGCTTTGTGACTGATCACAGGGTGCGCCTCAACACCGACTCCGTCGGTCGACTGACCTTCATAAAAATGAATCAGGCTTGGATCACCACCAGCTACCAAGCACCTGATGCTGATGTAACTGAGTAATTTTTTGGAAATGTCAGATCCCTTGGAGACTGCCTATGCTGATGCTGAGTGACTGTCCTGTTATGCTGACTGAATATCCTTTTCCTCCTCAATGATCTTGCTGATATTTTCTAAGAACATTGTTGGTTCTGAGCACCGCCACCAGTGCCTAAGGCCCAAATTTTCTGCCCCTGTTAGGGGCGTGTAATAAAACTTTTTTGATGCAATTCTTTGCATGAGGCTCTTTGCTGCGCTCCAACTAGAGTATCTGTGAGGGGTTGCAGTGTTGTGGCACCAGCACCAGTGCCTAAGGCCCAATTTTCTGCCCCTGTTTAACAGGGGCGTGTAATTAATTTTTTTATGCAATTCTTTGCATGAGGCTCTTTGCTGCGCTCCAATTACAGTATCTGTGAGGGGTTGCAGTGTTGTGGCACCAGCACCATTGCCTAAGGCCCAATTTGTCTGCCCCTGTTTAACAGGGGCGTGTAATAACAATTTTTGATGCAATTCTTTGCATGAGGCTCTTTGCTGCGCTCCAATTACAGTATCTGTGAGGGGTTGCAGTGTTGTGGCACCAACACCAGTGCCTAAGGCCCAATTTTCTGCCCCTGTTTAACAGGGGCGTGTAATTAAAAATTTTGATGCAATACTTTGCAGCAGGGCTTATTACTGCGCTCCAACTAGAGTATCTGTGAGGGGTTGCAGTGTTGTGGCACCAGCACCAGTGCCTAAGGCCCAATTGTCTGCCCCTGTTTAACAGGGGGCATGTAATTAAATTGTTTGATGCAATACTTTGCAGCAGGGCTTATTACTGTGCTCCAACTAGAGTATCTGTGAGGGTTTGCAGTGTTGTGGCACCAGCAACAGTGCCTAAGGCCCAATTTTCTGCCCCTGTTTAACAGGGGAGTGTAATTAAAATTGTTGATGCAATACTTTGCAGCAGGGCTTATTACTGCGCTCCAACTAGAGTATCTGTGAGGAGTTGCAGTGTTGTGGCACCAGCACCAGTGCCTAAGGCCCAATTTTTCTGCCCCTGTTCTAGTATTTTTCTTTGTTTGATTATTTTCTAATTTGGGTTTATTGTAGCTTTCTCCTAGGTTATCATAGTGCCATGTTTATTTTCCTGTACTAAATCGTACTCATCATTGTCAATGTAAACACCACAAATCTAGATTTGTTCTTTTAGACAGCATTGATACAATAATAAGCCACACATTGTTGAGTATCCAAAAATATTTATTGTTTCACATTTAAAATGTGTAAATTTTTTATCCAAAAATATCTTATTAGAATATTTTTTTTTATTATCAAGAAATATATTTTTGGTTAGAAATATTTGTCAACAAAATTTATTTTTTACATTTTTTTTTGTTATTTTTTTTAGAGATATCTTTTTTTTTAGATATCTTTTTTTTTATGTGTATTTTCTTTGAGAATCACAAAATTAAAACATTTCTGGTTAAAACGCATGAACAATGACCAACTTTTTAGCATTTGTAATTGTTAATGCGTTTTAGCCAGAAAACTAGAGATTCCACTTGAAAAAAATTGAAACAAAACAGACATATAAAAACAAAGAAAAGTTTAAAAAATATATATATTTTTTTAAACCCTCCCCAGAACATCCATTAAATTCTTTAGTTTTCGCTCCACCGTTTTTGTTTTTTCTCTCATCTGCCCCAAACAGATGTGGATATCCTCGATTTCAGCTCTGCAGGCCAACACCTCTCCAATTAACAGCTGGGCGCTGTATGTATCCAATCCACCATCACCAGCACGAAAACCTCCTGAAATTTGGAAACAAACCATGTATTAAAATTATGCAGGCCTACATCTATTACCTGAAGCTGTGGTGTATGACACTGACCTGATGTGGTGGCAGTTTCCACTTCCTGCACATCCTGCGGGGGTGAGGCTTGGGTATGATGTGTGGGGTTTCTCTGCTCCAGTCTTGAAGCTTGATTGCACCCTATGAGATTGTAAAAAAGGGAAACATGATTCAAAAAGATTAGAGGCCTGAAAGAGGAATATGAATCATTCTTTTTATAAAGTGTGGTACAATTGTCTGTTTTTACAATCGTTCTAAGCTTAACACAGGATTGTATCCATTACCAAAGCTGCTACATTTCTCTATCTTTGGCCAAGTTTCCTACATGGAAACACACCAAGTATCCACTGGATAACCTCTGTGTGACACCCTAAATAGGTTATTCGTGTGGCCAACACTTGTGCTACTGAGTCCATATGTGTAACCAACTGCTGAGCATACTCTCCTTTTACTGTATATTGACTTAAGTTGGATTATTTAAATGTAGTTAAAAATATATCTACATTAAATAAAAAATTGGTCTCACATAAGAGCAACATGGATCCATCAGTGCTACCCCACAGTGTCCATCAGTGCCACCCCACAGTGTCCATCAGTGCCACCCCACAGTGCCCATCCATGCCCAGTGCCCACCTATCAGTGCCTATCTGTGCCACCCATAAGTACCCATCAGTGCCACCCATAAGTGCCGCCCATGAGTGCCCATCTGTGCCGCCCATGAGTGCCCATCTGTGCCGCCTATGAGTGCCCATCAGTGCCGCCTATGAGTGCCCATCAGTGCCGCATACCAGTGCCGCCTATGAGTGCCCATCAGTGCCGCATACCAGCGCCGCCAATCAGTGCCCATCAGTGCCACCTCATCGGTGCCCATCAGTACTACCTCATCGATGTCCATCAGTGCCATCTCATCTGTGCCCATCAGTGCCGCCATATCAGTGCCCGTAATTGAAAGAGAAAACTTACTTATTTACAAAAAAATTAACAGAAACAAATAAAAACTTTTAGTCTTTTTTTTTAGTTGTTGCGCAAAAAAAAATCGCAGAGGTGATCAAATACCACCAAAAGAAAGCTCTATTTGTGGGGAAAAAATTATGCCAATTTTGTTTGGGTACTGTGTAGCATGACTGCGCAATTGCCATTTAAAGTGCGACAGCGCTGAAAGCTAAAAATTGACTTGGGGCGGGAAGGTGCGTAAGTGCCTGGTATGGAAGTGGTTAAAGGATTTTTTTTTCACTTTAAGCATCATTAAAATCACTGCTCCAGAAAAAAAACGACCGTTTTTAAAACTTTTTCCATTGATACATGTTCTCTGGGGCAAGACCCGGGTTCTCAAAGACATTTTACAACAATAACTTGCATATTGGGCTTTAAAATTAGCACTTTTAAATTCGAACGTTCGAGTCCCATAGACGTCAATGGGGTTCTAAATGTTCGCGCGAACGTTCGGTCTGTTCGAAGGTTCTGGTGCGAACCGAACGGGGGGTTGTTCGGCTCATCCCTACTGAACAGCTGCGGACAAAAAATAGCCACTGCGCACTCCGTCGCGCGCCTACATTCCCCATAGTGCTGTGCGGCGTGAGGTCAGCCGCCGGCCATAGGAAAGCAGCGCAGCGGCCAAATACACACCCAGCCAGCAAGATATTACAGGGGAGGCGGAGATGATTTAGACAGCAGAGAGCAAGCAAGGCGTGGCCTGGGGCGGGCAATGTGTCAAAAGACAGCACGGCCCTTGGGTGTCCATACAACCACGGGTAAGGGGGCTCGGATAGCACAGCGAGGACGCCACACTAGGACAAAGCCAATGCTAGAACACGAGCTGGTAACAGCAAACAAACACAGCCAGACACAGGTAATGCCACACAGCGATGTAAAAGAGACCATTGAATGAACATGAAGTCAGAGAGAGGAACCATGGATGGGACATTTTGCAAATCTAATAGAGAGAGCAAAAAACAAGGTTATTGCATATTTCAATTTACATGTGATTAAAATACCAGTAAAATGCTGTTAGATTGAGGACTTTTTCAATGAGCTCAAATCACTGCTCTGCTGTGTTGTCTTAATCACAGGCACATGTTGCCACGGAGCGTATGGTGAGCGAGGGGGAGGAAGGGAAAATACTTCTCATAGTGTTATATGTTCATACAGGCAATTAATAAAAGCAACACTGATTTCCACTCACAAATTTCAAGTGTCCATCTGGCACTAAGGATGACACGCTCAGCCCAGATCAGATAATCATTGCATTTATGTAGTTCTTCACTGGACCCTGTCCAGATCAAAAACACATCATCAATATATATGACAACATGGGAACGATATATTGATGATGTGTTTATGATCTTGACAGGGTCCAGAGAAGAACTACATTAATTCCTTCATGAACTTAAAGTGGAGTTCCACCAATAAATATAACATTACATCAGTAGTTATAAAAAAATGTCATCAGTCCTTTAAGAAAAAAATGCCTTCAAAATGTTGTTGCTAGGCAGAATAGTTAATCTTCCCTCTTCCTGCACCTAGGTGCTTAAGCTTTCTAACCTACACCGCACAGACTCCTGGGAATGTAGTGGGTGTAACTTTCCAGGAGTCTGTGCACTCCCCAGCCTCGAAGAATCATGTGACTTGGACAGTACAGGTGCTGAAACCTGATCTGAAACCTATTACACTGCTTGTGCAGCACTGAGCATGTGCGAGATCTGCAAGGCTGAAATCCAGGAAGTCATACAGTCTGGCTTCATGATGCCCACACTTAAGATGGCCCCAGTCAATTTCTATTATATAAAGTGTCTAAATGCTGTAACAACCTAACAAAACGGACCTTAGTTTACAGACTAACTTTACTAGAATACATTAAGCTTGTGTATTACAGGGGTATTTATATTTAAAAAGTGAAATTGTGGCCGGAACTCCGCTTTAATAGAAATTGAAGAAATGTTTGCCTTACTTACAACCATCATCAAACGCAAATCCACCTTCAGAACATCAGCATCAAAAACGGAAGAGTTCTGGACATTGGTGGCTGAATCGTTCAAAACAATAACAGGTATATCCCTTGGGGAAGACCCAGCTGTATTCTTATTCAGGGCCGTCTTTACCGCAGGGCAAATGGGGCAGGTGCCCTGGGCCCTGTCACTGTTGGGGGCCCAAAGCAACCCCCTTTTTTTTAGGGGTTCGGAGGCCCCCAGGGGCCCGGAGGCCCCCAGGCCCCCAGATGGCAACCCCCCTTTTTTTATTTATTTTTAAATAAAAACATTTTTTTTTATATATATTTTTATTTTATTTTTTATTAAAGGGCCAATTTTTT